>NC_056729.1:1431078449-1431412199 GCF_019279795.1 Protopterus annectens | reverse complement strand
GGCAACAGTGTATGAATAACATACTACACTTCAATACAGTGACATCAAAATATGCTGCTGCTACACTGTCTGGCAAACATAATGCATTCTGAACATATTGTATCCTTCCTGTATCTGCCACTGCTTTCAGCACATTGTGTAGCACATTATGCAGTCATATAAACTTTTCTACAAGTATGAAACAAATGCTCACGGGTAGTTGGGTAACACGTTAATTGGAACTTTGAATGCTATTTTCCAAGTGCCCTATTTTATATAATTACATTTTTCTAGTATAAAAAAACCCAATGTAATAGTATGTGATAAGGAATAATATAGCTTCTGGTACTTATCAGGAGTGGTATGTGAATGTATTGTTACAGTTTCATAATCCCTCACATTACTAGCATCTATGAACCACTACTGACTTGATGTTCCACATTGCTTTACTCTGTACACTATTCAGTATGGCACACACACATGCTCATACCGCTCAGACTATAGCAGGCTAACAGATAACAGCTTTATATACATCCAGGTATAACCATACTCCATGGTAATCTAGTTGTAATAATCTAGACATATCTGCAATCTCCAGGATTCTGCAATTACAGTTGCTGTGGTAGTAAGCCTGCATAATATGCATATTCCTCTGCAAAACTTTTTTGCAAATCCATAGGGATTACATGGATTGGGTTGACTTTAGTGGACATGTGTCTCCTGTAAGATCTCTTCTACTTGAGATGAAGCTATTCAGTGTAATTCAGATGATTAATCCCTCTGGTGTAGGGCTCACCAGCTTGGCGCAAGAGGAGAGTAAGCCTGGGAGCTAACACTGGCAATCACATAGGCTGCCTTGAAACAGTGCTAGGAGGCCCTACCTCTATATGTTGACATTATTCAGAAGGTGATTGTGAGCTATTAGGCATGGCCTTGGTTTATCTGTGCTCCCTCCATCCTCCAAAAGTGACAATATCCGCTCATGACCTGCCATTTACCTAGCTCAGATGCCATTCATAGTTCAAGTATTGACCATGGCCCAGGGCCAAAAAGACCACATACCTTCTTTCACATTTTTCTTTATCCCTACCCCATCAAATAGAGGTGAGTAGGCATAGCTTCATAATTCCTTTCCCCTACCAGGTTCTATAGGTACCAAAACTGTAGAAATGAATTCAAGTCTGGCTTATCATTAAAGGGTTTCATCACTCTACATCATGGATCATCTAGTGTTTGTAAATATTATCACTGTGTAGTATCAGCCCCTGACAAGGTATACATTCTGCAGAAAATCAGATTCTGAAATACTGTGTACTAATGAGGCCTAATAGTGATGTATGGCATTGGAGGGATAATTAAGGCGTCAATATGTCATACAAGTCTGTACTATTCTGAAACATGCACATATATGGAATTATTACCACTACAAGTCTGTACTATTCTGCGACATGCACATATATGGAATTATTACCAGTACAAGTCTCTACTATTGTGAGACATGCACATATATGGAATTATTACCGCTACAAGTCTGTACTATTCTGAGACATGCACATATATGAATTATTACCACAAGTCGGTACTATTCTGAGACATAAACATATATGGAATTATTACCACTACAAGAATGTCCTATTCTGAGACATGAACATATATGGAATTATTACCACTACAAGTCTGTACTATTCTGAGACATGAACATATATGGAATTATTACCACTACAAGTCTGTACTATTCTGCGACATGCACATATATGGAATTATTACCAGTACAAGTCTCTACTATTGTGAGACATGCACATATATGGAATTATTACCACTACAAGTCTGTACTATCCTGAGCCATGAACATATATGGAATTATTACCAGTACAAGTCTGTACTATTCTGAGACATGCACATATATGGAATTATTACCACTGCAAGTCTGTATTATTCTGAGACATAAACATATATGGAATTATTACCAGTACAAGTCTGTACTATTGTGAGACATGCACATATATGGAATTATTACCAGTACAAGTCTGTACTATTCTGAGGCATGCACATATATGGAATTATTACCAGTACAAGTCTGTACTATTCTGAGGCATGCACATATATGGAATTATTACCAGTACAAGTCTGTACTATTCTGAGACATGCACATATATGGAATTATTACCACTACAAGTCTCTACTATTGTGAGACATGCACATATATGGAATTATTACCACTACAAGTCTGTACTATTCTGAGACATGAACATATATGGAATTATTACCACTACAAGTCTGTACTATTGTGAGACATGCACATATATGGAATTATTACCACTACAAGTCTGTACTATTCTGAGACATGAACATATATGGAATTATTACCACTACAAGTCTGTACTATTCTGAGACATGCACATATATGGAATTATTACCAGTACAAGTCTGTACTATTGTGAGACATGCACATATATGGAATTATTACCACTGCAAGTCTGTACTATTCTGAGACATGAACATATATGGAATTATTACCACTACAAGTCTGTACTATCCTGAGCCATGCACATATATGGAATTATTACCAGTACAAGTCTGTACTATTGTGAGACATGCACATATATGGAATTATTACCACTACAAGTCTGTACTATTCTGAGACATGCACATATATGGAATTATTACCACTACAAGTCTGTACTATTCTGAGACATGCACATATATGGAATTATTACCAGTACAAGTCTCTACTATTGTGAGACATGCACATATATGGAATTATTACCACTACAAGTCTGTACTATCCTGAGCCATGAACATATATGGAATTATTACCAGTACAAGTCTGTACTATTCTGAGACATGCACATATATGGAATTATTACCACTGCAAGTCTGTACTATTCTGAGACATAAACATATATGGAATTATTACCAGTACAAGTCTGTACTATCCTGAGCCATGAACATATATGGAATTATTACCGCTACAAGTCTGTACTATTGTGAGACATGCACATATATGGAATTATTACCACTACAAGTCTGTACTATTGTGAGACATGCACATATATGGAATTATTACCAGTACAAGTCTGTACTATTCTGAGACATGCACATATATGGAATTATTACCACTACAAGTCTGTACTATTCTGAGACATGCACATATATGGAATTATTACCACTACAAGTCTGTACTATTCTGTGACATGCACATATATGGAATTATTACCACTACAAGTCTGTACTATCCTGAGCCATGAACATATATGGAATTATTACTAGTACAAGTCTCTACTATTGTGAGACATGCACATATATGGAATTATTACCACTACAAGTCTGTACTATCCTGAGCCATGAACATATATGGAATTATTACCAGTACAAGTCTGTACTATCCTGAGCCATGAACATATATGGAATTATTACCAGTACAAGTCTCTACTATTGTGAGACATGCACATATATGGAATTATTACCAGTACAAGTCTGTACTATTCTGAGACATGCACATATATGGAATTATTACCACTACAAGTCTCTACTATTGTGAGACATGCACATATATGGAATTATTACCAGTACAAGTCTGTACTATTCTGAGCCATGCACATATATGGAATTATTACCAGTACAAGTCTGTACTATTCTGCGACATGCACATATATGGAATTATTACCACTACAAGTCTGTACTATCCTGAGCCATGAACATATATGGAATTATTACCAGTACAAGTCTGTACTATCCTGAGCCATGCACATATATGGAATTATTACCAGTACAAGTCTCTACTATTGTGAGACATGCACATATATGGAATTATTACCACTACAAGTCTGTACTATTCTGAGACATGCACATATATGGAATTATTACCACTACAAGTCTGTACTATTCTGAGACATAAACATATATGGAATTATTACCAGTACAAGTCTGTACTATTGTGAGACATGCACATATATGGAATTATTACCACTGCAAGTCTGTACTATTCTGAGACATGAACATATATGGAATTATTACCACTACAAGTCTGTACTATCCTGAGCCATGCACATATATGGAATTATTACCAGTACAAGTCTGTACTATTGTGAGACATGCACATATATGGAATTATTACCACTACAAGTCTGTGCTATTCTGAGGCATGCACATATATGGAATTATTACCACTACAAGTCTGTACTATTCTGAGACATGCACATATATGGAATTATTACCACTACAAGTCTGTACTATTCTGAGACATGCACATATATGGAATTATTACCAGTACACAGGGAGATAGTGGAGTATCATTCTACTAAGGTATAGCCACTTGTCTATCATATCACATCCCCTGGGCTGTGTCATGTTTTTGGTATGTGTTGTATATGGACTTGACCATAGTGCACCTTCTATGTGCTAATGTTGAGGAAGACTTTTGCATGAAATATACTGCTTATACTTTTATTAAAATGTCATTTAAGACATAGGCACACATGCATTAACAGAAAACAAAAAACCCATATTAGAATATATCCATGTCTACACATACATTATATGTTTTCTTTCTTTAACAACTATCATTCAGTCCAATATTACATAAACCACTAAATTCCTACCTTCCCTTAAACCTCTCTTCTCATCCTAAACATTCTGTGTATTTATTTATTTATTTTATTTTTTTATTTTACATTTGTTAATCGGGGGTGTCCGACTTAGCCGAAAAGGCCCTTTTTCAGTAGAGGCCTGGGGAGAAAAGCTCCACATAGACAAATTACAGATACATTTAGATATTTAGACATGATCAGTATACACCAAATTACAATATACATGTTTTTAAAGTGGTATGCAGCACATCAACAGTTACAGTGGAGAGAACAAACAAGAAAATATTAATTAAAAAATAAAGGTAATTAACAGATTTGTGGTGTACAGCTGAAATTTGGAACATAGGTAGCATACGTACATAGTACACAGGTATAGTACATACATTGTACATTAGCCAGTGTTTGTGAGTAAGAGTGAAAACTATTATCAAGTACTCTATGTTTAGTATGTGTACTTTATCCGCTTTCACTAGCCTTGGGAGCAATCATGGCACTGCCAACTTTGCTTGAGATGTTGCCTAATGAGGTTTTTAAAGGAGGCCTTGGACGATGTGTTTTGTATGGTAGTGGGGAGAGAGTTCCAGTTTTTAGCCACTGAACTACTATATAGTAGCAGTATATATATATATTTGTTCCCACAAATTATTTTATTTCTATGTCATTTGCTCCTTCACTCTTCCAAAGATCCCTCTTCCAATTCTTTTATCTACTTTATAATATTCAATAGTTCAAAGTCAGTTAGTTTAGATTTTGATATCTATTTTCTAGTTTTTTTTTTTTTTTTTGCAGTCAACAGACTAAAACTTAATAAGGTCTCATGTTTAGGCAGTTCAAATCCTGTGTCACAGCTCAAAAGAATCATTTCCTTAGTTACTGCCATTTGCTCAACCAATATTTCTGACAGTGTACTCTGTAGGGATTTTTTTAAATCTTCGTACTCATTACATTCCCAGAAAAACATGTTCCCAATTATCACTTTCTTCCCCATCACACTTCCATTTGCTGTCTACCTGAGGAAAATTTCTTTGATGTCTGCTTGGAGTATAAAAATACCTCTGCAAACACTTTCAAACAAAGATCCTAAACCTTCTGGACTTTGTTGCATACTTAGGAACCATACATATGTCTCCCATTGTTCCCTTGTAAATTGCTTTTCCAGACTCTCATCCTAATCTTTTATAACCTCCTCTCATTTATATAGTTATTACCCATTATTTTACATAGCTTACTAATTTTCACCTTTTTAACAGCAGCTTCTCTCTTAGATTCAACTAAAACATCTATCAGAGCAAGTCTTTCACTTAGGACTCACCTATACTCCATCAATTCCTGATAGAGAAGGCAGTCTCTAACCTGCAGTGCAAACTTCTTCTTGGCCTCATCCAACTATATTACCTTCCCTTTCAAGTTATTTGCTCCCAATACACAAGTTCCTTTACTTTCCTCCAGAAAATTCCAGCTCCCTCTTGCCTGTTTTTGTACCCCTAATTGCAGTCATCCTTATTGACAACATTTCCTTCTCCGTCTCTGTGTTGGCTTAGTTCTTACAATACTTTCTGCAACTTTATGAATATAATATTTTGTATGGTGGTTATTATTCTTCTTAGGGATCTTCATCCAAAATCCCACTATCTCTCCTTACTTCTTGAACCCCCCCCCCCCCCTGCGCTTCATCACCATCTTTTTCCACTTTGAATTATAACCTTCTACTTGTGTTATGTGTATGAGCCTTAACCATGTAGCATTAAAACATACCTTCAGATCAGGTAATACTAATCCACCTTGTTCTATTGACAGGATCAGGTTATCCTACTAAATTCTTGCCCTCTTTCCCTCCCAGATACATTTTGACTCATTATTAATTGTTCTCCACAACTTTTCCTCTGGTTGCTAAAAATATGCCTGAACTGTACTTAAAACTAAAGGGACTAAAAACATTCCCTTCCTGTATCTTCCTATCCATATCCATACACAACAGCTTTGAGTTTTCGGTTTTTGTGGTATCTTTTGTTTAGTGTCTTCCCACATAAACACAGGTTTAGACCTCACATATGGCAATTTGCCTGTGAGAGGCATATGGCTTTCACAGAGATGAATAGTGTGAGAATACAGCTACAGCCATAATGTCCTGCAAGTTACAGCCAAAGAAACTGAACAAAAGTACCAAGTGTGAATTTTTGAATCTCGGGTAAGTTTCTTCACTGGGGAGGAGGGTTCAAGCACTACAGAAATGTGAAGCAGCCAGATAGGGATACATCCAATGATTTGCAAACCCCCTTATGCAGTTTCAGATACTGCTTCTACCCTGAAGTCAGAAGTGAGCAAGCCAACGGTAATTTGAAGCTATTTACTTCCTGTTCCTGTGGAAAGCCAACAGTATATTTAAAAGGCTAACTGCTCCTCTGTGTGCCATTCCTGTTTCAAACTCACTGTTCTCTTCCTTGTACAGGACTCTGGCCTGACTTCCCATGTTTGAAGTGGAGTCAGTTAAAATGCATTTGCTTTATGCTGAATATACTATTGCAGTCGAGGAACTTACCAAAGTATGAAAACAGTCTGGTGTCAGAATGTTTAGGGAACATCCTTTCTGGAACTGCAGGAGAAAAAGTATATAACAACTCATCACTGATGTGGTATTTCTGAATATAGACAGCTACGTTTCTGGGGAAGTGCTGGGTCTGTTATGTCCCAACATTAAATGCCATCTATAAATAAGTTCACTTTATTGAATGATCTTGAAATGTCATTTACTTGGGTAACCCCTGTACCCTTGTACTGTAGATGACCTTACACTGCAGCATTTTTTCACTATCATGGAGATCTCAAAGAAATGTAAATAATTGTGACTTTCCCTACACATTTCCATTATGAAAAGTTTCCCTAACCAGTTCTGCTATGCCTTTTATTTCTTTTTTGGGATTCTTCAGAGCATGTACTATAGACTGATAAAATCCAATCTGCTGCAACATTCTGTTGCAACTTTTTTTTCTTTGTAGGAATGTCCCTTAAAGTACATCTTATCTGTCACTAACAGCTCACTCAATATTCTTCTTGAAAAAAATACCTGTAGAGACATTCAAAAAAGCAGTAAAGTTTTTCTATAGCATTTATAATAAACCACTGATATCTGTTTCCTGTTTTATGTTACTTAGTTAACTGAATGTGTGCATTCATTTGAGCAAAATGTGATCATACTAAAAAACTGGTAAGAAAAACATTGGAGTAATAATACATGTCCAAAATATGATAATATAATGACTTTCAGGGCTATGAGCTGCTAAAACGTTCATCATATTTTATTGAGTTGGTTCCTTTACCTTTTTTACTGGCATAGCTTGTAACTGCAAGCAAGTCACTTAAGCAATTGAGGGAGCCAGGTCTGCTTTGAAAAGAAATGTCTCAGGAAACTGATATATCAGAACTGCACTGTAAAAGTTATTTTTACACTGATGGCAGTAAAGACCAAAACATAAAACAGAACTTTATTTCAGCTGCTAAACTCAAACTATTTTTATTTCTCTCTTGCTGTTACATTTTATTGCTGGAAATCTAGGGTCAGGTCTGCATCATTTAACCGTACAAAGCCAACAATAACTTCATACTACGTATATAACTGGCTTGGGGTAAGGAAACAACATAAATGAATATAAGGGAAGAGGTAACCTTTCATGGAACCATTCAGAGAGTGTTGATTTATAAATTTCCACATATTGGAAGTACAGTTTATCAAATACTGCTATTGATTTGGTGTACTGCACTGTAAGCAATACCATTAAGTGCTTTAGGTGGCTGAGTGGTGATTGTATAAGCACAGAGAAATGAAACAAATGACATTGCATATTGCACTGTTTCACTTTTTTTTGCATTGGTGCAATCACAGTGGATGGGGCAGCCCCTCCAAATTAAAGGGACAGGGAACTTGCCCCCCCCCCCCCCGCCATTAAGTATATATGTTTATTTTGTTTTTAGTTATTTCTTGTTTCAGGTAATGTGTATGCATGTTTACTAAGGAGTGGTTTTATTGTGTGCAGTTAGATAAGAAGTGATTTTATTGTGTGCAGTTATTTCGTAGGGGCTTCCAAACTTAGTGTTTCTTTTCAATGATGACATTAATATACAGGGAAACATTAGGGAATCTCTTAAGTATTCTGGCCTAAATCCTATGAAAAATATGCTTAATGTCGACCATTTCTCTGATTTTCACTTGTGCAAAATTATATTTTCTATACTAATTGCACAATGTGCCTGTTTTGCTTTCCTTTCACATTTTAGCACCATCTCCTTTATTTTTGAGCTAAAACACCCCAAAACCTCCTTGCAACTGGTAATACTGCACTATTAAGAAGCTTTCTGTTGTAATTGTGCTCACATTAGGCACACTATTGTTACATTACTGTGGCTTAATTATCCTGTGTAAAACATTAGAAGGCATGCTAAAGTTTACATAAGATGAAAATATGCATTGTGGTAATGAAAAAAGGAAGGGTAACTAGAGAGAGCGACCTTCAGACTGCAGGTAAATGAGTGGTTCCTAGATGAAAAGTATAATAAACAGATCACTACATGCAGAAAAGACTGATACCGGTGGGTTTACTGCAGCATCCATGGTTATGCAAAAAAGAGGAGATCCATAGTTATTGATTACCTTAATCTTCCAGCAATGAACTGAAAGAATCCATGTCTATAGCTATGAGGGGGAAGGGATAGTAGAACTTTCGACAGAAGTTTTCCTGAAGCCCACATTGAGGCTTCAGCCAAGAAGGGAACTATGCTTAATCTAGACCTAACCAGTGTGGCTTGAGTGCTCCTTGGTGTTTTTGAGTCATGGTTTTCTCCCTGCACCAAAAGAAAAACATGCTTATTGTTTGGCTATTTCATGGATGCATGTATGTATGTATGTATGTATGTATATATATATCTATATATATATATATATATATATATATATATATATATATATATATAAAGAGAGACGAGATTGCATTGGTTTGGACATGTGCTGAGGAGGGATGATGGGTATATTGGGAAAAAGATGCTAAGGATGGAGCTGCCAGGTAAGAGGAAAAGAGGAAGACCTAAGATAAGGTTTATGGACGTAGTGAGAGAGGACATGCAGGCGGTTGGTGTGACAGAGCAAGATGCAGAGGATAGGAAGAAATGGAAAGAGATGATCCGCTGTGGCGACCCCTAACGGTAAATGCCGAAAGATGATGATATATATATATATATATATATATATATATATATATATATATATATATATATATATATATATATATATATATATATATATATATATGTTTATTGTTAAAATCTCGCAACTGACTAGTGTGAGTGTTCATATTTACAACCAAAAATGTTGTAAAATCCAATAACTGATCGTGTACATAACCAAAAGTGGTACTTAAGGAAAGTTGACAACTCAGGAATGTCAACTTTTCCGAAAATACCTACACGTCCGGTTATGTGCTACAAATGTTTTGCAGGGGGGATTTTCCGAGATCACACTACAGTGAGGGAAAGGGTACATTTCCTGATCCCCACTATATTGTGATCTCCATTCAAAATGCCAAATTCACAAAAGAGAACTCGCACTAGCATTCGCTGTTGTGAATTCGGCATGTTTTTTTCCCTCATACAAATCTTTGCAAACAGACTCGCATATCTGAGTGTCGCACAATGCAGCCATGACATTTTAAAGGTAAACTCTATATATATATATATATATATATATATATATATATATATATATATACATACACACACACACACACACACATTATATATATATATATATATATATATATATATATATATATATATATTATATATATACACATACAGAGAGAGAGAGAGAGCACAAACAATTTATAACAACACAGAAAAAACTGATATATCTATCTCTATCTATGTGTGTATGTGTGTGTGTGTATTTATTTACGTATACACCCTCACCATTTTCCCTTACCTTTGTCATAGTGATTGTGGAGTGCTGGCTAAAAAATGTCTATTAACAGCCTCCTTACTCAGTCCAGAAATAATAAATGTTTGTGTGTGTGTGTGTGTGTGTGTGTGTGTGTGTGTGTGTGTGTGTGTGTGTGTGTGTGTGTGTGTGTGTGTGTGTGTGTGTGTGTGTGTGTGTGTGTGTGTGTGTGTGAGAGAGAGAGAGACTGTCTGGAGTTATCACATTTTCTTAAAATGTCAAACCTCAAATAATGAAATGTAAAAGTCCAGTTCATAATATATTGAAAAAATACTCATCTTTTTGTCAGGCTGGGGGTGGGCAAACCTTATACACCTTCCATACCCCATTCTAATTATATATACCAACTCTGCAATCATATTTCAGTGGAGAAAGGATAAAAGTTAGGAATTTTTGAATAGCTGCAAGCACAAGGAACTGCATTTGAGTGATGCTTATATACCAGCAGGATGAAAGCACTTCTACAGAGTTAAACTCTCATTCCAATCAGTTAAATGCTTCATAACAGAAGTCAGAATTCCTGCAATATCAGAAATCCTTGGAAATAAGTTCACTAACCCTGAGAAAGGTTCAAAACACACAAAAACCTTGCAAAACGTAGAAATATTTTGGCACTCAGGAGAACTTTGGCAAACTCAGAACAGCTTTTGCAGTATCAGAGGAGGTTGGAAATATCAGAATACTGTTAAAACAACCTAAGAACAATACAGTAACAAACAGATGGAGTTTCTTTAACAAGTGCACAAAAGTGTTAAATAGCACTGAAACAGAGGGCCAGATAGTTTTAGAAGCAATCCAAGTCTATTAAGCTATTAGCTAAATTCCAAGTCCCCCCCTAAACTCAGAGAACACGATAGAATTGTTTACAGAAGCCCTGTACAAACATGTAAATAACTGCATAGAAATGGCAGTACCAAACCAAAGTAAATGTAGGACAAACTCCAAAAACAAGCCCCCCTTGGGGGACCTGCAGTATAAATAGATTGTACAACAAGAGAAAGAAAATCCTATCAAAAAATTGGAAGGGCTATGCCCAAAAGACAAAAAATGTCCTCATCAGTCTCAACAAGCAACTCATGGGACTAATCAAGTCCACCAAATCCAACTCTGAACCAGGGGATATAGCAAATTTTCTCACTGATAAATTTCACTCCCTCCTCGATCACTCCAGCAAATAACCTCTATCATTTCTCCCCTGTTCCACTAAATAACAAGTCCTCATTCCTCTCTCCAGAGCCAAAACACTGCATCAATGGACCCTGATAAAATCCCAGGAAACCTCAGCATGAATTGCCAGGCCAACAAGAATCTTTAGTCAACCACAGCCTCCAGCCAGGTTTTGCCCCTATGAAATGGAGGACTGCAATGGTCAACCTTCTACACAAAGGCAGACCATCAACAGAGCCCAGGAACTACAGACCTATAAGTTTGACTAGTCTTATATGCAAGGCCAGGAAAAGAATTATCATGGACCTGATAAACAAACACATAGGAAATCTTCAAACACTGAATGCATCCCAGTTTGTTTTTGTCAAGGGCAAGTCATGCCCACCAAACTTGGTGGACTTCAAGAAAGTCACTAGAGCCATGGACAAGGGCAAAGTGATACATACTACCTACCTTGACCTAGCAAAGACATTTGACAAAATACCTCACATTAGGTATTATAGACAAACCCACAAAGTAAGGCATAAATCCCTATGTCACCCGATGGATAGCCAAATGGCTCACAGATAAGACATATGAAGCTAGGGTGGGAGAACCTACTAGTGGTGTCCCACAGGGCTCCATACTGGGACCTCTCCTTTTTGGAATATATTCCTCTGAAGTCAAAGTAAATATAGAGGGCCTTTAGCAGACCATATTTGCCAATGACTGTAAACTGGATACAATCATTGAATTCCCCAAAGATGTAGATATCCTCCCGGCAAATAATTGGTGCCAGAACCATGATTAAAACTAAATGTAAAAAATGCATAATTATACCCTCTTTGAAGACTCTCACCCCTGCAGATTACAACATTGATAACACTCTCCTAAGAGTAGATTCAGTAGAAAGAGACTTGGAAATTCAGGTTGACAGTAACCTGGAGTTTCATCACCATGTGTCCATGGTAATGTGAAAATCCTTCTATGTGTTGCGACTTATAAGTAAGGGCATGGCATCCAGATCTAAGAAGATCATAACTCCTCTACACTCAACCCTCATCAGATAAATAATCAAGTACAATGCACCCTTTGGCATGTACATGACCAGGCATTTGCAAAACTTGAAGCAGACACCTAGGTTCCTCATTAAATGAATACAGTGTGTACATAATATATCCTACGCATACTGCCTCAGAGCTATGTCTTTGTACTCAGTCTCCTACAAACTACTGAGGAGCGATCTATGCCTAATCTACAAGGCATTCTCTGATCCAGCCCTGATGGATCTGCTACTCATCTGCGAAACAAACAGCACTAGAATTACCCAGTCTAAGGATCTAAACTTCATCAGTGACATAAAACATGTTGGAGGGACAAGTATATGTATCAGAGATTACCTCTTCTCTGGAACAGACTCCCCATTCATGTGAAACAGAGCTCTTCCCCTAAACCTGTTCAAATGCAGTTTGGACCAATGGATGGGAAATTGCAAATTCAACCCTGGCTTGCTGCCTGTGGTCCTCTTTTTTAGTATGTCTTCATTCATTATGATGTCATTTCCTTATGTTATTTACATGATGTGTGTTTTTATGTTTTTTGTCCTCCTTGTAAGGATTTTTGCTGTGGCACCAGGCAATAAATTGCATGTGTAGAAAGTGTTGTAAGAGTGGCAATTCCACCTCTGTGGGCACCCTGAGGCAAAGCAGCCTGGAAAACTGCCATCCTGTGCTTTATTCGAGAAGACGGCAGAAAGGCATTGGAGCATATCTGAATGTGTCCTCCATACAGTGCAATACTGAGTGTCCTACTCAGCTGCAACCACCTAGCCACTGGAGACTTTGATGCCCTCACCATTAAGGTCCCCCTCCACACACACACACACACTCACACACACACACACATACATGACCATCAGAGCAGGAAAATAAGTGAGGATCAACAGACCAGGGAGGTGCTGTGTATGAGGCCATCACTACCCCCTTTGTGTCTGTGTACCAGCTGTATATCTGTCACCCTTCCAGCTGTCAGCCCAACAGTGTTCCTCTCTGTTGTTTCTGTGTTTTATGTTTATGTTAAATATATATATTTGGAAAAAAATGGAGGTCTATCTCCAAGAAAATATATTTCTCATCCTGTCCCACCTTCTCCAGGAAATCCTCTTAAAATATTCCTTTTGAGTTTCCCTTGTCTGCTCTCTACTTTTTCTGACTTCCTATCTTTCACCTTTCCAATGTTATAAAAGCCATAGCAGAGTGTCTATATAAGGACATATTCAGAGTAAATTCAAGTCTGAAGCAGGTTTTGATAAGTTGGTCCCCCATGATGCTGAGGCACAGCCAGCTCCATCTCTCACGGAATGTTCTCATGAAACTAGTGCAAGTCTGTGCTAGCTGCCACCTGCTGAAGATATCTGAAAGCACTCATTAACTTACTTAGACGTACATCATATGCACAGCATTTGTGTAATTTTCACATATTTATATTCTTCTCAGATCACTTTACACATAGATATGCCATACTGTACATAATGTTCCTGCACGTCTGAAAACTTCTAAAACCACTGCTGCTCATTCACACTGTGCTTATTTACTTAGGTTCATAGGTTCATAGGTTGGTACTAGGCTATCAGCCCTAGGGCCTATACAAGCCTAGCCATAACAACTCCCTGGCTATTTCTTCCCACACTATTTACTTCCCAGGACCCCTGTCTAACAGGGTGACTGACGTGATCCCCGGAGTGAATTTCCTTTCTCCCATCCAATCGTCAAGGTTACTTTTGAAGAGGGCCGAAGAGGCACTCTGCTTGACATGTATGGGCAATCTATTCCAGAGTCTGGGGAGTCTCTGGGTCGGGAACCTATCCCTCCAGCATGTTTTGTTTATTGTGATGACAAGGTTTAGATCCCTGGAGTGTGTGGCTCTGAGGGATTGGGATTTCTTTAAGTGTAGCATGTCCAACAGCTCTGGGTTTGACATGGCCTTGTATGTTAAGCAGAGATCGCCTCTGAGTAGACTATATGTGACAGAGTATAGCTGGAGTTTTTTAAGGCGGTCAGCGTAGGGCATCTGCTTTAGGCCTGTGATTCTTTTAGTGAGGTATTTCTGCGGCATTTCCAGTTGTTGCAGATGTCTTGAGAGGTACATACCAAATGAGGTGTTGTATTCTATAATGGGTCTAATGAGGGATGAGTACAGTGGGACAATGACCTCCTTTTTTCTGGATGAAAAGCCCGTAGTGATGAGATGTGCCACATAGAATGACTTCCTGAGTGTTGTGACAATGTGGTTATTGAAGGTGAGACCACTGTCCACCTGTGTCCCTAAGTCTCTTATCACACATTTGGTGTTTAGTGTACTGCCACCTCTGTGGTAATTCATAGGTACATGTTTTTTCCCAAAGGGGATAACTATACATTTCTTGGCAATGAGCTTGAGCCCATGGCTCTGGCACCAATCATCTGTTTCTGTAAGGCTCTTTTGTAGAGTATCCACATCATTTGGGGATTCAATAATGGCTCCCAGTTTGCAGTCATCTGCGAACTTTGTTAGCCAGAGTACCTTAATGTTGGCCTGTACTTCAGAGAAGTAGATGCCAAACAAGAGCGGTCCCAGGACTGAACCTTGAGGTACTCCACTTGTCACTTGTCTGGAGCTGGATTTGGAGCCACCTACTTTTACAGTCTGGGTGCTATCAGTAAGCCAGTTAACAACCCATTGGGTGACGTAGGGATTAATGCCCAGCTTAGTAAGTTTATCTATGATTCCAGTGTGGGGGATGGTGTCAAAGGCCTTGGCAAGGTCTAGATAGGCTGTGTGGACCACCTTACCCTTGTCCATGGCTCTGAAGACTGATACAAAGAAGTCAATCAAGTTCAGGAGACAAGATCGGCCCTTCACGAACCCAAACTGGGTGGGGTCCAGTGTTTGAAGGTTGCCAATGTCTTTGTTTATAAGTTCCATGATAATACACTCCATGGCCTTGCAGATAACGCTTGTCAGACTAATGGGACGGTAGTTTCCGGGATCCAAGGTGGATCCCCCCTTGTGGAGTGGGATAACTGTAGCTTTGCGCCACTCAGTGGGCACGAAACCTGAGGTGAGGCTATGATTAAATATGACACTTAGGTGAGGTGCCAGTTATAGGCATTTGCCTTATATGTGAAGTGTGGAACAATGAATACTACCATTAGTTCATACCCATTTTATGTTTTCTTAATTTTTTTTTTTTTAATCTGTGACTCACGTACTTTGTTCCCTACTTGAAATTTAATCTCCAAACCAAAGGGTAAAAAGGTCACACAGACAAACCATTCAATAAAAACTGCAAGAAACACCCAGCCAAGCTATGAGTCTTACTGTGTAGTAGTACCTTATAACTCCTGTAGTGGAGACCCATGGGATATATGTCTCTCTATGGACATACCTATGTTCCAGCTACACAGCTTCTGAATGCCCATGACTTTTTACTTTTAAGTCTTTATGGGTACATTCAGGCTAAACCCCACTAGATGTAGGCATGCTATGTTTCAGCCTTTTCTGACATTGTCAATACAGCATAAGTGGATTGCTTGATTACATTTTAGAAACACAGAGCTTAAAACCAAGCCTGATGTTTGTAGACATTAAGATGCCTGCAAAATACCTGGAACAACAAACCAATGAGTAATGAAGTACTCCATCATTGAAACAATGAGTAATGAAGGACTCCATCATTGGTTTCTTGTAGTAGCTGTGTAAGAATACATTTTATCAAGTCCATCATGACAACCCCTTCAGTCAGCACTAAGAAAGGCACTGCAGCTATACCAGGGGGTGGTTCCCTATCAGAAGCCTGAAACACTATAAGCTTGAAAATCAAAATCCTGAAACCAAAAGCCTGAAAATTCAAAATCCCGAAAACCCAAAATCCTGAAACTCAAAATCCTGAAAACACAAAATGGACATACTGATGTCATTGTGGCTTTGCTATTGTTAGCCCTGTGGTGTTAGGTCATGCGTTGGGTTCAGGTCAGTGTGCGGTTGGTTTTATGTTAGGGTTAGGGGCGGTTTAAGTGAGTTAGGGTTAGGGCGCAGGTTAGGCATGTATGCAATAGTGACAAATATTGGGGTTAGGGGCGGTTTAAGTGAGTTAGGGTTAGGCTGGTCAGGTGAGTGTGCGATAGTGACGGACCTTAGGGTTAGGGTTAGGGTCAGGGTCAGTTGGTAGATATTAGTGTCTTTATAGTGACATATTAGCATTATTTGTGTTTTCAGGATTTTGGGTTTTCGGGATTTTTAATTTTCAGGCTTTTGGTTTCAGGATTTTGATTTTCAAGCTTATAGTGTTTCAGGCTTCTGATAGGGAACCCAGGGGGTATATCAAAAGAGTTTGCAAAACCATCTTCATCTTCCAAGAGTTCTTTCTTATCACATGATGCCAACAAATTCTGCATATGAGTACAAAAACTTTGCATGAAGTGGTCTATCAATTCATCTATGTTGTAGTCTTCTGATTACCTCTCTAATGTTGGGGTACTGAGGATTTCTGTGGCACACTTATAGGAGCAAAAACAACTTAAGCAATCATGCAGACATTGTGCTGTGCCTGCAAGAGGACACCATTTTCTGCCAATGCTGCATATGTGATAGTGCCACAGAGATGTAGGAAGTTCACAAGGTTGAGCTGCAGAGTGCTACAGTGTCACAACTAGGAATGAATACAGAAACCAAAATGCTGTAGCAAGTGATTGCGATATAAGAAAAATGCCAGAATGCTCAGTGGTGACAGTAGTCAGTAAATAAGACTGGAGGAGAGAACACAGATCATGGAAAAAGTCCTGTGAACAATGAATAAGGATTCACAGACTCTGTCATGCAAAATGGCAGAATGTTAAAATGGGAATGTAAAACAGCAGCATGTTTGTGTGAGACTTTTGGGGTGATGCGATCCACTCTGGAAATTCTGGGGTGAGATGTTCAAGACTGTAAGACATTATGAGACAGGGCAGCTGAGTGTGGGACTTCTTACTATTAAATTCTTTGATATTTTGCATCGGGGCCAGCCTTAAACATAGGCCAACTAGGTGGCCACCTGGAGCACCCAGCCTCTAGGGGTGCTATTTCCATATTTATTTTTTTATTTTTTAATGCAATGAAATATGGCATTTCTTTGCTCAAAAAATAAATAAGTGTCCCTGCCTGTGGCATAGTACACAGTTCATGGGGAGGTGTTCCAGTTGACCTGACCAATCACATTAGACTTGAACATTGCAGGGTTCATAGGTTCATAGGTAGGTACTAGGTTATTGGCCCCAGGGCCTATATAAGCCTAGCCAAAAATGTACCCTGGCTTTTGCCACCCAAGAAAATTATTTTCCTGTGCCTCTGTCGAGCAGAGCCACAGAACTGATCCCTAGGGTGAATTTCCTATTTCCCATCCAATCATCAAGATTTTTCTTGAAGAGTGCTAATGAGGAGCTCTGTTTGACATAAATAGGTAGTCTGTTCCAGAGTATGGGAAGTCTCTGGGACAGGAATCTATCCCTCCAGCATGTTCTGTTTATTGTGGTGACAAGTTTAGGTCCCTACAGTGTGTAGCTCGGAGGGGTTGGGATTTCTTTAAGTAGAGCATCTCCAACAGCTCTGGGTTTGACATAGCTTTGTATGTTAGGCAGAGATCGCCTCTGAGTAGGCGATATGCGATGGAGTAAAGCTGGAGTTTTTTGAGACGGTCTGCATAAGGCATCTGTTTGAGGCCAGTAATCTTTTTTCTGAAGTATTTCTGTCGCATTTCCAGTTGTTGTAGATGTCTTGTGAGGTGCATACCAAAAGGGGTGTTGCACTCTATAATGGGTCTAATGAGTGATGAGTAGCAGGGGACAATGACCTCTTTTTTTCTGGATGAGAAACCTTTTGCAATGACGTGAGCCATGTAGAAGGATTTCCTGCCTACTGTGGCGATGTGATTATTAAAGGAGAGACTACTGTCCACCTGTTTCCCAAGGTCTCTTATCACATTTTCTGCATTAAGTAGACTACCAGCTATGTGGTAGTTCATGGGTACAGAGTTTTTACCAAATGGGATGACAATACACTTTTTGGCATTGAGCTTCAGGCCATGGCTTTGACACCAGGCATCTGTCTCAGTGAGGCCCTTTTGTAGTATGTCCACATCATTAGGAGTTTCGATTCTGGCTCCTAGTTTGCAGTCATCTGCAAACTTTGTTAGCCAAAGACCTTATGTGTTAGCCTGTACTTCAGAGAAGTAGATACCAAACAGGAGAGGACCCAGGAATGAACCCTGTGGTACTCCACTTGTCACTGGTCTGAAGTCGGATTTGGAGTCTGCGACTTTCACAGTGTGGGTTCTGTTCGTGAGCTAGTTGGCAGCCCATCTTGTGACATAGGGATTTATACCTAGTTTAGTGAGCTTATCTATAATTCCAGAGTGGGGGATGGTGTCAAAAGCCTTGGCGAGATCTAGATAAGCTGTGTGAACCACCTTATCCTCATCTATGGCTTTGGTGACTGCTTCAAAGAAGTCAATCAGGTTTAGGAGACATGATCTGCCTTTTACAAACCCAAACTGGGTAGGGTCCAGAGTTTGGAGATTACCAATGTCTTTGTTTATGAGTTCCGTGATGATACGTTCCATGGCCTTGCAGACCAGGCTCATCAGGCTAATGGGGCGGTAGTTCCAGGGGTCTGTCGTGGCTCCCCCTTTGTGGAGTGGGATAACCATCATGGTGTGCCATTCAGTGGGCACAAAGCCTGAGGTGAGGCTATGATTGAACATGGTATTTAGGTAGGGTGCCAGTTCATTCTGTAGTTCATGTAGAAAACAGCCTGGGATATTGTCAGGTCCCATGGATGCTGTGTTCTTGGCTTTGGAGAGTGTGTTTTTTTACCTGTTCAGCCATGATTACAGGAACTTTGCATTCTTCCGGTATAGAGATGGGCCTTCTAGGGGGTGAGAGGGGGGTAAAGTTAGCACTGAACCTATCTGCCAGGATGTTGGCAATATCAGTTGGTTCTGTATATTTAGTGCCATTGTGCTGTAACTCAGAGCAGATCTGAGTGTTGCCATTGAGATTCTTGACATAGCTATATAATGCTTTCTGGTTGTCTTTAGAGTCAGTGGCAATTTTGTTTTCGTAACTAGCTTTGGAGGATTTTATGAGGGATCTCAGCTTCTTACTGAGGTTGACCAGGGAGTTCCTCCAGTCATGGGATTTTACTCTTTTTTGCAACAGTTTCCTTCTTCTGTTGTAGAGTTTGTTTATGGCAGAGGACCACCAGATTGGCTTCCTTTTTTTGGAGGATAGCATCTTGGTTCTATTAGGGATAGCATGATCCATGCACTCGTGTAAGTGCTTATAAAGTGCATTTGTATAGGATTCAGCAGTTGTACCTCTATTGTCCGTCTGCATGGGTGTCATAAAGTTTGCCACTTCTGTCTTAAGAAGTGTGAAGTTGGCTTTGGAGAAGTTTTTTAACGGTGGTTTCCCTAATTGGGGGTGGGGGCGGGATGTGGATGTCTAGGGTGATTAGCTTGTGGTCGGATCTGACCAACGAGGAACTGACCTCTGGTGTGGAACACCGGTTGCCCATGTTGGTAATGACCAGGTCTAGGAAATTGCTGCCCCTGGTGTGGGTGTGAATAAGTTGATCCAAGGCATTGGAATTTATAAATTCCAGAAAACGTTGAGCAAAAGAGTTGGCACATGAGTAGTTTTCCCAGTTAATGGTGGGGTAGTTGAAATCGCCCACTTTTAGGGTGTTGGGTTGTACCCTAATATTTTCCAGTGTATCAAGAAATGAGGAGTTGGAATGCTGGGGCATGGTGGGGGGGTGGGTCTGTAGCAATCTACAATTTGGATTGCTGTCTTGCCCAGAGTTAGTTGCACTTGGATAATCTCAGATGCATTATGCTGTGCAACTAGCCTGGAGGTGTGGATATCCTTAATGAATATGGACACACCTCCACCTTTAGTGCTTCGTTCCAGGTTAGGTGGCCGAAAGGTGTGGTATGAATTATAGCCTGGTAATGCAGGGGTGCTCTCTGGAGCTTTGAACCAGGTCTCTGTCACTGCACAGATGTCGATGTTCTCCATTTTAAGGAGTGTCTCGAGTGAGTACATTTTGAGGTTTAGACTTCTAGCATTGAGTAGCATTACCCTCAGATTTTGCTTGCTTGTACCTGTCATGGTGGTGAATTTGTCATTTGAACCTTGCCTAAAAAAGGCACTATAGGGGTGGCAAGAGCTTTAGCCAGTATCTGGAATCCCAAGGGCGACAGGTGCAGGCCATCTCTGGCAAAGCATTGCGGTCTGTCGATCATGTCGTCCCAGGCAGACAAATACTGGATCCCCTTAGAATGACATCAGAAGCTTAGCCAATTGTTGAAGTAAATCATTTGTCCTTGTACTGTGGTGTCATTCTGGGTGATGGCAGGATGCTACTTAGGGCTAGAGTCATATCTGCCTGGGCTACAAGATCAGAGAGCTCCTCCATGTCTCTTTTCATGTAGTCCAGGGAGGTATGTCTCAGGTCATTCACACCAACATGGACAATGACAGTGTCATATTTGTACTTGTTGTGGAGTGACCTGAGTGCATGCTTTATGTGGTGGATCCTGACACCTGACAGGCAGCTGACAGTACCTTTCTCCTTGTTTAGCCTGGTGAGTAGAACATCAGCATGCCTGACTATAGAGTCACCTATGACTAGAGTGTTGGGTACGTTGTTATGCCTTACGGGCTGTGGTTGAGTGGCACACTGAATTTGTGGGCTATGTGTCATTTGGGTTGTGTTGGGGGGTGGAGTTTGCTTGTGTTTCTGCTTTGGAGGTCCCTGATGCTTGGGCAGGTTTTATTGAGAGCCTCCACGAATGTAGGTGTGTGTTATGTGTTTCTATGTGTGTGTTTTGGTGGTGTAGGTTTTGAGGGACTATGTGATGAGTGTGGTGTGGTGCAAGTGTTTACCTTCTCCTCTTGACTGTCTAGTCCAGTCTTGGGTGAAGAGAGCTTTGCTTCCAGTTTGACTATATAAGTGCATCTCTCACAGGTTGTAGTGTTGGGTTGTAGGAGGAGAGGGTTGTCTGTGTACATGAGGCAATTGCTGCATTGCCCCAAGATGCCCAGATTCATCAGGTAGACAGGAGAAATCACCGGGAGCTGACCCTTAGACATGCCTGGATAGGTGCTTATTTATTAACTACTAAAAACTGCTTTCCTCTAGACAAGTGAGGAAAGTTGAGTGCTGTAGTAATTTGCAGCTTATTTAGTGCTTACAGCGAGTTCTGAACAAGTGCTGAGTTCAGTGAAACAGATTTGAGTGCTGAAACTAGAAAACTGGCTAGTTCTAAGAAACAAAATTAAGCTAGAAGGCTTCCCATCAACACAGAAAGGTTTGGGGGTTCAGAAGCCTACAAACAGTCTAGACCACTTACAGGAAAGGCAGGAAACAAGCTTAAACATTTTTTTCTTTCCCAGATGCTCTCTTTGTACACAGTAGGAGTGCCTGAAATCAGAATAAGATCTCACTGCACTCAGTTGAGTGAGCAAATGTGATGGGCCCAGAAGGAGTATCCAAACACAAATTTACAAGAGGGGTGGGCAGTTTCAAAGCCACCAAGATTAACACCAAAACAAAACCAAGGAGGGTGGGTGGGGAACTAACTGAAAAAACAGAGTCAAAACTTCCAGTTCAGTTAATATTCTATGCAACACAAATAAATCAATTAAAATGTTGTATTATTTGAAAAAAGTGCAGATAAAAGGTACTTCAATTCTCTTATACGTCCAGTTGAATACAGCTAGATTTTAGCTGGCCAAAGTTGAAGTTTTAAGCAGAAAATATTCCAAAATGTACCACTTAAATAGGCAATGACAGGATATCAATGAATGAGACTACCCCAACCTGCGATTACTAACAGGCAATAAAAATCTAGCAAGCACTAACCGAAAAAATAGAGTCAAAACTTCCAGTTCAGTTAATATTCAATGCAACACAAACAACGCAATTAAAATGCTGTATTCTTTGAAAAAAACTGCAGATAAAAGGTACTTAAATTCTCTTATACGTCCAGTTGAATACAGCTAGATCTTAGCCGGGCAAAGCTGAGGTTTTAAGCAGAAAATATTCCAAAATGTACCACTTAAATAGGTAGTAACAGGATATCAATGAATGAGACTACCCCCACCTGCAATTACTAACAGGCAATAAAAATCTAGCAAGCACTAACTGAAAAAACAGAGTCAAAACTTCCAGTTCAGTTAATATTCAATGCAACACAAATAACTCAATTAAAATGCTGTATTATTTGAAAAAAGTGCAGATAAAAGGTACTTAAATTCTCTTATACGTCCAGTTGAATATAGCTAGATCTTAGCCAGGCAAAGCTGAGGTTTTAAGCAGAAAATATTCCAAAATGAACCACTTAAATAGGCAGTAACAGGATATCAATGAATGAGACTACCCCCACCTGCAATTACTAACAGGTAATAAAAATCTAGCAAGCACTAACTGAAAAAACAGAGTCAAAACTTCCAGTACAGTTACTATTCAATGCAACACAAATAAATCAATTAAAATGCTGTATTATTTGAAAAAAGAGCAGATAAAAGGTACTTAAATTCTCTTATACGTCCAGTTGAATACAGCTAGAGCTTAGACCTCTCAACATTCAAATGCAGGTGAGAAGCTTACTTCACAACTTTTTTGTTGACTGTATTGGGGAGGGGAGGTTTTTCATCAATGTACATATTATGTACAATAAGAGGAAGGAATCTCTAATACCTGGCTTTACTAACTGGCTCTTACCTTCAGCAATTCACCATGAAATCAACATTTTTAAGAGGGACAGATCAAAAATATGAGACAAAAATCAGAGAAATTCTACAAAATTCTTGACAGTAGAGTGGAATAGCATGACATGAAGACAGAAGTGGGTTATCATCAGCATAATTTTTTATAAAGATGCTGGCAGTGTTCAACCAAATATTTCCGCCATTATGTTATTTCCTTCATTGAGTTAATTAGAAGAAAGCCAAAAATGAGGGGGTAGGGCAGGGGTACCAAAGGCTGAAAATGGGAAACAAATTTTAAATATTACTCTAATTTATTTAAAAAGTTACTAGAACAACAGATTTTGCATCAAACATGCATTTTTACAAACAATAACAAATAAGACGTTCTAAAGTCTGGCATTATTAAGTAACCATAATCCTTGGTGATTTACCTGAAAGTCATGTATTTTTTGTTTTTTATTATTCTAGTTTTCTGTTTGCGTGGAGGAACTTGGAATATTAATGTGTGGCAATGGTTTATGTGGTGCAGAACTGAAATAAATTGCACAGCCATCCGAATTTGAATTGTTCACAGATGTGGCTATAACTGATGGGTGAGGGTTTGGTTAGCTGGGTGAAAATAATTGAATCTGTTGAAATTTGCCCAGTTTAAGCTGCCACTAACTGGCTTTCCAAGAGGAATGCACATTTGTGAAAAGTAAAATGGACTACCTATCTGCACACCTGAAATGCAAAAAGTAGATATGATTGCTGAGGTTGTATGTGTAGTAAAATTATTAGCTGTCTGATATTGTTTTATTTTTATTCTGGCTTTGTAGGACTACGGTGATTTGTGAGAAGCAACCTGGAATATTTTCATGTGTGCCAACTGTTTGTTTGGAACACAGGTGAAATGCATTACATGGTTATCCTCTTATAACAATCCAACCTCTGAATTATACATAGAAGTGGGTATAACTGCTTGATGGAGGGGTGTCTGGATGAAATTAACTGTCCCTTTTGTCATATGTTCAAGGTAAACAGCCATCTCCCAAAAACAAAAAGTGATAAAATACATTACTGAATACCCAGACTTTTAGAGCTTTTGGGGAACTGGTAGCTGCAACACACCAAGGCTGTATATTAATGGATTTAGACAGGGTCTTTGTAGTAACCTTTGCCCTTAAATCCTACCTAGTCTGAAACCACAGAAGGTCACCGTAGCTTGTATGGGGAGTAGGAGATGATGACATTCTTTTTTTTAACTTTACTCACAAACCTCAGAGGTCATTATTCTTGCACTATACTGGGAATACTGTGGTCATTACTTCTTTAACTTTCCTCACAAACCTCAGAGGTCATTATTCTTGTATTGTACTGGGAATACTGCCATCATTGCTTCTTTAACTTTCCTCACAAACCTCAGAGGTCATTATTCTTGAATTGTACTGGGAATACTGCGGTCATTACTTCTTTAACTTTCCTCACAAACCTCAGAGGTCATTATTCTTGTATTGTACTGGGAATACTGCGGTCATTACTTCTTTAACTTTCCTCACAAACCTCAGAGGTCATTATTCTTGTATTGTACTGGGAATACTGCTGTCATTACTTCTTTAACTTTCCTCACAAACCTCAGAGGTCAGTATTTTTGTATTGTACTGGGAATACTGCGGTCATTACTGCTTTAACTTTCCTCACAAACCTCAAAGGTCATTATTCTTGTATTGTACTGGGAATACTGCGGTCATTACTTCTTTAACTTTCCTCACAAATTTCAGAAGGATGCACAGCGGGTAACTAAGCTTCTATAGTGACTAGCTGGAAACATTACTGTAATTATTATTTTATTTTTCACTTTCCACACAATCAAGCAGCAGATTCATATACAAAAGGCTATATTTTGGGGTGGGTAAACAAGCTTTGTGTTTATCTATATCTATCTATCTAGATAGGTCTGTCAGCATTTTTTTCTTTGTCCAACTCTGACAGACACAGTGATGGAGGCACATCAGCAACTTGAAATATATGACTGTAGCAATTTGTGTCTTAATTTTCAGCCCAGTTTAATAACAGAAGGGGATGCACAGAATGTAACTACAGTTTTCTTGGGGGGTAGGGAGAGACATATGATTTTATGTATTATTTCAGACATTTGTCGTCATTTGTTGTGAACTGCTATTTGGTCAATTTTGAGCATTAAGCCTTGGGTACAACTCATTTCTTCCTTGAAATAAAAAAGTAAGATGAAATTTATTTCCTTATATATGATTTTATCACTGGATTAGGTTGGAAAAAAGCCCTACACTGTTCCCCCGAGCATTTTTAACCCCATGGCTTCTGGATGCCTAGCTGTCCCTAGAACTTTAGCTTAATTTAGTTTTTACAGTGTAGTCTTAGTAAGTTTGGCTATGATGAAAGGATACACAAAAATGCAAAGTTAAAGAGTAGAACTGAATTCCTTTTCTTAATCGTGATTTATGTTCAGGCCTTCATAGGTTGAAAAGGGTGATAACTGTAAAATACACCTCAGAGCATCTAGAACCCCCATGGCTGCTGGAGCACTACCAGCTTAATGCAGTTATTTCCACCACAGCTATTTCAGATCAGTTTTGGCCAGTTAGGGTGTGCCAAAAGGATTCAGAAAAACGTAAAGTTAAAGAGTAAGACTGAATTTCTTTCCTTAATCATGATTTATGTTGATAGCATCATTGAATGAAAAGATGGTTTAAAATAAACAGTAAAATGCACTTCCTAACATCTAGAACCCACATGGAACCCTGGCTTAACGTAGTGGTTTTCTCTACAGTTATCAGAGTGAAGCCTAACCTACTTAAATTGTTTTGAATGAATAAATGCAAGGAAAAAATTAAGAGCAAAACAAAACTGTGAAAAAAACGAAGAAAGCATTAATCTTGATGGTGTGGGGATAGGCCAGGATGAGGGGTACTGGAGGCAGCAGGTGATATGTGTGAGGGAGGGCAGTGGGAAGTGGGAGTATACAGTGGAGCCTTCACCAAGGTGCCATTTCACCTAAGGCTGGCCCTGCTTTGCATGCATGTATACGACACACGTCAGCATTGTACTTCACTGCTGCATGTGATATGAAGGAGCTTCCTTTACAGAATACTATCTTATGATGGGGTGGACTTTGTACAGTGAGTAATACAAGACACTGTGTGTTAGAAAGCCATACAACAGTTCTGGACTATGCGTGTCGAACTCCAGAAATGCCAGCCAATACTATAAAATGCTACAGTTGACAACTGCTCTACAGTTCATAACTAAAAAAATTAAATTTGGCTTATTATTTACAGAAATTTGTATGCTAATTTAAATGGGTTCTATCTTTGTGAACGCATTTATGAGCCAACATCTTAGCCATTTTAATATGGATAGTGTTTCCGCAGGTGCTTGGATTCATTTTGCAGTAGTGAAGTATAAGGGAAGGTGCTTCATCTCATGGTATGCCTTCCTTCAGAGGAGGTGTTACTTTGATGTCCCGTCAGTCCAATTTGGTGATAGCTCAGATGGATGTAAAAACTCCCATGTCACTTGGGGAGTGTTTAATGATAGACAGCATCCAGTGAACAATAAAAGAAAGCAGATAGAATACAGATATAAAGTTACATGTCACAGAGGCAGCACATAATTACATCAACAAAAGCATCCTGTACAGTGACATCATACATGTGTGAATCAGACTCAGTCATGAATTTCCCCTGGTGCCCTGACCAAATTTCCTCTAGTCACGAAGTATTTCTCCTCGGGTGTCCCCTAAAAGGAGGCCATAGACTTCGTGGGACTAACCTATTTGACAAAAGCATAAATAAAAATAAAACAAATAAAACTATGTGATCTCCACAGTGTGACACTGCAACATTGTGTAGATGAACTTAAAACTGTTTGATAACTTTTTGTCTCAGCAGTCAAGTTATCTGAAGTCAAGGCTTGTTTTTCTGTGACTGCCTTTGAATATAATCATTTGGATGTATTTCTGTATAATTTTCACATTTTTCAGTATGCAGTCATTACTTCAGAGTCTGCACAGTGGCACTTTAATTGTATTTCTGTATAATCTTTGCACTTAATGGAGTCAAAAGATGCTAGAAAGGCTTAACAGAAAAAATATATACTGGTGATAGGTCTCCAGATCTCTGGAAATGGCAACAACACAAGCCCTTTATCATTGTGGTAACACGTCTTGTCAGAGTTAATACATTCAGACCGATCTCCAAACTCAAGAGTTAAATGACGTTAAACCAGAATTAACCATCACATCTCTCAGGACTTTCCATAAATTGACTGCTTATATCTCTTCCTGACAAAAAGAACATAACTGACCCTCTCATGTCCAGATTCTGAAGGAATGACAGTCTAGCTTATCTGAATGTTTCTGTTCTTACACATTCAGCACCTCATATTACTAATGTGTTCCCTGACTTAACTTTTCAAGTGTCACTATTAAGTAACTTGTCATTTTGTTCTCACTAGCTAGTTTTTCTCCACACACTTTAGGTAGCCGGGCGTCTTCACTTATTTAAAAAGGATGTCTGGCTCTGACTTTCAACACCCTGTACATAGAAACTAAAGAGATACAACAAGTCTTTAGTCTATATGTCTTAATGGAAAGTCTATATTACATACATTAACATTGATAATTAATCGTTTCACCTGTCAAAACAAGATTGGTTATATTGTTTTACTGTGACTGGCTATGCCATTTGTAGTGTAAAAATTTTGAAGAAAGCCATTCTGTTTCTTACTTTGCTCATTTCTGTCACCACTATTGTGTCCCACTGAAATTTGTAAGTTAGTAAACAAGTATTTTCTATTTTATTTTTAAGATTTTTTTTTTAGATTTGTTTCATTATCTCAGAAAAGGAGTATCTGTCATACTAATGAATGAAATATCCACTGGAATAAGCAACAGGTCTTGATCATAATTTGTAAGCTAACAGATATGGAAAAAGAATAAAAGTGCAAGAGAAGACCTGTTTAAAATGGCCCATAGAAAGCTGCCGCTTGTATATCAGAGAGATTGCTCAAATCATTATGAAACTCAAGACAGCACAAGATGGACCGTACTGCACAACTTGTTCTTTATGAAAGAGGAACAAATTACGAAAGATTTGTGTAACAAACAATTGCACACATTTGCTGTCCTTAGAAGATGAGTGACAGTCACAGTGATATTCTGTGAGTATGGATGGTACTACAGCCATTGATGTAGTCAGGAGTATTGTGCAAATGCTATATAATAATAATAATAATAATAATAATAATAATAATAATAATAATAATAGTAATAATTGGGGGAAGCACAGCTGTGCCATTCTATACGTTAAGAAGATAGTGTGCACTGAGTGTTAATGTGTGAGCTTGGCTTAACTCAATCAGAGAAGAAAAAACATAAAGTAACAGATATGCATAGAGAATGGATCACCTATATAACCTCAAGAAATGTGAACTTAAATAGAGAAGTACAGAAAAGCACTGTTTCACATAACCATTTATTAGTTTAATTCTGGCCAAGCAGATGACCAGTGACTAGCTGCTCTGTCATTCCTTACTGTTGTTGTTAGTGGCCCAGCAGGTCATATCTTTGTCTTGGTTCTATGGAGACATGAATGTTGTGGCTTTTATTCCTTTACCAGCTGCTTGAAATCATGTTTCAGTATTAATACAGTGAGGTGTATTAGTGATTAGTCCACTGGGCTGGGGGCCCATTTTCACTGGAGACCCGAGGAGAAAAGCTCCACAAACACATGATAAAAAAGATTATGCCAAAAAAAAAAAATAATAATATACATATATCATAACAAAATCAAATTACATTGCAAGTTTAAAAACATAATAAAGGGCAAGATAAGAAGACATGTGAATAACATTAATGTCTTGTAGATAATCATTAAAAGTATTGACAAAGCTCCACAAACACATGATAAAAAAGATGATGCCAAAAAATAACAATACACATGTATCATAACCATACCAAGTTACATTGCAAGTTTAGGAACGTTAAAAAAGGCAAGATAAAGAGACGTGAATAACAACATTAATGCATTGTACAAATCATTATAAGTATGCATTTTGTGCATTTGCAACATTAAAGTGATAGAGGTAGAGTTGGTGGAACAAAATAGAGGAATAGTAAGTGAAGTGGAGTTTGTTTGTGTCTTTTGGCTTTTAGGGGTCGCCACAGCGGAACTCCAGTCCGCTAATGATTGGCAGTTGATTTTTACATACCGGCTTGCCAGGCCTGACCACAACCTTCAACGAAGGTAGACCCATTCACGCATGTCTCCACACAGAAGACGCTCTAGCTGAGAATTGAACCGGACAGCGTCTTACTGTGAGGTGACAATGCTACTGCAGTGGAGTGAAGAGTGAAAAATAATTGAAGAGACAGAGAATAGCAAAGAGTGGCAGTTGTGTCTGTTATAGTGGGTGGAGTGGAAGGACAGGGGTAAAGTTAGAGTGGAGAGAAGGAAATGAAGAGGAAAGAGTTGGGGAGGCCAGGGAAATAAGAAGTAAAATAGGGGGGCAAAGCTGGGAATAAAGTTTAGTTTTTCAGAATGCTCAGTGGTGTAGCTGTGGATTCACAGGATTGTAAAAATATATATAATATATGAAGGGAATAGTTCTGTTGTGGTAGTGGCAGATTAGGTGGGGTGGTGGCAGTTGCAGGAGGGAGAGTTGGCTAGGTATTTTTTCAGTTCTTTTTTGAATAGGAGCGAAGATTGGATATGTTGTATGTTAGATGGGAGTTTGCTCTAGGTTTGAGATATGGAGCATTTATAAAGTAACCCACCAGTAGTTTTGTTGGACTTGTAGGTGTTCAGTAGTGCTTGGTCAGTGCTACGGAGAGATCATGCAGGTTTGTATATAGGATATATTGTATATAGTAGATAAAAGGGTGTACAAGGTGGAACAGTTTTCAGGTTTGTGCAAAAGAGAATGTGCAATTTGTATCTGTGAAAGTTAGGGTAGTTCTGGGAACTCGAGCCATTGAAGTTTTTTTAGTGTGAGGCAGTGATAGGATTTGTAGGGGAGATTACAGGCAAATCTGGCTATCTGTTTGTAAGTTTGTTCTAGTTTGGTTAGGAGATTTGCTTGGATGTGTGTGAATACAGGGGAAGAGTAGAGTAGGCAGGGGAGAAGATAGGCTTGTGCGAGTGAGGTCCTAATGGTGTTAGTTAAGAATTTTGTGTGTCTATACAGCAAACCTAGTTTTTCATTGGTCTTTTTGATAGACTGTAGGATGTGATGATCAAATTTCAGTTGGTCGTCAATAGTGATTCCTAGAAGTTTTATAGTAGAGTCTGCATAGATATTGGTGTTGTCAAGAGAAGAGAGACTGAAGGACGTTTTAAGATGGGATAACTTTGGGAGGAAAAGGAGGAGTTTGGTTTTCTTTGGGTTAAGGATTAGTTGGTTGTCAGTTAGCCAGTGTTCAATGATATTAAAGGAAGTCTGTGTGAGAGAGTGTAGGTTAGTGGGGTTGTCAGAGAGGGTGATAAGGGTAGTATCATCAGCGTATTGGATTAGTGAAGATGAGGTACAGACAGAGCGAAGATTGATGGTGAAAATATTAAAGAGAAGGGGGCCAAGGATGGATCCATGGGGACACCATTTTGGATAGGTAAGAAGGGTGAGTAGGAAGTCTGCCATTTCACAGACTGTTGTTGGTTATTGAGATAGCTGGAGAACCAGAGGATAATGGAGGTAGAGAGGTTAAGTTCGGATAGTTTAGAGTGGAGGTTAGGGTGGGAGATGGTGTTGAAAGCTTTAGAGAGGTCAAGGAACACACAATATGAGTTTATTGCTGTCCCTTGCTTCTGCTACAGTGTGGGTAAAAGATAGCAGGGCTGTAGATGTGCTGTGGTGAGGTGTAAATCTGTGCTGAGAGGGGATAAGGAAGCTTTCATGAAGTAAATAGGACATATGTTGCCTATGAATGCATTTCTCAATAATTTTTGAGAAAGGGGAAAGGATGGCTATTGGTCGGTAACTGGTAGGCTTGATGGAGTTACCTCCCTTGTGAAGTGGAACAGTATAGAAGGATTTCCATATCTCAGGGACAGAGGATTCTTTGATAGAACGGTTAATAAGAAATGAGATGGGACATGCTATAGAGTCAGCAGCAAGTTTAAGAACTTGTGTGGGTAGGTTGTCAAAAGAGGGTGAGCAAGGTATCAGTTTTAGCAGAAGGGATTTGATATAGGCAGTGGAAACAGGTTTCAGGGAGAAGGCTGCTTGAGGATGAGTGGTTGAGGGGGTTAAAGGTAGCTTTTGACTGTAGTCTGGGGGGATAGTTTTCTGATAGTCTATAAAGTAGTTATTTAGAAGAGTGGCAGTTTCAAGATGGGTTTTGTCAGAGAAGGGGTTGTGGGTAGAGGGTTTACCAGATGGAGTATATTGTTCATAGTGTGACAGAATCTTTTTGGATTAGAAAACTGAGTGGATTGGGCTTCTTGACAGAATTTTGTTTTGTCCTGAATACTAAGTTTTTTGGTGTTGTTTCTGAGTTCTTTATATTTAAAGAGGAGAGAAGGAGATTTTGACTTAGACTATTGTTTCCAAGTATTGTCTCCATGTTTCATGGTGGAAAGAGTATCTTTGGAGAGCCAGGGGGCAGGATTTGGTTTTATTCTAATTTTCCTAATGGGAGCTGGGGCATTTAGTATGTTTAGGAAAATTGTGTTAAATTCATGATTTAGAGGAAGGCTATACAGGTGAGACCAGTTGATCAGGGAGAGTTGGTTGTTTAAAGTTTCTGCATTGAATTTGGACAGGTTACTACATTATCTATAGAGATTGAATTTTGGGGTTTGACAAGGAAACCTTAGTATCTAGGCAGGGAGGTGGTCACTTATTGAGTCTCTTAAGGTGGTGGGATTGTGATAATGATTGGTGTTGAAAGTTAAGATCCAATCAAGAATGGAGCTGCAGTTTTTGTGCATGCGAGTGGGGGAAGAAATAAGTTGACTGAAGCCAAAAAGGTTAATAGAGGAACTGGGGAGTTTAGGGGAGAGCTTATTCCAATCAATAGTAACATCACCTAGTATGATTGTTTCATATGATATATTTTGGGAGATCTGAGATAAGATATTTTCAAGGAGTGGAATGTTGTTGTCAGGGGGTATGTAGATAGGCACTATGGCCAGTTTTTTTTTTTTTTTTTTGTTATGAGGGTTGAGATGATAATTAAGAAAGATAAGTTCTGCTGGGGAGAAGTCTGGCAGTGGTAAGGAGAGGGGGGAGAGGTTAAGTTGTTCTCAGTATAGGATGGCAACACCTCCCACTTTATTAAATGGTCTATCGTGCAAGAAGATGTTATATACAGGAGGTAGAATTTTGGAATTTGTAATATGTGGTTTTAGCCAAGTTTCTGATAGAGTTAATATGTCGGGAGAGTGGTGATCAATCCAAGCATGAAATTCTGTTATTTTGTTTGGAAGACGTTGTAGGTTTATGGAATAGTAGGTGGAGAGGAGAGGGGTTGGTACCCTATGGGTTTGGCAGAGCTGGTAGTGATGGTGGGAGGGGATGGACCGGGATTGGGGTGGATATCCCCATCTAGTAAAAGTACAGTAGGAAATAGTGTTAGTTTGGTGAAAAAAGTAATGTAGTAGGCAGTGCATTTTAGTATGTGTTTGAGAGAGTAGAGAGGAATGTTGAAATGTTTTAATTTATGAAACTGAATGTAGGAAAAATTAAAGAGGAGGGGGAGACAGGGAAATGCAGACTTAAATAGCAGGGCGATACAGTGTGGGTAAGAGTGGGTGATGTTGGAGGGTATAGTAGGATAGTGTGATAGGATGACAACCCAGAGAGGAAAAAGAGGATGGGTGGTAAGAGTAGGTAAAGTAGCTTGCTCCTATCTTGTATGGTTGACTTCTAAGTGATGTGGAAAATGAAATTGTTAATAGAGGGGTAGATTTTGTTAAGGGATATATGGGGGTGCAGCAAATAGAAGGACGAAAAGAGTAGATGTGCTGAATGAGAAAGTAGATATGAGAGTGATGGGTATTGGGATGTGTATAGTGAATTTAGCTAGAAGATGGTGTAGAGAAGTGAGAATATCTTAACCAGAGGTGAAAGCTGAGTTGTTCTACTACGATTGGGTAGAAATAGGTGGGCGAGGTGTGAGGAAAGTGGATAGGACTAAGGAAGTGGAAGGGTGTGTTTAGTGTAGAGTGTTTTACTGACTTTAAGTGTAGAAACCAGAATGCTTCTGCCTGGGGGGGGATGAAATGTCTGAAGGCTGTAAGTGATTGAGTCAGCTAATGTTGATTCAGAGACAGACTGGGATGGTAGTGGGGATATATCACATAGAAAAAAAAAAGATGGATAATGTTTCTTTAGAGACTGGAAGGGCTAGAATTACAGTTTAGTGTGGAGTGCTTTTACAGACTTGAAGGGTAGAAATCAGAAAGTTTCTGCATGGGGGGGGGCTGAAATCCTGCTGCTGGCTCATGCATTTATAGTCAGTACATTAAGGATTACAGCAAAAAACACAACCTACTAATGCCTTTTGCATGAGACGTACATTTAAGTTCTGCAAGGTTCTTCAGTACAGTTGGAAGTCCCACTGGCTTTACTTATGTTAGTGATGTTATTTGCCACAGGATAGGTGCCGCAAATTCTATGAGGCACAGCTGGCTTGGAGCTGAGAAAAAAGAAAGTAAAAGATGGTAGAGAACAGTGAGCAGTTGTAAAGTGCCACAGCTTTAACACCCCCAAAACATTAAAATACAGTTTAGAAAACAGTAGACAATTGTGAAATACCACAACATTAATAACCAAAAAATAAACAGTTAAGAGTCCAAGTCTTTTGGTTTTCTAATACCATGATGGGATGGACCCCATTCCTAAGTCAAAGTACAATTAAAGTTAATGAAATTAGTATTATTGTATAATAATAGTATAATTATGTCTTACTGTGGAGCTTTTCTCCCCGGGCCTCTACTGAAAATGGATATTAATCCAGCTAGACTAGCCCGGTTAACAAATGTAAAATAAATAAAAAAAATAAATAAATAAATTGTTTCAGTCTTTGATGTCAGCCAAAAGTGCTCTTCGGAGCAATCACAATGTGTCCAGTAATGACCCCTGCAATTCGTATGGAGTTACATGGATTGGTAACATATCTAAATACGATTGTAGATTCTTTTTTATAAGACCCATTGCTCCTACTACTATTGGAACTGTCTGGGTATCTTTCTTCCACATTGCTCTCATTTCTGCCTGCAGATCCTGATATTTTATGACTTTCTGTCTCTCTGTACACAAGACACTGTAGTCACTGGGTGTGGCGATTTCAATGATCAATGCCACCACTCTCAACCTTCCATGTCCAAAATGAGGAACAATAGCACTCACAATGTGGAACAAATGGGCAAAATGTGGAACACACACTAACAGTTTATTAACAACTTCAACTAGGAAGATCATAGGATGATTTAAATGTGCTGGTTTTACTTATAAAAAAGATCTTTTAATTAATTTATCATTCATAGGTTCATAGGTTCATAGGTTCATACTAGGCTATCTGCCCGAGGGCATTTACAAGCCTAGCCCATAGTTTTGTGGCTTACGCCACCCCTTTAGTATGGGGAACTATACCCATTATTTTGCTGTGCCTCTGTTGAGCAGTGACACTGAGGTAATCCCTGGGGTATATCTGCGATCTCCCATCCATTGGTCAAGATTTCTCTTGAACAAGGCCAGCGAGGTGCTCTGTCTCACATATACCGGGATTTTATTCCACAGCATAGGGAGTCTTTGGGTGATGAATCTATCCCTCCAGCACGTCCTGTTAATAGCCGTGTCGAGGTTTAAGTCTCCCGCCCTTGTGGCTCTGACGGATCTAGATTTTTTGAGGTGAAGCATATTCATCAAATCTGGGTTTGACATGGCCTTGTATGTTAGGCAAAGGTCACCTCTGAGCAAGCGGTGGCGACTGAATAGAGCTGGAGTTCTTTCAGTCGGGCAGCATAGGACAGATGTTTGAGACCCTTTATCCTTTTGGTGAGGAACTTTGTGGCCTCTCCAGCTGCTGCAAGTGTCGGGTCAGATACATTCGAATGGGGCATTGTACTCAATCATTGGTCTGATGAGTGATGAGTATAGGGAGACTATGACCTCCCTTGATCTAGATGAGAATCCCTTCATGATAAGGTGGGCAATGTAGAAGGTCTTCCTAACTACTTTAGCTACATGGGTGTCGAATGACAGACTACTATCAACCTGGGTCCCCAGGTCCCTGATAACTTCTTCTGTGCTCAGTGGATTGCCACCTATTTGGTAGCTAGGGGTAACCTTGTTTTTCCCGAAGGGTATGACTATGCATTTTTGGCATTTAACTTTAGGCCATGGCTCTGGCACCAGTTATCCATTTCTGTGAGACCCTTCTGAAGGATATCTGTGTCAGATGTGTTTTCTACTATGGCGCCCAGTTTGCAGTCATCTGCAAACTTTGTCAGCCATAACCCTCCTGTGTTTGCTTGTACTTGGAAAAGTAGATGCCAAACAAGAGTGGGCCCAGGACTGAGCCCTGTGGTACACCACTTGTGACAGGCTTTGAGTCTGACATGGCGCCAGCAACTCTGACCCTGTGGGTTCTGTCACTCAGCCAGTTTGCAACCCATCTTGTGATGTATGGGTTAACATTTAAGCTGATGAGTTTTTCAATGATACCCGAGTGGGGTATTGTATCGAAGGCCTTCGCCAGATCGAGGTAGGCTGTATGGACTGCCTTTCCCTCATCAATGGCTTTGGTGACTGTTTGAAAAAGTCAACCAAGTTTAAAAGGCATGATCTGCCTTTGACAAAGCCAAACTGGGATGGATCCAAAGTCTGCAAATTCCTATGTCTTTATTTATGAGGTCCATTATGATCCTCTCCATGGCTTTGCAGATAAGGCTTGTCAAGCTAATGGGCGGTAATTTCCAGGGTCGGTGGAGGCACCGCCTTTGTGAAGTGGGACCACAGTTGCAGTGCGCCACTCCTGGAGTGCGTATCCAGAGGTAAGACTATGATTAAACAGCTGTCCTAGCTGTGGGTTTAATTCCTCGTTGAGTTCGTGGAGCACACAGCCGGGGACACCATCAGGTCCCATGGATGCTGTGTTTTTTGCTTTGGAGAGAGCAGTTCTCATTTGGGCGTTGGAGATGTTTGGGGGGCTGCAATCGCTTGGTATAGATATCTCTCCTTTTGGGGAGGGAGAAGTTTGCACTGAACCTGTCAGCCAGTATGTTGGCAATGTCTGTAGGATCAGTAATCTTCACATCATTTTGAACTAGTTCTGAGCATATCTGGGAGTTTCCTTTTTGCCATGGATATCAGTTAAAACAATTCCTAACACTGAATGTGTGAAAGAACCTTTCTGTGTGGAACTTACAGGAACATGAAGTTTTTATGATCCCAAATGAGGTACATTCCTCATAATGAGGTACACTTGAGACGTATGATCAATGGTATTCTTGTCTTCTTTTCTTGAACCACTATATCCAGTTTTCTAGCATCTATCTTTTGAACTGTTGGTAATGGGTGGTACCATGTGATATAAACTTCATAATTTTCTATGATGCTTTGTGGCTCATGTTTCCAGTGTTTTTCAGCCTCTCAATACCATAATGTTTGTACAATCCCCAGTGCAACAATTTTGCCACATTATTATGCCTTTCAGTATACAGTCCTTCTGCTATTAGTATGTCGTAACCTGCAACAAGGTATGCAACTGTTTCCAATTCAGTTTTACAAAACCTACATTTGCCTGTTTCTACCACATGTTCAATTGATTTTGTAAACCAATGTGTATGTAGCCCACTATCTTGGGATGGCAATATTAATCTTTCATCTCTTGGTTTGAATTCACCTCTCCTTAACCATTCCTGCATTCATTCCTGATCAACATAAGGTTATTCCAGAAGTTTTCTATACTTGCAACTATATTTATGCTTTTTCCACATTTCTTGCTTTCTCATCTGATCCTTCACCTTATGTTCTTTCCTTTGTTTTTTGACACATTCAGTTGCTGCCTGATTTTTATCCACTTCTGGTTTGATTTCCATTCCTGCCTGACGCCGATATGCTTCTGCTAAATTAATCAGAGAAGTCATTTTCTACTTATTCTCCTTCTGTTTCGACATTCATTACATTTGGGTCTTGTGAGGCCAGCAGAAATGTGTGGAATCCCACAATTGCAGATCTATACATATAATCAATTTCAAGGAGACCCAGCCCTCCTTCAGAACGGGGAATATATAATCTTGGTATGAACTCATTTTTATAAATCATTTGGTGAGCATGAAGCATCCTTGTTTTCCTATCTAATCTATCCAACATGTTTTGGGACCAGTCAATCACTCCAAAACTGTAAGTTAGGACAGGAAGAGCAAATAGGTTTATAGCTTGAATTTTGTTCCTAGATGTCAGTGTTGTTTTCAGGATGAACTTAAATCTTCTGAAATATTCCTTACTAAGTTTTATTCACATTTGTTTGTGTTTTATTGTTGATCCTTCAGCAATTCCCAAGCATTTATACACTCCCTCTTGCTCAAGTTCTTTTATATCACATTTTTGTCCCAAACTGATGTTTTCCTGACATTGCATTTTCCTGCTTTAAAGGTTGCTTTTGCACATTTATGAAGACCAAATGACATTCTTATATCATCTGAAAAAGTTTTGACAACTTGCAGTTGTGCTTTCAGTTCCTCATCCTGTGAGCTATACAGTTTTAAATAACCAACAAAGAGAAGACAAGAAATCTTTACACTTTGTTGTTTTCTAGGAGCCAAATTATAGCCACGGCCTAAGCTGTTAAATAGAGAGCTTAATGGGTTAAGGGCAAGGCATAATAGCAGCAGTGACAGTCACCCTGGAATATCCCCCTTTGAATTTTTATCCCTGGGATAATAATTTGTCCTTTATCATGGGTTAATTGCAAAGTGGTCTGCCACTGTTTCATAGTCACTATAATGTAGTCGATCAGTGTAAGGTGTATCTTACACATTTTTAAGCACTCTTTTATCCATGAATGTGGGATACTATCAAATGCTTTTTACAGTTCTCCACTATGACTTTATTTAACAACAAATGATCCTTTGTTCCATAGGACTTTCTTTTATTGCCCTTTTATTCTACTGCCATTATTGAGTTTTCTTCTAAATTACTATAAACTCTGTCAGCATCAATTCCCATGTATAGTTTACACGTCATCGAAAGGCAAGTTATTGGTCTATCATTTTTAGGGTAGCTTGCAGGTTCACTCTTAAGTAGGAGCATTGTTTTTCCTGTTGTTAACCATGTTGGTGTCTGTTCAGGGTGTGCATATAAATAGGTCTTACTCATGGCTAAATCTTCATGCAAAGAAGATGTTAATACTTTCAGCCAAAAGTTAGGTACTGCATCTGGGCCTGGGGTTTTCCAGTTAGAGGCTTTTCTTGACTTTGTTTGAAACTCTCTGGCAGTTACTTAATCCCATTTCATATCCTGTATCTTTGAACCTCTTATTCTTTCTTTAACTTCTTCTATCCATTTTATCCATTTAGCATCTTTGTTATGTTCCACAGGATCTTCTTAGATACTTCTCCAAAATGTATCTATTTCTTCTTTTTTTTGGGAGGTCTTTCAATTCCTTTTATCTTATTTACAATTCTCTATGAAACTTTTTTGGATTATCAATAAATTGCTTATTTTGTACCTTTCCTTTATATTTATTTTCGTATCTTCTAAGTCTTTCCGCCTGTGCTGAAATTTTTAGTTTGTTATCTGCAATAGTGCATGATAGATTATGGTCTGTTCTAATACTGCACATTGCTTTTATCACATCTATTTTTCTTAGTATTTTGTTGATCTATTCTCTCTTCTATAATCTTCTGACAGTGACACTTCTTGTCTTAACTGCTTTATAGTTTTCACTATTCGATATTTCCATGATGGTATTTGATTTCTCCCCTTCCTTTCCCTCACTACTCAGTGTTCTTGTGGTAGAACTTTATCAGTTATTAATTTAGCTGCACTGTAATATATCCTGTTTACTTCTGTTATATCGCATGGATCTCTATGGACAGTCCTAATCACTGTGTTCATTTGTTTTATCAGACTTCTGACTTTTTGGGATTTATTGACCTCCTGCCGTCTATTTCTTTCATTGATCTTGATATATCTGTCTATATCTATTAAATCAAGCAACTCTTCTCTGAGTTCATTTTGGGCACAGCCCTTGTTTTCCAATTCCTGTGGGCATTCTATAAAAGGTTCTATAGCATCTTCCTGTGGTATATTCTCTTCAACTTCATCCTGTGTCCTCCGTTGCTCTGTCATATGGATGATCACTGGCCTATCACTCCTCAACATTGACTGCATCAGAGTTTCCACAGTTTCCTGTTCCTTCCCTTGCTGAGTAGCTTCAAGTATATGTTTAAACTGGTTTCCTGTGGAAGGCTCCAAATTATCTTCATACAGCACCTGACCAGTTGCTTCCTGTTCCACTGGTTTCCCCTTAATTTGGATATACATTACTTTATCCTGTTGTGGTGCTTTCTGAAATAGATTTTCTGCACTGAATACTTCACTTTGCAGGTACTCCATGACCCCAGTTTCTATTTCTTTAACCTCTCCATTACTAATCTCCTTTTCTACTTTTCCTCTTTGTCGTCTTATTTTTTGTATTGTACAGTTTTCCATGTCCGGATTCCTTTGTCTGTATTTCTCTTCAAATATCTTTGGTGCTGCTCTTTTTTGTATTGGTTAGTTTTGCTTTCTTCTTTGCATAAATATTACACCATATTAAATCTCTTTTTCTTTCCCATGTCCATATTTCTTCTTCATCACAGTATAGTAGTACAGATATAAGTAAATAATCTAATTATAGCAATAGTTAGATCTTTGTTTTATGGCAAATACTACACTCATATATCAGTGCACACACTAGTTGCATGTTCCTCAACAGTTAACTGAACTTTCTATCTCAAAGCCCTATTCTGGATGAATTAACAGTATGTTTAGCACTGTAATAAATGGACTCTGGTTCCAGCCGTATGTTTAAGTTTACATCAAATGCATTCATGTAGCCATGAAAAAACAGCTTTTACATGCAAGAGAAACAACTAGATTGTTTTGCAATGTAAATGATTAGCCTCCAGTACTGGCCATAGGTTTAAAGTTGACTCAAACACAAGTGCTTAAACTTAATAGACAGAAATAGCCTCTGGTACTACATCAGCACTAAATTGGTTTGAATAACAATGTATCAAGAGCCTCTGGAACCAGCCAAATGTTTAAAGTGGTAACAGTCCCAGTTGCTAAATCATGTAGTAAGATTAGCTTCTGGTACAAGCCATAGGTTTAGGACAACCTACAAAAAACACAATAGCTAAACCAAAGAAAGCAGCAGGTAATGGGTACACAGCACAGTTCATAAAAATAATACACAATCAGTTGTATAACGTACTTACAGATAAACTTGCCATGAGACCAGCAAGGGAGGATTCCTAGTTTAAAGATGGCGCCTGTTGTTTCTGGGACTGAAATAAGCTCACACTAGACATGAAGGAGGGTGGGGCCAGAAGTGAACTAGATTGTTATAAAAAAAAAGGAGGTAACTCTGCAGATAGAGAGCCAAGCAAGGCATGGGCAATTAAAAAATAAACTATCAGTTGCTTTGAAGTCACATATAAAATGTTAGCCCTTCTTGTGTTACTAATGCTTTTTTCTTTAAAAAGTGGTGAGAGCCCTTTTAATTTTACCAGTTGGATGTCCTAAGACATTACCTTGTCTGAGGGCTGTGAGTGAATGAGTGAGTGAGTGAGTCAGCTATTGTTAACTCAGAGACGGACTGGGAGGGTAGTGGGGATAAATCACATAGAAGAAGAAAAAAAAACAGATGGGTACATTTTTCTTTAGAGACTGAAAGGGCTAGAAATACAGTTTAGCATGGAGTGTTTTACTGACTTTAAGTGTAGAAACCAGAATGTTTCTGCCTGGAGGGGGGGGGGGGGACTGAAATATCTGTGGGCTGTAAGTGATTGGGTCAGATAATGTTGACTCAGAGACAGACGGGGAGGGTAGTGGGGATATATCACATAGAAAAAAAAATGTATAATGTTTCTTTAGAGACTAGAAGGGCTAGAATTACAGTTTAGAGTGGAGTATTTTTACAGACTTGATGGGTAGAAATCAGAATGTTTCTGCATGGGAGGGACTGAAATCCCTGCTGTTGACTAATGCATTTATGTTCCGTACGTTCGATTCTCAGCTGAAGCTCTTTCTGTGTGGAGTCTGCATGTCCTGCCCGTGGTCGAGTGACATATAAAGACATGCAGGTAGGTGCTTGTGTGAATGGGTGTGGCTTCTTTGAAGGTTGGGCGTCGGGCTGGCAACTCGGCACCATAAAAATTCACTGCCAATCATTAGCAGACCCGAGTTCCGCTGTGGCAACCCCTAACCGGGAAAAGCCGAATGACATTACTTTACATTAAGAATTACAGCAAAAAAAAAACCCCACAATCTACTAATGCCTTTTGTATTATAATGAGACATACATTTAAGTTCTGCAAGGTTCTTCAGTACAGTTGGAAGTCCCAGTGGCTTTACTTATGTTAGTGGTGTTATTTGCCACAGGATGGGTGCCATGAGTTCTATGAGACATAGCTGGCTTGGGGATTTAAGCTCTACAAGATGATTCTTCAGTACCATTGGAAGTCCTACTGTCTTTACTTACGTTAGTGATGTTATTTGCCACAGGATAGGTGCCGCAAATTATATGAGACACAGCTGGCATGGGGAGATAAACTTGCCATGGAACCAGCAGTGGAGGATTCCTAGTTTAAAGATGGTGCCTGTTTACATGCAGTGATGACTACTCTTCATGTGATCCTGGTTTTACTTCCAGCCCAACTGCTGAATGAAACAACTGGGGACGGATGGAGCTTCTGCTGTCTAAACTCTGTATGTATGTAGATACATAGTAATCTGTAAACTTTAAATCATTGCAAAGTGTGTCACAAACAGCAAACTATATGTTATATTATAGGATCATAGGAAGTTACTAGACTAATGACCCTAGGACCCTTACAACCCTAGCCAAGTTATACCCTTATTTCCACAATCAGCACCTATTGCCCCAGTCCAAGAGGGACACATGTAGAACCCCCGGAGTGAATTTATGGTTACCCATCCAATCATCTAGATTGTGTTTGAAGAGGGCCAATGAGGTGCCCTGTTTGACACAAAGAGGGAGTCTTTTCCAAAGGTTTAGTAACCTCTGGGAAACAAATATGTCCCCCCCCAGCAGGTTCTATTAATGTCACATACCAGGTTAAGGTCTTTAGAGTGAGTAACCTGTGTATCATTTGACTTATGGATATGCAGCATTTCCAGTAAGTCAGGGTCAGAGATTGCCTTTTATACAATGCAGAGATCACCTCTGACTAGTCTGTATGAAACAGAATAAAGTGACAGTGATTTCAGATGATCCACAGTTGCTGAAGACCTTAAATTATCTTTGTGAGGAACTTTGTGGTTTCTCCAATTGCTGCTGGTACTTGGAAAGGTGTATACCACAAGGGGTGTTGTACTCAATTATTGGCCTGATGAGGGAAGAGTACAGGAGGTTATAACTTCTTTATTTCTGGAGGCAATACCCTTAATTATGATATGAGTAATATAGAATGCCTTTCTTACCACTGTGGAGACATGGTCATCAAAGGTAAGGTTACTATCAACCTGTGTGCCAAGGTCTCACCACTGAGTGTGTACTTAAGGTGTTGCTATTGATGTGGTAGTTAGCAGGAACATTGCTCTTACCAAAAGGAATGATGATGCATTTTTTTGGATTGAGTTTAAGGCCATGACTTGGCACCAATCATTTGTCTGTGTAAGACCCTCTTGTTGGATTTTGACATCATTTGGAGATTCTATGACCACTCCCAGTTTGCAGCGATCAGCAATCTTTGTCAGCCACAGACCTTTATTTTTTGCTTGTACTTCAGAGAAATAGATTCTAAACAGCAGAGGTCCCGGGACTGTTCCCTGTGGAACACCACTGGTTACAGGTCTGCTGTTGGAGGTGGACCCCCTATTTTGACTATATGAGTTAAGGGTTGATATCTAGCTGGGTGAGTTTGTTAATGATGCCTGAGAGGGGGATAGTGTCAAATGCTTTGGCTAAGTATAGGTAGACTGTATGCAGAGATCTCCCATCATCCAGAACCTTGGTGACTGCCTCAAAGAAGTCCACCAGGTTTACCAGGCATGATCTCCCTTTGACAAATCCAAACTGAGTAGGGTAAGTGTTTGGAGATCACCTGTATCTTTCTTGATAAGGTCCATGATAACTTGCTCCATGGCCTTGCAGATACGGCTAGTCAGACTAATAGGTCTATAATTCCCGGGGTCAGTGGAATCACCACCTTTGTGCAAGGAAGTAATGGTGGCTGTTTTCCATTCAGCTGGGATGAAGCCGGTGCTTAGACTATGATTGAAAAGAGTACCCAATGGTGATGCTAAATCTTCTTGAAGCCCATGTAGGATGCAGCCTGGAGTGTTATCAGGTCCCATAGATGCTGTGTTTCTGGCCTTAGAGAGGGCATTTACAACCTGCTCTTTAGAGATACGAGGTAGGGGACAGGTGGTAGGGATATCATGGGATACATGTGGCAGGGACAGGGGACTGAAGTTTTCACAGAACCTGTAGGCTAACTGGTTTGCTATGTCCACAGGCTCAGTATATGTGATATCATTAACTTCCAGCTCTGCAGAAATCTGGGCCTTTCCTTTTAGGTTACAGATGTAGCTAAAGAACACCTTATGGTTGTCCTTAATTGAGGAAGCTAATTTGGATTCATAGTTTCTTTTGGAGGACTTCACAAGAAGTCTTATTTGCTGTTTAAGCTGAGGAGGGAGTGTTTGCAGTTTAAGGCAAGCTCCCTCTTACTCTTAGACAGCAATTTCTTCCTATTATTGTAAAGCCTGTTAATGGCAGTTGTCCAGGAGCTTGTTTTGGTCCTATCAGGTACTGCCAAGTCAATGTAGCTATATAGGTATTTGTATAAAGCATTGATGTAGAACTCAGCATAGTTGCCAGCTCCAATTGAGGGGGAGGTGCAGTGAAGCTATTTATACTATCCTGTAAGAGGTTAAAATCTACTTTGAAAAAGTTTTTTGTTTAGTTGCTGCTGGGGGTTCACATGTGATAGTTACTTCGAATGAAACTGATTTGTGGTCAGATCTTACCAGGGAAGACCTCACAGCAGGGGTGCTTCAGTGGTTCCCCCATATTGTAAGCATCGAATCCAGGATGTTGGCACCCGCTGTGAGGGTGTCAACCAACTGGTCCACGGCACTGGAGTTAATGAAGATGAGGAACCTCAGGGCAAGTGAGTTTGAACATGAGTAATTTAGCCAGTCAATGGATGGATAGTTAAAGTTGCCCAAAACCATGGTGTTCGGATACATCTTGATAGACTCAAGTAGGTCCAAATAGGCAGAGTGGGTGTCCTGATTCATGGAGTGGATCCTGTAGCTGGCAATGATTTGAATTGGTGTCCTACCAAAAGTTAATTGCACCTGAAGTATCTCCAGGGAATCATACTGTTTAACCAATCTGCAGGTGTATTTATCTTTAATGAATATTGATGCGCTGCCTCCTTTAGTTTTCACGCCTTCAGTTTGTGGTCTGAACATGTGGAAGGAGATGTGACCTGGTATGGCTGGGGTGGTCCACAGCCTTGAACCAGGTCTCTGTGATTGCGCAAATGTCTGCATCTTCCAAGGTGAGGACTGCTTCCAGTGAGTGCATTTTCTTGTTAAGACTTCTAGCATTTGGCAGCATAACCTTAAGTTGTTTTAGATGGAGTTTTTACGTTGAGAATTTTGTCCTTGAGACACTTCCTAAAAATGGCACTATGGGGGTGGCAAGAGCCTTAGCCAGTAGCCGAAATCCCAGGGGTGACAGATGAAGACCATCTCTGGCAAAGCATAGAGGTATGTCGATCATGTCATTTCAGGCTGACAGACACTGGATCCCCTTAGAATGACACCAGAAACTAAGTCAATTATTGAAGTCAATTATTTTCTGTTTGTACTGAGGTATCATTCTAGGTGAAAGTAAAATGCTGCTTAAGGTTGGACATTCCTGCCTGAGACACATAGTCTGAGAGCTCAGTCATGTCTCTATTCATATAGTTCAGAGAGGTATGTCTCAAGTCATTCACACCAGCATGGACTATGACGGAGTCATAACAGTACCTATTGTTGAGAGACTTGAGTGCATGTGTGAAATGGTGTATCCTGGCACCTGACAGACAGCTGATCATGACCTTTTCCTTAACCAGCCTGGTGAGAGGGATATCTATGTGTCTCACAATGGAATCACCTATGACTTATATGTTTGGTTTTATGTTTGCCTTACGGGCTTGACACGTGAGACACTGGTACATGAGCTATTATGGGTACTGTGTTCTGTAGAGGAAATATTATGTGTAGTGTCCTTCTGAGTGTTTGGGAGGCCTCTGGTATTTAGGTATGTTTCTGGTGAGGACCTCCATATATGAAGTTATGAGTGATATTGGTTTGGGTGGAGTAGGAGGAGAAGTGTGCATGCTGTCAACCCACTCATTGTCTTCTGTCCTGATGTGTGTGTGTGTTTGTGTGTGTGTGTGTGTGTTTGTGTGTGTGTGTGTGTGTGTGTGTGTGTGTGTGTGTGTGTGTGTGTGTGTGTGTGTGTGTGTGTGTGTGTGTGTATTCAAGGTTCTTAATATAGTTGCATCTCTCACATCTTGAGTTTGTGTGGACTAGGAGTAGAGGGTTGTCGGTGAACATGAGGCAGTTACTACACTACCTCAGGATGTCCATGTTGACCAAGCTGGCTGGAGAAACTGTGGGAAATTGTCCATACATAATGTTAGGTAAATTCATATTGTCAGAAAAAGAGGTCACACTTAGGAATGGGTAGTGGGTGAGAGGTGTGTTGGTACCTCTGAAGCTAGGCTTAGTGTTCCACCTGACAATAGAGCAAGGCCACAAAAACCTCTGGAGGACCATGGTGTTCTACACCCAAACAAGGGCAAATGCTTTGCTTAAATAAAACAAAAAAAATTACCCTTTTAACTCAAGCAAGCCAATAAGGACACTATCTCTGAGCTGTAGTCCAATCACCCTCGATTAGATGGGACTCAGACAACACTTTCTGCCTACAAGGGTACAGAAGGGCCTTCACCAACAAAGATGGCTTGAATTTGATGCTCAGAAGTTACAAAACAGACCCTGAAACAGCAAACCTGGAAATAGGGTATACTACAATTGAATTAGTACAGTATACACTAAAATGTAGCCAAAAACAGTTCATACTATTCAAACAGACATTAGAATGCAAACACAAATTAAAAGTGCAATATATGAGCAAAAACAGGCATTTATAGTTAGTTGGAAGCAACGTATGCCTAAGGTCTTTCAGTATCTCAGTGAAAGGCTGGTTTTAGTGCTCAAGTGATACCAAACAGTCCAGATTCAGCAAGTCTGAATATAGCCCTATGCTATAAAATGCAGAAGTACTAGAAATTCAAAGTGCATAAAATCACACTCACAACAGCAAAAAACAGTTTAAATAAAGCAGCAATTCACTAGCAATTACCAGCTTAGAAAGGTGTAAGCCACACTCTCCTGCCACAAGTGTCTAAACCACAAACCTTCCAAATGTAAACCAACTGGTTATAATAATTTATTTCTCATTTCACAGTGCTGTACTATATGGATTCCTATCACAAATTAGAACATGCTGTAGAGCGAGCGGCTTTAACATCAGAAATGCTGTTCATAGATGTGCTTTTTGTGAGATTCTGGTACAGTGAAGATTGAAAAATTTGCCCTTTCCTCACTGTAGTGTGATCTAGCTTATATATAATTAGCGAGGGGGTGTGGGGGGCACAGCCACCCACAGGAGCGACTTCGAGGCACTGCATTTTCAATGTTTAAGTCATTCGCTCTGTGGTCTTTTCGATCTTGTAATATAGACCCATACTATATACATTGTATTCAGCCCTGTATTACATAAGTTGTATTACAATAACTGCTTTATTATTTCTGTACTGTACAGTTCCATTGTACTCATTTTTGGTCATTGTATAAGCACTGCAATTGTATACGTGTGTTTCATGCTCTGTTTAGGGATTAGGTTATGACAGAAAATTATTAGTTGACCAGCCCATTTATCCAGTTAAAAAATAAATAAAATAAATGGGAGTTAGCATCTGAAGAAGTCTCACACATCTGGGTAGGGGGTGGGGGGAAATCGGTCAAAGTTCCGCTGTAAAAGTGCCACTGGGGAAAGTCCTAGTATTGTGCACCTGTACACAGAAGCTCAGGAGTTTGAGTCTGGACAAAGATAATCACTGTGTCTGCAAAGAAGCTTGCACTTGTAGACAGTTCAGCAGAAAAGGGTATTGCACAGTCCCCCCAGATGATGGGAAAGTCTGTTAGAAGAGGAAGAAAACCTCTTACACCTCTCTCTTGCCTTCTTTGAGCATTTTCTGATGCCAGGAGTAAGAATGAACCAATAGTTCAGCTGGGGGAATAGCAAGATGGTCACAAAGAAGGGGAAATGGCCCCCAAAAATATGATTTAAAAAAGGTCTCATGGCACTCATCAAAAAAGGCCTAGTAGAATTAAACCAGTCAATTATTTTGAGGTGTAGAATGCTAATGCTGATGAAACACCTCTAGGTAATTGTTAATAGTCAAGATATGAGCTCCCAGTTCAGACTGAAATGTCAAGGAACTGTATTAAAGAAGCTTCACACATAACCATAAAATAACAAATTCAAAAGGCAACAAATTGTATTTTGTTGTATTCATTTATTTTGCATATGAAGGGAAAGTGAAATGTATTCATTCATTCTCCTCCCATCTAGACTACTCAGGTATTTCTTAGGTCTCTGAATTGTGGTTGTGACATATACTATGTGACACATACTGTATATGGATAGTTATTATTTGTTCAACACACTGTTTCAATCAGTGGGTCCACTGTTAGTAAATACAATAACCTAGACAACCTGTGGAAGCCTACCATCTGATCAATAAATTAGAACAACTAAACATTAGCTGGATAGCTGAATCATTTACAAAAGGAATGTGCAGCAATTGGACAGGTGAAATTCTAAGTTACAGTCAGCAGGTTCCACGTGGCTCTGTCCTATGTCTATACTTGTTTAGGTTATATCTTTCAGATCTGTCATCTGAGGTGTTCTACAATCTGTGCGCAAATGACTTGAAATGGATGAAGTGATTACATGTATTACAAATAGGCCATGTCTGCAAAAGAACTTGACTAAATTGACCATTTGGGCACATGAGAATAATATGCTCATAAAAACATCAAAAACTAAGCATATGGAATTTGGGATACATAAATTGAAAGGTGAATATTTAATACAGGATGCAGTGATTGAAACGGTAGGTTCATTTAAGGACCTGGATTATATTGGAGACTTTTTTCTGATCATATCAACCAGTGGGTTAGTGACAGTTATAAACCTACAGGCTATATAAAAAGATTTATAAACTCAAGGAAATCAGAAATGATTAAATTGTTTTTTTGCAATATGTATTAGACCCCAGACCTGAATATGGAATAATAATACTGAAACCTTGTAAGAAATCTGGTATGAGTATGAGTACAGTGGAAATATACCAAGCATACCTGTCAACCTCTTAGAGCAAGAAATTTGACAAGGCCATAAATAAAAGTGGGACAAAGGTCCAAAAATGCACACAAATGTTGCTCTTACAAACTTAGAAAGTTGGTAGAATAAAAAGTTTTGCATTGGCATGAATTTTCTGAAGGGTATGAAGTCTGAAACTCAAATGTCTATCATTATTTTCTAACTTTAGTTTTTAATAATTTGCTACTAATTTGCCAGAAAACCACAATTTTATAAAAAAACAGACCAAAAATATGAAGCAAAAAATCTGCAACCTATAGGTCCCCATCTATGACCCAGGAAACACATACCATGTATTTAAACGTATTAGAAACACTAACTATCCAACGCAATACCATATTCATGGGTGACTTTAATTACCCCACTATTAACTGGGAATTCTATACAACATCAAATGTATATGCACAGAGATTCCTAGATTTTGTAAACACAAACTCCCTGGACCACATAGTCAATATACCAACCAGGGGTGCAACCATATTGGATCTGGTCCTCACTAATATGGGAGAGTGCTACACACCGCCTACTTTAATGCCTTCCCTGGTAAGGTCAGACCACAAAATGGTCTATTTGAAGTAAAAATAAAACCTGGACCCCCAGCTCAACCAAGAATATTCAGGAACTATTCTAAGGCTAACCTCCTACTATTAAGTGAGAATCTAGCAAAATTTCAAGCCCCTATAAACCCTAAGAACACTTCTGCCTATGCAGAACATTTCACAGAAACCCTGTATAAGCATGTTAATAACTACACAGAGGCAGCTGTACCCACCAGGAAGAAGTACAGAACTAACTCAAAAAACAAGCCACCCTGGTAGAATCACAAAATCAATCGGATGTATAACAGAAGGAAGAAAATCATGGCAAAAATTAGGAGATGCAGCACCCAAAAGGATAAAAGCACTCTCACTAAGCTAAACAAACAACTCAGAGGACAAATAAAGTCTATCAAAGCCAAATTTGAGGTAAGGTTGGCCTCCCAGGCCAAGGACAACCACAAAGCATTCTTTAGCTATGTCCACAACCACAAAGTAAATACACAATTGTGTGCAGAGCTCATTGTAAATGGAGACACCAGTAATGAGCCAGAAGATATAGCAAACCTCCTGGCTGATAAATTCAGCTCCAACTTTACTCCTCTCTCCCCCTTAACCTTCCCTCAGGAAATATCATAAAATATAAGTCCCCCTATTAATACTAAGGAACAGGTCCTTAATGCTCTCTCTAAGAAAAAGAGCATCAGTGGGCCCAGACTATATCCCAGGATAACTTCTAGATATCATGAAACATGACCTATCAGGGTCTCTAGAATTACTATTTAACTGTAGCATCCAAGCAGACTTCATGCCTCATGAATGGAGAAATGCAACAGTCATCCCTCTGCACAAAGGTGGGTTATCTACAGACCCTGGAAACTACAGACCCATAAGTCTCACTATTTTATAAGTAAAGCCAAGAAAAAAATTATCATGAAGATGATCAATAGAGATATAGTAAACCTCCAGACACTGGACCCAACCCAGTTTGATTTCATCAAGGGCAGATCATACCTACTCAACCTGGTGGACTTCCTTGAGAAGGTCACCAAAGCAATGGATGAGGGCAAAATCATTCGAACTGCCTACCTTGACCTGGTCAAGGCATTTGACACAGTACCCCACTCAGGCATTGTTGACAAACTCAAGAGGTTGGGTTCAAACCCGTATGTCACCCGCTGGACAGCCATCTGGCTCACAAACAGGACCCAGGAAGTTAGAACTGGGGAGTCCACCTCTACAAAGAGGCCATTCACAAGTGGAGTCCCTCAGGGATCAATCCTTAGACCACTCCTTTTTGGCATTTACTTCTCAGAATTCAATGTGAGTGGTCTCTGGCTGACTAAATTTGCAGATGATTGCAAATTAGGAGCTGTCATTGAATCTCACACTGACACAAATGTTCTCCAGGAGCGGCTATCACAGACAAATAACTGGTGTCAGAGCCATGGACTACAACTAAATGCCAAGAAATGCATAATAGTATCCTTTGGGAAGTAATCCATCCCTGGTAACTATCATATTGACAACACACCCCTTAGCGTTGACCCAGTAGTCAGGGACTTAGGGACACGCATAGACAGTAATCTAGCCTTTGATCATCACGTATCTACAGTGGTGAGGAAATCATTCTGTGTTGCACAACTTATAAACAAAAGTATGGCATCTAAGTCCAAAGAAATCATTGTTCTATTATATTCTATTCTATTATATTCTATTCTATTATATTCGGCATTCATCAGACCTATCATTGAGTACAATGCACACTTTGGTATGTACCTAATCAGGCATATCCAACAAATGGAACATCCAGAGAGGTTCTTCACTAAAAGAAGACAGGGTGCAAGTAATATGTCCTATGCAGACTGCCTCAAGGCCCTATCCCTGTATTCTGTCTCCTACAGGCTTTTGAGAGGAGATCTATGCCTGGCAAAACCCTCTCTGATGGACCTCCTGCATATCCACAAAACAAACAGTACCATAATTACCTGTTCTAAAGACTTAAACCTTGGCTGTGATATAAATAGGACCTGCTGGAGAGATAGGTATGTAACCCAGAGACTACCCTGTCTATGGAACTGGCTCCCCATCCATGTGAAGCAGACCCCCCAACCCAATTCAAGTGCAACTTGGACAATTGGATGGGAAACCAGAAATTCATCCCTGGTTTGGCACCTATGTCTCTAATGCAAACAGGTAACCTATAAATGGTTCATCTCCCAGACCCATGCTTACACTTATCAAGGGTATCAGAACTTGTCAGAGATTTGGGATGCATGGCTAGGCTTAAAAAGGTCCTTGTGGTTGTTAGCCTAGTAAACACCTATGAACCTATGGACATTCTGCAAAAATGTGTACAGTTGAGAGGTATGATACCAAGGACATTCGTGGATGTGAATGTTTAAGTTTTATTTAACAGGAGACCTTATTCAGGTATATAGGGCATTAAGAGACAAATATTTATTTATTTTTATTTATTTAACATTTGTTAACCAGGAAAGTCCAACTAGGAAAAGTGCCTATTTTCAGTGGAGGCCCAGGGAAAAATGCTCCAGACGCATGTCTTTGAAATGTGGGAGGAAATTGGAGTACCCAGAAGCAACCCACATGAATGCAGGGAGGATATGCAGACTCCACACAGAAGTCACCCCAGCCGAGAATTGAATCGGAGAACCTCATTCTGTGAGGTGACAACGTTAGCCTCTGCACCACTGCGCTGCCCATTTCTGGGAATGTTTGGAGTTATCAAAGGGCAGCAGAGAATCATCAGACAACCCATGTAGGAGATTGTATAGGAATGAGAGATGTACAAATTGGTTCTCTGAGACAGTAGCTGAAACATGGAATAGACTACAAATTAGATTAAAACAAGCACTAGTTTATTTTTTAAGAATGACTTCAGCACTTATAAATTCACAGATTCATAACTTCATAGATTGTTACTAGGCTAATGACCCAGAGGGCCTTTCTAAGCCTAGACAAGTTTTCCTGTAAGAATAATGATCTCCTGTATCCAAATAGGGCATTGAGGTCCAGGCATTAATAAGCTACCTCTGTCCATAAGGTACATGGGTGCTAGGCCCAGTGTAAATTTCCTATTCCATATCTACTGGTCTAGGTTGCTCTTAAACTGGGTAATAGAAGAACTCAGCTTCCAATGGATGGGAAGCCTATTCCATAGGAGGGGTAGTCTCTGGGACACATATCTGTCTCTCCAGCATGTTCTGTTTAAGTCACAGACAAAATTCATGCCCATTGACCTTGTATTTCTGGTACTCTTTGACTTACGAATATGTAGGAAATTAATAAGTGAGGTGTTTGCAGATGCCTTTTATGCCAGGCATAGATCACCCCTCAGCAATCTATAGGAGACTGAGTAGAGGGAAAGGGCTTTGGGGTGCTCTGCATAAAACACATTTGTTACACCTTGTATTCTTTTTATAAAAAACCTCTGAGGTCACTGCAGTTTCTGCATATGCCTGGTCAGGTGCATACTGTGATGCCCCAGCACTGGCCCAGTAATCAAGGAGCATCATTCCTCACCACTGGCAACAGTACACACACAGTAAAGTGCAATTTTCTTTAAGAGCACACAAAGACTACAGTCAATCTGCGGCTGGTTTCTCCTTCTTTCTCCAGATCCCCAATAAGACTCCACACTGGCACAGCTATAGGGTTAAGATCTCAGCTGAGTGGCCAAACCAAAACCTCCAGCACCCTCTCTGTCCAACCAGTGCTTCATGTCCCTACCCAAGTAGCTGACACACAAAAACTTTGAGGTTTGATTTATATACACACACACACACACACACACACACACACACACACACACACACACACACCTGGGAAAGGCTGGCATAGGTTTATTAGCTATGCCCCCTTCTGTCCAAACTATAAGGTAGTTTTCACCACCATCAGCCACTATTATCAGCTACTTTAAGGCCGTTAGCAAAGGGTGGCCAATCCTACTGTGTAATGTTATTGTTAATCCAAATGATAGTTTGACCAAGAGAAAGGCTATTAGGACTGGCTTGCACAGTGTCACCAAACAGATGTGCAAGTACTCTAAGAGCTTTAGATATGTCTCATAAATATCAGCCACAAAGATAGGTTTAAATGGATTCACTTTGGATCTCGAAATACCGAAACATCAAATCTCATATGACCGAAACCATATGATCGATGTTTCGGAATATCAAAAGTCCAAAACAAACCCCCCCCCAAAAAAAAAATAACTGCTTAAATGTTTATGCAAGGGGCAAGCCCCCCTGCACCACGCACACCCCTACTTCTTAAATTTACCAAATCCGAGATCACACTACAGTGAGGAAAAGGGAAATCTCCCATTCCATGCTGTATGCAGATCTCTGTTCAGAATTTCAAAATATGAAATTTGAAATTTCAGAATTTCAACATTCTGAACAGAACCCGTTTAAATATATTTAATAATAAACAATAAAAGAACAAGAAATACTCAGTAAATCATCACAGTAACTTCAGAATTCAAAATCAAAAGAAATATTTAAAATAACATTGCAGGACAGTCTCAAATAAATACAGAAAACATCTAAACTAATCTTTATTATATTCCTTACTGAATCTAAAATAAATTACTGTACCCTAGTTAACTTGCTTACAGCAAGGCAAGACAAATGTGGTGTGAGGATGTTTCCAGATGATTTTGCCAGGTCAAAGACAAAATGCAAAATGCACAGTCTCCCTCTCTCAGAGAGTTCTTAAATTAATATCTCAAATACTGATGCTGGGATACTTCCAGGATGACATCACTTTTGTCATCTGACTATCCCAGGTGAAAACTCCCATTGCTAGAAACTGCCAGCATTTAGCATCTCTCTCTAAAAAATACATATCTCGCAGATCTTTGCATAAAATATAAAACAATAAAACACTTACAAAACAATGCAGAAGGCTCCCTAGGTTTAGACATCCTGTTTCCTTGCTGCATTGAAACCATCTCTTTTATTACATGGTTATAAAACAATTTAATTTCAACTATTTTCCTGAAGTTTTGCAAGTTAAACTTCTATGTTCTAGTTTCCACTGTTACAGCTGCAATAGTGTATATGCATCTATGTTCTCTTCCAGTAAGGTATACTGTGGATACATATTTTAAGCTCAATACTGTACAAACCCTGTTCAACACACGTACATCTGTACCAGCAGTTTAATATACACATAACATACAGTTCTAATACATTTGTAAGATAAGCATATCAATCATGTTGATATTCACAAATGACATGATTATTTACAAAATTCCAGACGTATGCTGGCAGTATCTCCCTCTGTCACACTTCTATATAAATCATATTAATATTCACAAAGGACATATAAACCTTTACAAAATCCCAGATATATAGGCTGACAAGATTTCCTTTTGTGACACACACCAAAGCGGGCATTGTACTCTATGACTGGTCTGATAAAGGCTGAGTAGAGTGGGATAATGACCTCTTTGGACCTAGATGCCATGCCCTTACTTATAATGTGTGCAACATGAAAGGATTTCCTCACCACTGTGGCCACATGGTGGTCAAAGACAAAGCTACTGTCTATGTGTGTACCCAGATCCCTGACTGCTGGGTCAACTCTTAGGGGCGTATTATCAACATGGTAGTTAGCAGAGATAGTTGACTTCTCAAAGGGTACAATTGCACATTTCTTAGCATTGAGTTTAATACCATGGCTTTGGCATCATTTGTTAGTCAAAGATAGACCTTCTTGAAGAATGCTAGTGTCTGCAGAGGAGTCAGTGATAACTCCCAGCTTGCAGTCACCTGTCAGCCATAAACCCATTTCAGAGAAATAGATGGCAAAAAGGAGAAGGCCCTGTACTGAGCCCTTGGGGGATCCACTAGTGACTGGCCTCTTGGTGAAGGTGGTCTCACCTATTTTGACCTCCTGGGTCCTATCAGTGAGCCAGTTGGCTATCTAGTAGATGATAAAAGGGTTTATACCTAAATTTATGAGCTTGTCTATAATGCCTGAGTGGGGTATTGCATCAAATGTTTTGGTCAGGACATGATAAGCTGTTTGCACAGTCTTACCTTCATCTAATGCTTTGTTGACCCTCTCAAAAAAGTCCACCAGATTTAATAGGCATGACCTTCCTTTAACAAAGCCAAACTGTGATGGATCTGGCCTCTGTAGGTTAGCTATGTCTTCATTTATCATGTCCATGATGATTCTTTCCATGGCCTTCCATATGAGGCTGGTAGACTTATGGGCCTATAGTTACCTGGATCAGTGGTTGGACCTCCTTTGTGCAGGTGAATGACTGTAGCCAACTTCCATTCCTTGAGCACAAAACCTGATTAAAAGCTCCAGTTGATAACTGATTCAAGTGGACCAGAGAGGTCATACTAAACATCCTGGCATGTTATCGGGGCCTATCGATGCAGTGTTTTTGGCCTTGGAAAGTGCGTTGATGGCCTTTTTCCTACTAATGGTTGGGAGTATTGTGGTATGCGGCATTTCCTCTGGAATCTCTGGGAGGGGGTTGAGAAGAACCTATCAGCTAAAAGGTTGGCAATGGCTTCCGATTCAGTATGGGTGATGCCATTTACAATAAGTTTTGCTCATTGTTCTGTATTTCCCCTGAGTTTACGGACATAGATGAGGAAAACTTTGTGGTTGTCCTTTGCTTGAGAAGCTATTTCTTCTTTAAATTAATTAATTAAATCTCTTAGCTGCCTGCTTAGATTGGTCAAGAAGCTTTTAGTATGTATGGCCTTTTTCCTACTAATGGCTGGGAGTATTGTGGTATGCGGCATTTCCTCTGGAATCTCGGGGGGGGGGGTTGAGAAGAACCTATCAGCCAAAAGGTTGGCAATGGCTTCCGATTCAGTATGGGTGATGCCATTTACAATAAGTTTTGCTCATCGTTCTGCATTTCCCCTGAGTTTACGGACATAGATGAGGAAAACTTTGTGGTTGTCCTTTGCTTGAGAAGCTATTTCTTCTTTAAATTAATTAATTAAATCTCTTAGCTGCCTGCTTAGATTGGTCAAGAAGCTTTTAGTATGTATGGCCTTTTTCCTACTAATGGTTGGGAGGATTGTGGTATGCGGCATTTCCTCTGGAATCTCTGGGGGGGGGGGTTGAGAAGAACCTATGAGCCAAAAGGTTGGCAATGGCTTCCGATTCAGTATGGGTGATTCCATTTACAATAAGTTTTGCTCATCGTTCTGTATTTCCCCTGAGTTTACGGACATAGATGAGGAAAACGTTGTGGTTGTCCTTTGCTTGAGAAGCTATTTCTTCTTTAAATTAATTAATTAAATCTCTTAGCTGCCTGCTTAGATTGGTCAAGAGGCTTTTAGTATGTATGCCTTTGTTCCTTCTACGCTTGACCAAGATTTTTTTTCTTTTGTTGTATAGCTGATTGATACTGTGATTCCACCAGGGTGGCTTGTTTTTTGAGTTTGTCTTATTCTTAATGCAAGTGGGTACAGCTCACTCTATACAGCTATCAATATAGCTGTACAGAGATTTTGTAAATAGCTCATCATATGCCAAGGTGTTTACTGGGTTTGGGGTGCTTAGAATTTAGCCAAAGTGTCACTTAGTAGAGAGGCATTAGCCTTGGAATAGTTCTTAAAGGTTTTTGGTTTCACTGGATCCCCAGACTTAATTTTTATTTCAAGTAATACTGCCTTATGGTCAAATCTGATAGTAAAGACATTACATTGGTTGAGGAAATCACCCCCCCCATGTTCATGAGTACAAGATCAAGGATGTTTGTACCCTTGGTAGGAGAATGGACCATCTGTTTCAGGATGTTGGTATTAACATAGTTTAGGAATCAGTGGGCTTGTGCATTAATCAATAGGCTTGTGCATTAGAAGTGGTGTAGGATTCCCAATCTATAAAGGGGTAGTTGAGATCCTCCATGAATATTGTATTGAGTTGAACAGTGAGGGACTCTAGTACATTGACCGTATAGGCTATATGGGTTTCTTGTGACATGGAGGGGGCATATAGGTTGCAAAGATAATGTACAGCACCCTGTTTATAGTGAGTTACACATGTATGAGTTCCAGTGGGTCATACTCTTTAACTAGTCTGGATGTGAAGTTGTTTTTATTATAGACTGAGATTCTTCCACCTTTAGTTCCTTCCTGTGCAGTAACTGCTCTGAAGCTGTGAAACACATTATAACCATGTATTGCTGGGATACAGTCCACAACCTTAAACCATGTCTTCATTACTACACAGATGGCTACACTTTCCAGGGACAGAAGGGCTTGCAGGGAGTGGAGCTTCTTGTTAAGACTTCTAGCTTTGAGCAGTACCCCCTTCAGATATTCCTTCACAGGTTTAGTTAAGTCAGTAGGATTATCAGTTTGGCATTGCCTAAAAAGGCACTAAATGGGTGGAAAAGGTTTTTGCCAATATTCAAAAGCCTAGAGGAGTTAAGTGCAGACCAACCCTGGCAAAGCAGGGTGGTCTGTCAACCATGTCCTCCCTAGCTGTCAAATATTTTACTCCTTAGATTGACACCAGAAGCTAAGCCAGTGTTAAAATCAATCATTTTCTGTTGGTAACGTGGCATCATCCTTACAGAAGGCAGTATGTTGCTCAGCCCTAGGCTCATATCTGCATGAGAGACATAATCAGTGAGCTCAATCATGTCTCACTTCTTATAGTCAATGTAGGTACATTTCAGGTCATTGATATCCACATGGACTATGATAGAGTCATGCTGATCCCTGTGGTTTAATGACCTGAGTGCCTGTGTGACTTAATGGCTCCTAGCCCCAGAAAGGCAACTTCCCATGATTTCTCCTTACTCAGTGTGGTGAGGGAGACATTGGTGTGCCTCAGTATAGAATCAGCAATGACCAGGAAGTTTGGCTGTGTGCTGGTTTGTCTAAAGGGCTTAGCAGTAGAGGTACTGGATACAGTGTTGCTATGTGTAGCTTTGGGAGGTGTTTTAATGGAGTGTCTGTGTGATGGCTGAGGTCCCTTTCTTTGACTGTACTGTGCATGGAGTCTTAATGTTTTAAGGAAGTTACATGTAAGTGCCTCAGTGTAAGTGGTTTTATGTGTAGGGTCTTTACCCTGTGCAGTTGGCATGGTGCAAGTGTCACTGACAACCTCTGTAGGATTAGTTTTGGTTGTATGAGACAGTTTTGCCTCCAGCGTTAAACTGTATTTACACCTCTTGCATAATCTGTTTTATTAAGAATAACTGAGTTGTCACTGTACATAAGGCAACTGCTGTAATGCCTCAGAATGCCCACCTCAATCAGACTGGCCACAGAGAGAGTCAGGAAGTGCATATCCATGGATGCTGATCTACTAGGGAGGAGTGAGGGAAATTTAAATACTGAATAGGTTAATAACATAAGGAACTTGATGAGCAACTTTTTATAGAACTGAAGAAGGACATTTTTTCCTCTGTCTGAAATATTTGTATCTTTATATGTATGTATAAAATACACTATCTTGGAACAGCCATGGTTGCAAAATAGTTACTATTCTGGAAAACAAAAAATAGTTCCAGTTGATAACTTATTTATTCAGTGACTGAACTGACTTAGACAGAAGTCTTCCTTGGCATCACCAAACTATTATATTTTAGCAGGGTTCTAAGAATCTGCTTAACTGCAGTTATTAACTTGTTTCTGTGCAGCCAGCTGTATATTCATGAATGTTCCTGTCAGTAGAACCACTCAGCTACCTTCATTTGTTGTAAAACCTCTTCATTTCAGCCTTTGTGCACAGCTGAACAGACTATCTGCCTGATTCACAATGGCTTGCACGGAGTGTACGAGTAGAGTAAGACTTCATGCAGCCATTGTGTCCGACGAGCGATCCAGCAACAACTTGTAGGGGCGTGTAAGAGAGCTCCTAAAACATCTCCTACATGGACAGGGCTGGGATATGCAAATGACCTCACTGGCAGTCGAAAGGCATGCAAATGAGGTAAATTTGCGATCCAGGAAGCACAAACCTGTCCGAGTAGGAGCCGTGTTAGCTGCAGAAATGTACTCAGTTGACAACTGAGTACCGTTCTGCAAATAGCGCAATGGAGCCTTGTCATCTCCAAATAAAGGTTGCATATGGTTGAGGAAGCATGCCAATCGCCAAATATACGGCCAATGGAAATGTTCCCAGATGCAAAATTAAAATAAAAATACTTTTTTTTTTGGCGATTTCCGATGTTTAAGCATAGCGCAGCGCCGCTCAAATGGGGTGCGCTAAAAAAATCATAAAATAAGAAAATAAAAGCCACAAACGTGGAATCTATGAAAACTGTTAAATTACAATGTAAGGGAATAGCAGGTTGAAGACAACATGGCCACCGAGTAGGGGTTGCTAAGGGGAGAAGCCCAGTCTAAGACATGTAACCAAGCATTAGTAGGCAATCCTATGTAAATGAGTGTTAGGATAGTGAATCGCACTTTTACATAGCAAATGAGCACAGTCAGTGGAGTGTAGGAGTAGGATATGGGGAGTAACAGAGTAGGAGATAGGTGACATCACAAGGGGGTATGTATGAAAGTAGTGAAGCTCATAGGAGCAGAGTGGCATGTGTCAGCTGTCAGTTAGACATCATGGAAAGAGGTGTGTCAACAGGTAGGCCAGGGAAAGCCAAGAAATGGAAGGTGTATACTGTGGATAACACCAAAGTTTCTTGCTGAGCGACCCGAGTAAGACAGAGTGCGCCCGTGAAAGCATGAGTGCACATGTGTAAGCCGGAGTAAGCATGTATAAGGCTGTTTAAAGACCTGTAAGCGTGTTTGCGCTGGTGTGCACGCGTTTAAACCTGAATAAGCAAATTTTAGTCCGTCTAAGCATGTGTGCATGCATGTGAGCTGCTGTGAGTGTGTTTGCGCTTGTATGCGCGTTGCTCCCTCCCTGAGGAAACAGAAAGGAAAAAGGAAGCACAGCAAATAGTAGGAAGCTACCAGGGAATACTAGTAGAGCTAGCAGGTGAAAACAATCAGAATCAGACAATTACACAGGCAGAACACTAGCCCAGCCCAGCACTTAAAACTCTGCAAACAACAGTGCAGTTTGTTTCTCTCAAGAAACACTGCAACACTGGAGTAAGCTACTAGAAGTGAAAACTGAAAAAGCTTCACTCAGACAGAAAATGCTAGGGGCTGCCATTGCTGTTATAAGGCAACATATGCAACATGCTGAGGGTGGTGACAATGCAAATGCTGCCGGACAACCCACAGTGAGGAGACGGAGAAGAGTGTACAGGCTCAGGGTCACCTACCAGGGGTTACATGAGCTGGAGATAGTGGAGCACTATAGAGTGGACAGAGACCTCCTGCAGCAAATTGTTCAACTGTGCAGGCCACGCCTCACACACAGAACCAACAGAGGGGAACCCATCCCAGTGGAAACCAAGGTATGTGTTGGCCTAAGAATACTAGCAACAGGTACCTTCCAGAGACCAACTGGTGATATGATGGGGATATCACAGGCATCAGCATCCAGGGTACTGCACCAGTTCCTGGATGCCATGTCAGCACATGTTGGTGATCATGTATATTTCCCCAATTCCCATGAGGTATTGGCCAGCAATATGCGTCTCTTCCAGCAAATAGCAGAATACCCTGAGGTAGTGGGTGCAATAGACTGCATGCATATATGCATCAAAGCACCAGCCGGTGAGCGGGGTAGGGCCTACATTAACCGCAAGGGCTTCCCCTCCATCAACTGCCAGGTCATGTGTGATGCCCAGGGCATAATAATGAACGTGTGTGCTGGCTGCCCTGGAAGCTACCATGATTCCCATATCTGGCATCTGACGCAGCTGTACCAGACATTTGCCAATAGGGACATCCCACATGGTCACTTAGTGGGGGATGCTGGCTATGCACTGGAGCCGTGGCTGATGACACCCATCAGAAATGCACACACACCTGAACAGGAATGCCATAATGAGGCACATGCACAAACACAAAATGTAATTGAGCATGTGTTTGGGTTGCTCAAGTCACGGTTCCGGTGCCTGGACACATCTGGTGGAGCCTTGCAATACTCACCAACTACATGTACCCAAATTGTCATGGTATGTGCTATGCTACATAATATGATTCTGCGAAAACAGCTGCAGCATGACCAGCATAGGCCTGGGCCAAACAGCCCCCACCATTGCCAAGGCCATCACAGGCAGAGCGTGACTTGGAGGAGGAACAACCTAAGCCTGCCCCAGTAGGCAGAAGGAGGCGTGCCCAGTATGCCTTGGCCTTGGCAAAGAGGCAACGCATAGCACATACACTGGCTCAAGTAGGAACCCTGGAAATGATACCTCTCTCTGACTCCCACATATAGTGAAAGGGATGCCTAAGTTGACACAACCTGCTTTCAAACATGTGCAGGGAGTGTAGTATGTGCATCCGACATAGGCAGCCCTGCAGCACCACGTGAGGCATGATGGCCATGTGTTAAGTAATGTAAGGTAGTACTAAACAGCATTTACCACCATGTAGTATATGCAAACTTGATGACCTTGAGTATCATCCTACCCTCACCAAACATGATGCCACAATATGAAGACAAGATGATCAATTACAACAATTGTCTTAAGTATTGGTGTCAGTGAAAGGGGATCTAATGCCTGTCAGCCTGGGATGACATGCTCGACAAGACATGATGCTTCGGTAGGGATGGCTTTCACCTGTCACCTGTGGCCTTTTGGATATTGCCAAAGGCTCTTGTCACCCCTATAGTGCCTTTTTTAGGTAAGGCTCAAAAGACAAACCCACCTCCATAGGTATCACAAGGGGTAAGAAACTAGAAGTAATGCTACTCAATGCCAGAAGTCAAAACTGCAAGATGCATGCACTCCAAACTCTCCACAGCATGGAGAATGTTGATATCTGTGCAGTAACAGAAACCTGGTTCAAGGCTCCCAAGAGCACCCTAGCACTAATAGGTTACACCTCATACCATGCTATACAGCCACAAAACATGGAACAAACTACAAAAGGAGGGTGAGTATCAATATTTGTCAAAGATACCCACACCCCCAGGTTGGTGGCACAGCATGAAGCATCAGAGACTATCCATGTGCAACTAACAGTGGGTAAAACCGCCTTCCAGTTCATAGCACACTTAGAACCACACTTGGCTGACTGGAGAACACATGAAAATATGAAGGTCTCCCCAAACACCATTATATTGGGCGACTTCAACTACCCAAACATAGACTGGGAGCATTACCCTAGCTGCAACACCCTAGCCCAAAGGTTCCTAGAATTTATAAACTCAAATGCTATGGAACAACTTACTACCACTCCCACAAGAGGGGAAAACATACTGGACCTGATCATCACCAACATGGCGACTCTATGCCCAAGACCAGAAGTGTATCCCTCACTGGTAAGATCAGACCATAGAGTAATCTCACTGGATATTCACATCCTGACCCCAGCCCATGGCCAGAAAACCACAGTGAAAAATTTCACTAAAGCAAATGTCACACTCCTCAAAACCGAGGTGGAATCCTTCACAGCCCTTGTGCCTGTGGAAAATACGGCCCAGACCTCAGAACCCATTACAAATGCATTCTATGAACACCTTCAGGAATCCATGGATCATGCAATCCCAAATAAAACCAAGATCCAATCCTCCAAAGGCAGGCATCCTGTTTGGTGGACCCCAGCCATAAAAAAACATACAATACAAGGAGGAAGCTACTATATGATAGAGCAAATTCCCAAAAAGGGAAGGCATCTCTGATCAGTATTATTGAAAAACTACGGCCACACATAAAATCGTCTAAGGCCATCATTGAGATAAAAACTGTACAGGACACTAAGGATAATCACAAGGCTTTCTTTAGTTATGGTAAGAACCTGGGTGGGAATTCCCAGATATACTCAGAATTAGTCCAAAATGACAAACAATACACCAAACCCACAGACATTGCCAACATCCGAGCTGACAGATTCAGTGCAAATGCCCCCCCCCCCTCCCCACCAAAAGGGCAAATGTCTATCCCAGCAGAGTGCTGGCCCCCTGACATCTCAGATGCCCAGGTAACAGCCAGCCTCCCCAAAGCAAATCACACAGCATCAATGGGACCAGACAGTGTCCTGGGCTGTGTCCAACATGAACCCCAAGAAGAACTGAACACAAACATAAAACCACTGTTCATTCTCAGCCTTACCACAGGATATGTACCCAAAGAGCAGTGTACAGCAACAGTGGTCCCTCTCCACAAAGGTGGTGCCTCAGTGGATACTGCAGACTATTGGCCCAGAAGCCTGACTAGCTTAGTCTGCAAAGCTATGGAAAGGATCAGCATGGACCATAGAAATAAAGATATTGGGGACCTACAGACACGGGATCCTACCCAGTTTGGCTTTGTTAAGGGCAGATCCTGCCTCTTAAACCTGGTTGAGTCATTTGAAACAGTCACCAAGGCCATTGACGAGGGGAAGGTGGTCCACACAGCCTACCTGGACCTCGCAAAAGCCTTCCATACAATACCCCACTTGGTCATTATAGATAAGCTCACCAGCTTCAATATAAGCACCTATGTCACTAGATGGGTTGCAAACTGGCTCAAGGACAGAACCCACATGGTCAGAAATGCTGGAGCCATGTCAGACCCCATACCACTACAAGTGGCATCACACAAGGCTCAGTCCTGGGACCTCCCTTGTTTGGTATATATTTCTCAGAGGTACAGGCCAACACAGAAGGACTGTGGCTGAACAAGTTTGCAGATGACTGCAAACTGGGTGCCATAATCGACCCTCCAGCTGACACAAGCATCCTACAAAAGGGCCTCATAGAAACAGACAACTGGTGCCAGAGCCATGTCCTCAAGCTAAACACTAAAAAGTGTATAGTCATCCCATTTGGCAAAAACTAAGTGCCCACAAATTACCACATAGGTGGTAACCCATTAAGTATGAAAGAAGTGATAAGGGACCTGGGGACCCAAGTTGATAGCAATCTCTCATTTGACAACCACATGGCCAAAGTGTTTAGAAAAACATTTCATATAGCCCACCTAATCATGAAGGTATTCACATCTAGATCAGGGGAGGTCATCGTGCCTCTTTACTCATCCCTCATCAGGCCCATAATTGAGTACAATGGCCCTTGTGGGATGTACCTTATCAGACACCTGCAGCAGCTGGAAAGACCACAAAAGTACCTCACCAGGAGGATCAAAGGACTCAAACACATGCCATTTGCTGCCCGGTTAAAGAAACTGCAGCTCCACTCAGTAGCATACCGCCTGCCCAGAGGTGATCTGTGCCTGATGTATAAAGCCATGTCCAACCTGGAATGAATGGACATGCTGCACCTTGGAAAATCAGAATCCCATCAAGCTACGCGCTCAAGAGACCTGAACCTCAGGACTGAAATAAATAGGACATGCTGGAGTGATTCATAACCCAGAGGCTCCCTCCACTCTTGAGTAAACTCCCACTCCAGGTTAGCCAGAGTCCCTCATTGACTCTCTTCAAGAGGAATCTGGATGAGTGGATGGGAGAGTGTAGGTTTACCCTGGGTATCACTTCTATGTCACTGTTAGACAGTGGCACAGTATACTAACCTTGAAAAATGTCATGGCAAAATCCACTTAAAATGTGTGTTGAAAGCCAAACACACTCTGGCTAGGATTATAAATGCCCTAGGACAGATAGCCTAGTATGAACCTATGAATATAATCACACACACCAACTAGTACAACTGTGGTCAATGTGGAGTAATGTTTGGCAATGTCCACCCAAGTTGGTGAATACACAGCAATGTCGGACAAGCCTGGTTTAAGTAGGCCATAGCTGAACAAAATGCAACATGCTCATAGTTGCCCAACTGGCCCTTAACCATTCTGGTCTGCTCAGTATGAACATTTAAAGCAGTGATGGGACTCAAACCCTTGATACTGTGCACCATAGTGAAAGTACTGAACCAGTACATCATGACAGTATTGCAGTGTTCAGCCAGTATGAAAGAATGTTGACAAGTCTTTGCAAACTATCCCATGGAAACCCTGCAGGCACAGCACTATCCCTGTTGAGTTATTACACAAAGGAGTCTGGCAGTAAGAACACAACATGACTTCCAACACACACACAGTATAAATGTCAGTATTGGTCATGTTCACACACAGCCACAAATGTAGTGGACTTCAGATCACAACATATGGAAAGGTCACACTGGGCATGCTCACACACTTGGATAAATGAGACATATGTCAGGCAACAAACCATGGAAAGCCTGAACTGGGCATGCTCACACACTTAGGCAATGTCTGAGTATAGCAGTCGGCCACACATATCTGGCAGTTGTATATGTTAAGCCATGAACCTCCCATGATCCAGCAATCTGCCCTGTGCACACAGTTAAATGACAACAGACACATATATTAATATACTGGAACCCTGCCATGATCAAACATGTTACGCAGATACACAAGTAGTTCATAGAAACTGGGAAATCTATGGCAATAAAGACCTGCAAACAGTATCAGCAACAAATATTGTGCATCCCCAACATAAACATATGGGTGCAGAGGTTGATGTTAGGCTGTCTGCCCTAGGGAATTCATAAGCCTAGGCAGAGTGTATTTGGCATCCGCCTCCCCAGTAGAGTAGCCTACTGTGACTCTGTAAAGTAGGTCACAGAAGGCACCCTTTAAGGCTAGTTTGCTGTGCCTCTGTTAAGCAGGGACACAGTGGAGATCCCAGGGGTGGATATGCAATTTCCCATCCATGCGGCTGGATTTTGCTGGAAGAGAGTTGGCGAGGGGCTATGTCTAACTTTAATTGGGATTCAATTCCAGAGTGAGGGGAGCCTCTGGGTAATGAATCTATCCCTGCAGCATGTCCTATTTAGTTTTGTGCTGAGGTTTAAGTCCCTGGAGTGTGTAGCTCTAAGGGTCTTGGATGTTATGAGATGGAGCATGTCCATTACTTCTGGGTTTGACATGGCTGTGTACGTCAGGCATAGATTACCTCTGAGTAGGTGTTAAGCAAATGAGTAGAGCTAGAGATCCGTTAGTTGAGCTGCATAGGACATCTGTGTGTAGCCCATGATCCTCTTGGGGAGGTACTGTTGTGGACACTGTAGTTGCTGCAGGTTGTTGGGTAAGGTACACCCCAAAAGGGCCATTGTAGTCAAACATGGGCCTGATGAGTGATTAGTAGAGGGCCACAATGACCTCCCATGATCTACATGCAAACCCCATGTGATAAGGAGGGCTATATAAAGGTCTTTGCAATGACTCTGTCAACGTGATTAGCAAAGGAGAGGTTATGATCTATACTGGTCCCCAAATCTGTAAATAAATCTTCTGTACTTAATGGATTACCACCTATGTGGTGATTTGTGTGCACCTTGTTTTCCCCAAAGGGGATGACTATGCATGTCTTAGCATTTAGCATGAGGCCATGGCTCTGGCAACAAGCATCCATCTCTGTGACACCCTTATGGAGGAAGCATGTGTCAGCTGCAGTGTTGCTTATGGCCCCCAGTTAGCAGTCATCTGTGACGTTTGTTAGACATAATCCCCCCGTGTTAGTCTGAACCAAAGAGAAGTACATACCGAACAGGACAGGTCCCACAACTGAGCCCAGTGAGACACCAGTTGTACCTGGTCTGGAATTGGACATGGCACCTGCAATTCTGACCATGTGGGTTCCATCCCTGAGGCAGATAGCAACACATCTAGTGATATAGGGGTTGATATTTAAGCTGGTAAGCATATGTATGATGCCTGAGTGGGGTATTGTGTTGCAGGCTTCTGCAAGGTACAGGTAGACTGTGTGAACTACCTTGCCCTCATCCATGGCTTCAGTAACCGTTTCAAAGATATGAACTATGTGTAAGAGGCAAGATCTGTCCTTAACAAAGCCGAATTGTGTATGACCCACTGTCTGGAGGCTCACAATGTTTTTGATTATGACTTCCATGATAATACGCTCCATAGCTTTTTCTACCACACTAGTCAGGCTTATGGGGTGATAGTTCCTGTGGTCCGTTGTGGCACCACCTATGTGGAGTGGGAGCACTGTATCTGTATGCCATTCTCAGGGTACATATCCTGTAGTAAGGCTAAGTTTGAACAGTGACTTAATGTGAGTGTTCAGTTCTACTCAGAGCTCGTGTAGGACACAGCCTGGGACAACGTCCGGTCCCATACATATGCTGTGTTATTTGCTGTGGAGAGGGCACCTTTTACCTGTGCATCTGTGATGTCAGGGAGGTTACATTCATTTGGGATGGGCATCTATACCCTTGGGGGGTAAGGGGGGGGGTGTTTGTGCAGACTCTGTCTGCCAGGGTGTAAGCTATGTCTGTAGGTTTGGCATATTTTGTGCTGTTATGCAACAATTCAGAGCATATCTGTGTTGTTTCCACACATATTCTTGACATAACTAAAGAAGGCCTTGTGATTATCTGTAGTGTCTGGTCAATTTCACTGTCAAAATGTGCAAGAGATGATTATATGAGGGATTGATGTGTCTTGCCAATACTGTTCAAAGAGGTCCTCCCTCTGTGGGATATTGCTCTGTTATGTAGTAGCTTCCTCCTTCAGTTGTACAGCTTATATATGGCCAGGGTCAACCAGACAGGTCTCCTGTTTTGGAGGAGTCATGGTTTTATTTGGAATAGCATGATCAATGCATACCTGCAGGTGCTCATACAATGCATTTGTAAAGGATTCTGCAGATTGGGCTGTATTATCCTCCAGCACAGGGCCTTTGAAATATTCCACCCCAGTCTTCACAAGTGCAAAGTCTGCTTTTGAGAAATTCTTTACAGTGATTTCCTTGGCTGGGGGTGGGGACGGGATATGGATGTCCAGGGAAAGTTGTTTATGGTCTGATCTTAACAATGAGGGTTCTACCTCTGGTGTGGAACATAGAGTCCCCATGTTGGTGATGATCTGGTCCAATATGTATTCCCCCTTGTGGGTGTGGTGACTGGTTGTGCCATAGCACATGGATCCACAAATTGTAGTGGCTGTAGGGTGATGTTGTTGAGGGCCTGAGTAGTATCCCCAGTCAATATTTGTGTACCTGAAGTCAACCACCATGGTGTGTATGAAGACCTTCATATTCTACACTGTTCCCAGGAAAGCCGGGTGTGGTTCCTGGGTATGGGGGGGTGGTCTGAACTACACACCAAACCAAAAGGCGGTTATGCACAATGGTGGTTGTATATGTATGGCCTGTCATGCTTAGTGCAGTGGTACCAACCCAGAGGTGTGTGTATCTGTGATGTATATGGATACACCCCCTACTTGTGTTGTGTGTTACAAGTCCTGTGGTCATGAAGCATGGTATAGAACATAACCTGGCAGTGCCAGTGTGCATATGTGACCCTGAACTAGGCATCTGTTAATGCACAGATATTGTTATCCCCCATACTGAGGGATAGTAAAAGATGTGGTTTGAATTCTGCAAATGCTGTGTGTGTGTGGGGTGGCAGGGGAGTGTGTATGTATGCAAGTCTCTGTGAAAGGAATGGCCTTTTTGAAGACTGGGATAACACACTAAAAGATGTACATTCCTCTTTGGAAAGACTGATGATGTCAGCACCCTATAAATATAGTAGGAGAAAGGAAGTCATCCAGTAATGCGAATAGCGCACTGCTCTAATGCGTCTCTCTCAAGTATCATAACATAGTTTAGTAGGGGTTTGAATCCTGTAAATGCTGTGTGTGGGGTGGTAGGGGGGGTGTATGTATGCAAGTCTCTGTGAAAGGAATGGCCTTTTTGAAGACTGGGATAACACACTAAAAGATGTACATTCCTCTTTGGAAAGACTGATGATGTCAGCACCCTATAAATACAGCAGGAGAAGGGAAATCATCCAGTAATCGAATAGCGAGCTGCGCTAATGCGTCTCTCTCAAGTATCATAACATATTTAGGTAGGGGTTTGAATCCTACAAACACTGTGTGTGTGTGTGGTGGCAAGGGGGGTGTGTATGTATGCAATTATCTGTGAAAGGAATGGCCTTTTTGAAGACTGGGATAACACACTAAAAGATGTACATTCCTCTTTGGAATGACTGATGATGTCAGCACCCTATAAATACAGCAGGAGAAGGGAAATCATCCAGTAATTGAATAGCGAGCTACGCTAATGCGTCTCTCTCTCTCAAGTATCATAACATAGTTAGGGAGGGGCTTGAATCCTGCAAATGCTGTGTGTGTGTGGGGAGGCAGGGGGGTGTGTATGTATGCAAGTCTCTGTGAAAGGAATGGCCTTTTTGAAGACTGGGAAAACACACTAAAAGATATACATTCCTCTTTGGAAAGACTGATGATGTCAGCACCCTATAATTACAGCAGGAGAAGGGAAATCATCCAGTAATGCGAATAGCGCACTGTGCTAATGTTTCTCTCTCAAATATCATAACATAGTTAGGTAGGGGTTTGAATCCTACAAATGACATGTGTGTGTTTGTCACACAGTTTGTCAATGTGTTGTGTGTTTTGCTTTTATTATTGTATGACATATTATTATAACAGTAATTTCAATGCACACATCAGGTATGTGTGTGCCACATACAGATATGTACCTATGACCTTTAATAGTTTCTATGCGTGAAGCCTGCCTCATATGATTACAGTTGTTATCTTTGCCAGCATGTGCCGCAGCTTACCAGACCTTAGGCCATACATGTATGTTGGTGACAATGCAGGCTACTGCAGTGATCTGTGTCCTAGGCCATCTATGTGACACACACCTATGAAAGCTTTGATAGATTAATGTGGGTGAGGGTTCATGTCTGGAGTATATGTCAGACATGTTAAAACACAGCAAAGTCTGTGAGTGACGGACATCCAGTGTAGGTGTATGGCAACTGTTGCCGATATGCATACAGACACCGTCTTGCTTAGGTGATACACCAGGGGACTGCAGAATACCTTTAGAAATGTGAATATCACAGGACAGACAAGATAACACTTGTCCACATGTACACACCATTACCCGTTTTACATGATGGGTGCTACCACCTACATGGTACTGTTGGAATACTATGTTAACTACATGCCGATGACAATGCTACAGTTGTGTTACAGCAATACAGCATGGCTTGGACAACAGGCATCTGTATGTATGATACCCTTGTGGTGGTTAGGTGTGTCATGTGTAGAATGCATTGTAGGCCACTGTATGCATTTGCAGTCATGGATGGACATATCCGTAGTGTGTTGACATGTACGTGGGATTGCTATATGCCAAAGAGTATTGTTCCCAGGGATGTGTGGGGCTCAGTAAGAATGGCTACTGGTATAGTGTAGTACTGCAGGGATATCACTGACACCAGGTTCCAACATCTGTGTATCAGTTGAGGAGACACCATGTAATGACCATGGAATGTCAGGCTATGTATGCTGTGTATAGTACCAGAATGCAGACCATTGACATATGGAAACCGTATCACCCACAACATACTGTCAAACCATGTCATGTTCCATGTTAACCATGTTCACAAATGTACACCTGCAACTCTGTGCTGCAAACATCACACATGTACTGTCCACACCCCAACACATGCAGGCACAGGTACACACAACAGCCATGTGGCACATGTGCAGACAGTAAACTTTGGGAAGTAACACTGGTGTATACAAAACTACAATGACAATCAGAGTTAATGCATCATGCATGCTTGAATATACCCACAACGATATCATTACACTGTACTGTTAACAACATGATATTATTACTACAGTGCTATGTAGTCACCCTGTGCATCAGCACCATGCTATCCTGTTCCTGCATCAATGTTACAGATGGCAGAAGGTGGCACAGTTTCATCATATGCACAGGGTGTGTACTTGGTTTGCCAGAGTCTGCCATTGACACATCCAATCGACATGTATGTGTGTGTGTGTGTTAGTGAGGGACAACAGTACAACATGGGGCAATGTTGATGCGATGTGTGTGTGTATGTGTTAGCCCTGGGTGTTAGCATTATGTGTGTGTGTATGCTTGCACACAGTTCCACCATGTGGCTGCCACATATGGGTGTTTGTGGACGGCCACAGACTGTACCTGCCAGTTCATACAGATCACTGTCTCTGGCCATGGATACTGTACCTGTGCCTGGCAGGCGTGCTACGGACAGTATCAGGTACTAAGCCAGACTGAGTAATGTCATGAGAAGCAGTGGGTTGTTGACTGGACACATATCCCTGCTGGGACTGTCCAGAGCCACGTGCACGTGCTCTTCTAGGACAGTGTAATGACAGCACAGACCCAGCATTGCTGGGGCTGGTACTGGCACTATGGGAGCGGCTGCAGGTTTGTTGTCGTCCGCGATGACTGCCAGCTGATGATGTTGCTGGCATACGTCCACGTCGATGCCTCAACCGTCCTGCACTGTCCTGGCTCCTGGACATGTAGTTGTGGAAGAGATCTAATGTGTCCCCCCAACGTCTATCAATGACCTCGCTGATATTATGGATGGCAGCTGCAACATCACGCATAGTGTCATTCATAGTGGTGCAATGTGCTCTAAGCTCCCTCAGACCCTGTCTGGTGTACCATTCCATACGTGCCTGTGCCTGCATTACAGCCCGGGACATAGCTGAGGTTGAAAGACCTCTGTGGGCAAGTCTGACAGGGGCAGTACAACCATGGATGCTCCCACGAGAACCCCTGGACATCTGCCTGTGTGGTACCATTTCAGGAATCTGGCCATGGCTGCTGTGAGGGGATGCATGTGCCAATGATACCACACTACCCTGTTCAATGCCCACTGTATGCTGTCCCTCAGCTAAGGACATTGGTGACAATGGATGTATTGGCAGGATGACTGTGCGCATTGATGGGGTTGGCTACTGTGTAGTGTCAATTGGCTGACCAACGGCAGACCCTGTCACACCTCCCTGTGCCATTACACTTGTATCATCATTATCACTATCCCCAGCAGTGGTATCAGGTTCCCTGCTGCACTCCACCAGAGCAACATCAGAACCTGTGAGAGGAAGATAGGAAACACAGTTTACAAATGTGTACATGATGTTAGCACACATGCACACAGGCACACCGGTGCACATGCACACAGGCACACATGCACACGTGCACACATGCACACATGCACACAGGCACACATGCACACATGCACACATGCACACAGGCGCACATGCACACATGCACACATGCACACATGCACACAGGCGCACATGCACACATGCACACAGGCGCACATGCACACAGGCACACAGGCGCACAGGCACACAGGTGCACAGGCACACAGGCACACAGGTGCACATGCACACAGGCACACAGGCACACTTCTCAGTACAGCAGATACAAACACAGACACACCTGCAATCCATCACATACACAATACTGCTTGTGGGTGGGTGACAGTATCACAAGGAAAAACATCACTGCACACGTGTCAGCATGCAGATTATGTGTTGCACAAGAACATGCAGTGCACGTGTAGACAGCCTTTGTTAATAACAGTATATGTGTACTTGATGCTTGTGTGTAGTTGTTCAGTGATTGTCTCCTCCCTGGAACACAATGTGTACAAGGACATAACAATGTTGTGCAAGTGTTACAAGCTGTGGGAGCATATACTTGCACACACACACACAACACATGATGGTGCTACGCAATAACTGCTATGTGTACTTTTGTGGTCAGTGGAACTGGATGTGGTGTAGTAACGTGAGCCATGATCAACATGCTTCTTGTGGTCAGTCAACAATAATAATGGGTGCCAGACAGGCAGCTAGCATGCTGTACCTGAAGTGCAGTAACATGACTACATCCACAATTACACAGCCACTTGTTACATGGGTGTGTAAGGTGGCCAATAGTGAGCATTGAGTAACATGAATGTATTATTTGTTCAAGACTGTTGCACAAAGACATGGTAGGCCTCTACCCCTCAGGTATATTATGTGTGCTGCATAGAGGATAAGTGGGATACTGAAGGGTGGCCATACAGCAGGTATCATAATTGGACATGTGTAGCAAGCTAAGGTGTAGTGTCTATGCCAAACATGTGTGTGTTGTGTACATGTGTATCAGGTATGCCTATACAATGTCCAGTACTGTGTTGCCACATGTGTGTCATGCTCTGTGTATTGCATGTGAGTGAGGCAGCTACTGAGAATAATGGGATATGCATAGTCTCACAGCAAACATGCACAGCATGCATTATGCGTAGGTGTTACATGTGCACACACTACACCTCCATATGACATGCACATGTCATTAGCAATAGTATTGTTATTACACACTCACCAGCATGGATTGGCTGCCTTGCTGTCACTCCAGAGGGACCTGCAAAAATATGACAGCGATTGCCAGTGGCCACAACTCTGCCATTGATACTGTGAGTATGATAAAGTACAGTAGTACAACAGGTGGCTTTCACAGGTGTACAGATTATGCTCAGAATATCAATCTTGCAGAAGAATAGGCAGGTTAACATCTACACACACACAGTACACATCTCACACATGCATAAACTACCATTACAGAGAGCAGTCAACTACAAATATGACATGTTACCTGCACACTCCATTTCAACATGCTTGGTGGCTCCGGCCTCCATGATGACACATGTTTATGGATGTTGTTGTTGTTGGCCTGGAGCCACAACACTTAGGAGGTGCTCCTCCACACTGGTGAGGGGGGGTGGATAGATACCCCACCACCTGTGGCAAGCTGTTGTCTGTGGATATCAGATGCACGCTGCCGGACATGTCTAATTAAATCACTGTAGTGATGGCGTACCTGCTCATATGTCCGGTTATGCATGCCTATGTCATTTACCCGACGGACAAGATCTTGCTACAGTGCAGCCCTCTCGTGCTGGTTCTGGCTGGTCCTGGAAAACAGCACAGAGAAATTCTGCACCAGGCTCTGGTGGATCTCCTGATCCTCTGCTGCTGTATAAGGTGAGTTACGCTGATGCACCATCACCCTGGAAGGAAAAGAAAAATATGTGAGCAAGTCATGTGGCACACTTAATATTCTAATGTACTGATGTCACTTAACTGCCATATATACCATCTGTCTGTCTATCAGGGGATACACATGTTCAATACCACATATCAGTGCTCAGCCCACAACTGTCTGACAGTGCCTGCCACACTCCATACAACAAACTAGTATACACCAGCACTCTTCACACTGTTCGGGATAAAATGCACAACCTCACACTGGGGGTATGTATCAAGCTAATGGATGAAGAATATTGTCATCCCATGCAATGAATGCAATGCACATTTACAGTTTCAACAGTAATCCACCCTAGTCTTTGATGCCATACCCCTACCTGACATATGTGCACAGTTGTTAATATAGCCAGCATACTGCTGTCACAGAGTATACATGCTGCCAGGTACACACACATACCCTGTAACACACATGTGATTGCGGCCATGGAACAGGCATCATTACACACACATTACACATACATACAACACACAAATGTATGACAACACAGATGAGCATTAACTGTGTACCTTATAGTACTGTGTGCCCCCACTTACAGATACCTATGCATGAGGTATGTAATCTGTGCAGACTACAGGAAACACACCAGACAGTGTTACCAGGGAATGTGAACATACACCATACTTAGGCCTACAACTTCAGGTAGTACAACATTTCATATGTGAGCTGGATTCAACAGCAGTACCACTTACTGAGCATACATGTATTGCTTCTGCCTACAATGGGACACCGCAGTTGTACACAGGGAACTACAGCACAACATATGCCAATCTACTATGTTTGCATCCTGATAACTGACACATCTTTCTCTGGCCTCACACCTACGACACAAACTACCATGACAGACAAACTCACGCTAAGCCATCACACCTTTACAGACCTTGCACACAGTCAGTGTCACACTCATTCAACCTCACATAGCTGGTATTGCACTGAGTACATGTGTGTGTACATTGTGTCATAGGTAGGTACTATGCTATTGGCCCTGGGCCTAGGGTGACCTAGCCATATGCCACCCTGCCCTTTGTGACACATGTAATGTGAGTTTACTTGCTCCTGTGAAATGGTTCCAAAGAGGTGACTCACAGGGCATATTACCTATCTCCATAACATTCATCAGGGGTACGTATGACATCTACTAATAAGGAGCCTTGTTTGTTAATGCTGGGTGGTTTAGTCCAGGGTATGACATATTTGTGTATAGAAACCTGTACCTCCAGCATGTGCTGTTTAGTGCGGTGACAAGGATTAGGGTCCTAGGTCATTTAGGCTGGACAAATTGTGAGGTGTTGTTGGCCGACTGGTATGGGTGTGACATAACTCAGTATGTCCAGCAGTGGTAACCTCTGTGTAGGAAGTATGCAAGGCACTCTAGCTGTGGTTTTGTGAGTTAGTTTGCATAGGGAATGTGTTTGAGGGCATTATCAGTCTTTGTTAGGTATGTCTGTGGCCTTTCCACTTGCTGTAGTTCTCATGGGAAGTACATACTGCATAGGACATTGTGAGGTGTAGAGGGGCACACTGACTTACATTTCTCTAGCTGACACACCTTTTGTGTTGACACGTACCATGTACAGGGATTACAAGACTAGTGTGCCACTGTGGATATCAAAGTGGAGGCTATTTTACACCTGTGTCCCATGTTCCCTTCTGACACCTCCAGTGGTAGTCAGGCAACCACCTCTGTGGTAGTTAGTGGGTAACATGTTTTGGAATGGGGTATGGTACTGTAGTATGAACACTGGTGTTCAGTCCATGCCTTGGTCACCAGGCACCTGTTGCAGTACATCTGCCCCCATGTCCCCCACTCTCACTCTCTATTTTTATATATAGATATATGTATATGTATATGTATATGTATATATATATATATATATATATATATATATCTATATGGATCTACCTGAGTAGATCGAAACGTCATAACACCGACAAAGCACCAGAAGATCGACAAGGCAGAAGACCGACGGAGGAAGACACCGACGCTGAGAACACTGAGATGGGGAAAGGATGTGTAAGTATGCGGTAGTGACGGCCATTAGGGTGCGAGTAAGGTAAGGTAAGTGTGATGTTGACGGTCTGTAGGGGTAGGGGTGGGATAAGTGAGTTAGGGTTAGGGCGCGGGTTAGGTAAGGGTGCGAGTAAGGTAAGTGTGCGATGTTGGTGGTCTGTAGGGATAGGGGTGGGATAAGTGAGTTAGGGTTAGGGCGCGGATTAGGTAAGGGTGCAGTAGTGATATTTTTTGGGTTAGGGCACGGGTTAGGTGAGTGTGCGATAGTGACGGACCTTAGGGTTAGGGTTTCGGTTAGGGTTGTAGATAGTTGTGTATGTAAGGGTTAGTGTTGGTTTGTAAGGATTTTGGTGTGCTTGTGTTGTGTGTGTGGGTTTTGGATAGGGGATTTGTTTTGTTTGTTGTTATGATGTGTTGAGTGTATGTGGTGTCGTGTTTGTGAACTGTCGATTATGTGGTGTCGGTGAAGTGCTTGTCGGTGTTATGAAGTTTCAATCTAGTCAGGTAGATCCATATATATATATATATATATATATATATATATATATATATATATATACACATATACACATATACATATAAATATATATATCAATATATACATATCCATATATATATATATATATATATATATATATATATACACACACACACACAAACTTCTAAACATCCATTGCTGTACATATACATGCACATGTAGACACATAGACTGGCCACCTTTCATAGTGGGAATATCCCTTCTGAAACAGTTGTGAGACATACCATTCTGTAATGATATTGCACAGTGTTGTGCAGAATGCATTATGCTGTCCTCAGGCCGTATAGCTGTAGCAGGCCTCACTGGCTCAGTCCCACAGAAGTTCACCACCACATGACATACACCTGCACTGCATGCTGTTTTCAATGCCACACACTACAACCTACATTGATATGTGCACATAGCAACCTTCAACTACATATGTATGTCCAGCCTTCACTAACAGTTGCAGTATGTCCCTTGCCCTATGCACATCTGCATATACATATAGATACAGACCGCTAACACATATGGAGGGTTCACAGTATGTAGATTCTTAGATTATGTAGTTTACATTACCTTTGTCTCTGACAGCTTTTTTCTTTTGGCTTGCTGGCTGGCTTGCTTTTCTCTCTCTCTCTCTCTCTCTCTCTCTCTCTCTCTCTCTCTCTCTCTCTCTCTCTCTCTCTCTCTCTCTCTCTCTCTCTCTCTCTGTCTCTGTCTCTGTCTCTGTCTCTGTCTCTCTCTCTCTCTGTCTCTCTCTCTCTGTCTCTCTCTCTCTCTCTCTCTCTCTCTCTCTCTCTCTCTCCCTCCCTCCCTCCCTCCCTCCCGTTGCTGCAATGATATTATTGCATGTGTGGACTGGCAGTACAGGCTGCTTTTGTAGGTATCTGCACATGTGCATGTCATGGCCTCTGCACTAATTGGTGGCCAGCATTTAGTAATTGCATGCAGCCTGCTGTGTGGTAATTGCAGTTCTCACTGTGATTTTAGGACACTGCTATAAAATGATAGGTTAGGTAGGCGTAGGCCTTTCAGTTTTGCAAGGTGGGGACCATGCTGGTTTGCTGTGGACACTGTTGTGTCAGTCAAAAGGATGGTATATCTCTCATATCTGAGGCTGTGTTGTAGCCACTGAAATGCATGTTGTACTGAAACCTGACTGTTGCTTCTTCCAGTGCACTCTTCTCAGTGTGTATGTTAACTCACACCTGCTAATGCTAACACTGTTTACATGGGAGTATGTACTTTCCTGTGGGATTTGTGGATTAACTGGCATACAACAGTGGTTCTTGCAATGTGTTGCTATGACTTTTCTATTTTCCCTTTACATTCACTCCTTGAATGCCTGATATTTGTCTTTACTGGAATGTGTTGCTATGGCTTTCCTATTTTCCATTTACAGTCACTCCTTGTAATGCATGATATATTTCTTTCAGCACTAAGTTCTTATATGTTTGCTGTGGCTTGTTGGTACTTCATGCACTCTGGTGAACCCAAAGTCTGGGGTTTGACACTTACAAAGGTATTTTATTTTGCTGCTGAGCAGTGATGGGGCCTTGTCATACAGAGTGAATAAGGCACTTTTAAACAGTTGTAAGCGGGAAGCAGGAAGTCAGTGGGGACACCAGCTAGGGATGTGCAGGCTGGGTGTAGGGAAGGTCCATAGCTGCACATTTCTTTAACTGCAATAGCTGTACATATGTTTGACATTTGCTGTGACATTTGAAACCTTCCACCCCTAAGAGAGGGGTGAGGACAACTAAGTATATTGTACTAACAATTATGAATATCAGGCACATGCAGTGCTTGTGAACTGCTATACTGTCATTAGTATGCTAGATGGCTACTTCCTTTGATATTTCTGTGTTGTACTCCTACATAAGGGCATGCTTGTGGAAGTAATTCTACAGCTATTCGCAGAGTGTTTAACAGCAGACAGGCTGATATGCCTGTGTGTTTCTGACACTTCCAGGCCTGAGATACTCTCAGATATATATTTCACCAGCCTCAGGGAAAGGTACATATCAGTGGGATACACCCATGATATATTTCAGATATTCTGCAATTGTGACTGTGGGGTATTTTGAGTATATGTATTACTACACCATTTCTGACATGCAGGTAGTGTCTACTGTAACTTATTGACAGTTACCATTACGTGGGATTCCCCACCTTTCTGCCTGCTGTGAGTACATTTCACAGGGAGTCAGTGGGGCACAGGTAACATTTGTTTGCAAATCAGGGACATCCCTGTCAATCAGTCACAGTTGGGAGGTCTGGCCTCTTACCTATTCAAATATGGTGGTGTTTATCCTGCTCTGATACTGTGTGGGGTTTGTAAGGTGCTACTGTAACATTATTACCTACTAGCATGGCACAAGAATTGCCAGTAAAGCTACACAGAACAAGCTTTGTGTAATGGCCTTCCTATTTTCCCTTTACATTCACTCCTTGTATTTCATGATATATTTCTTTCAGCACCAAGTTCTTGTATATCTGCTGTGGCTGAGTGGTAATTTGGTAATTCATGCAGTCTAGTGTTTCCAAGGTCCTGGGTTTGAGACTGACAGGGGTATTTTATTTTTCTGATGAGCAGACTACAGGCCTTGTCATACAGAGTGACTAAGGCACTTTTAAGCAGTTGTAAGCGGGTTTGCGTGAGTTTGTGTGATGCTTAGCTACGCTTATCTATGCTTAGCTAAGCACACACAAGCACACACCCACTGACTACTGCTTAAAAGTGCTTACTCCCGCTAACACCCACGCTATTTTCTTTTAAAGAAAAGAAAATGGGGAAATAGGAAAGTGGTGAAAAAGGGGGCACAAAGAGGGTAGGACAGTAGGAAAACAAGCTCGGGATGTGCAGGAAGGATGTAGGGAAGGCCCATAGCTGCCCAATTCTTTACCAGCAACAGCTGTGCATATGTTAGAAATTTAGAGTGAGATTTGACACCTTCCACCCCTGAGAGAGGGGTGAGGACAACAAAATATGTTGTACAACCAATTGAAATTATCAGTTTACATGTCCAGCAGACATGTATGCAAAATGGGCAGCTATGTATGGGGCGTAATTTTTTTGTGGGAACATAGTGCCCTTTTTTTATTTTTTTTTCAGGTGAGAGTGGAATGTGAGGTACAGGAAGTAGGTATATTTGGGGAGGTAGGTTGGGGAAGTTAACAGACAAGACAAACAAGATGCATACAGGGGTGGATTATGACACATGTGGGGGGTAAACACAATTGATGGGGACGGATGTTTGGATATCGCAAGCCCATGAGCCCACAGATGGCAACAGTGGAACTGAGATCCCCACCCATGGGCAGTTACCACTGCGCCTTCACAGCCCAGGCCAGGGCTGTGCTGGGGGCTGGATAGGACAGGCAGGCACACCCGTGAGTTGCACCACTCTCGCCTTAAGCTGGCGTAGTGGATCAGTCACAGAACGCCTGATCTCACTACACACCACAGACCAGACCCTATGGAGGGTGAGTGGAGGCTCTCCTCCAGCCACGCTTGTAGAGGGGGGACGAGCCCCATCCCCTGCAGCACTTTCACCCAAAGTTGGCACAGGGCCACCAGAGGAGGAGGTCCCAGCCTGGGCACTGGTGCCAGGTGCACTCGCCAGCTGAGGTGGGAGAGGTGGGTCTGCTGTAACCCGCCTTCCCTGTTGTCCTATGTTTAGCAGTATTTTATGGTATTTTGGGTTAGTAACAAACAACACCATTCAAAATTAGTTGTAACAGCATGCATCAGTATTCCCATTAACCAAACACACATGAATTCCGAACATTGAGCAGCAAGCATAACACATGCATATTTAGAACAACAGTGGACATTCCAACAGCATGCATGGTTGATTGGTGGCAACAGGCCATTAGGTTTGGATATGTGAACAGGGCACATGCATCAACGTACATGCAGATATGTATAAACCAACAGGACAAATGTCCATGGGAATTAATTGTGAATACAGATACCCAGTTTGGTGTGGAATGGCATAATTTGTGTAAATAGGGTAGGGTGGAGAAATATTACATTAACAATGTGAACTACCTATACATATACTGTACGTTCCTAGTAGATGCAGATATATATCCCCTACATGTATTAGTACAGTTTCCTGTATGTAACTTTAGGAATGTTGGTGATGGGGATGTTACTGCTACATTAATATACATTCCATTTTTATTCATATATGTTCATATCTGGCTGCGTTCAGGTAAAGCATCCTGCTACATTTGATTTATATGGTTCTAGACAACTGTGGATGTTCAGCATTTCATACAACCATACTATCTCCATAATGCAAGGGTACAGCAACATATCCAAATTGTGGGACGGACACAGTCCAGGTTCTGTACTTTATTAAAGACATTTCACTCTTTAGTTGTGGCTGTCTCATTCATTTCATTATGTAGTGAATGCAGTATACCTTTATTCCAGACCTATTACAGATGTCTTGGTAGCTTCAAACTCTCTTTCTCACACTCTCTCACTTACTTTATATTTACATTTCAGGATATCACTTAATTCTAGGCTTTATTAACATTTATTACTGGGTTACAGCAATCCTTTCCAGTTGACTCACTTATTTCATATGGCAGAATTTACAAGGATGTATTCAACAGTTGTCTATAATTTGTTGATTGATTACAACACTCATTTGCAGGCTGAAGCAGTTATCTGATATTGCAATACATGTGGAAACTCTATTTGAGACTTGTTTAATCTTTATTACTGGATTGCAATACTCTTTTCCAGGCTGCATCACTTATCTAATCTTACAATACTAGCAGAATCTTTCTTCTAGGCTTATTTGACCTTTATTACTGGGTTACAACACTGAACTCTTTACAAGCTGTCCCACTTATATTCTATAACAATACCAGCAGAATAATTACTAACCTGCCTGGTGGCGCAACCTCGACAGCCTATCAGCATAGGCTTGCCGATTCGCAGAACGAACACCTGCAGTTGTAATATAAATGAAGGAATATTGTAACATACCTATCCATACTATAGGCTAGGATAACATTTCTTACATACTTAATTACATGGATACTTACTCAGTAGTGGGGCATTGGGCATTTGGCGGGCCTCCTGGATCCATCGGTTGAGTTGGTCATCCTTTCGACGCTTCAGGTCCGCATGGTGGTGACGGACCTGTTCACCAGTCCTCGGAATGCCTGTGGCACTGGTGAGATCATGTGCCAACCAGTTCCATGCCTCTGCTTTATACGCTCCCCATTGAACCTGTCCCTGCATGAGTTGCGCTTCATGATCATGGACTAGGAGCCAAACCATATATTTTGACTCCTCAACACCCCACCTTTGTGCTCTAAAGCGAATTCCCTCTCCTGCACCTGCCATCCTGACTGCAAATGGGTACCACAATCAGTTATGGTGTGTAGTCCCGCCTATGGGGCTTATATATGCCAGTTTTCCCGCACTTATCTGTGATTGGCCATTTTGGATATTTCTCTGCTTACAGCAAACCTGCTTTGTCATGGTTATATTTTCATTCATTCCTATATGTATGGTAATACTGTATTTCTCAGTACAACTGTCATGGCTTAGTGGTTCAGTATCAGTGTCTGTGTAAAGGCGACTTTGCTACAGCTTGCCCAACGTTGCCCAACGGTAAGCTGGTTGGCACGCTGCACAGCTCCGCGCAAACAGCTTACGCTGGGTAATGTGTTATTTAGCCATAAGCACTCATATTAAGCTTGTTAAAGCACTGCTCAGCTACGGGCACTCATATTAAGTTTGTTAAAGTGCTGCTCAGCTACGGACACTCATATTAAGCTTGTTAAAGCGCTGCTCAGCTACGGGCACTCATATTAAGCTTGTTAAAGCACTGCTGAGCTATGGGCAGTTATGATCCTTTTTATATATACATAATATAGGTTTTGTTCAGAAATACATGGGCCATTTCATTACATTTTACTTAAATTAAATTTATATATATCGGGGAATTGTTTCATACTTATTTAAAGAAAAATGCAGGGGGATGTTGTGGGGCTCGAACTGTGACTACCTATTCTTTGGATGACGTCTGTGCCGCTACGCTATTGCTACTTTGCTTAATTTGCATATGTAGATCTTATATGCTTTTCAATGTCATATCTGCTAACTGTGGTTGAGCGAAGGGCATACCCGCGCAAACGAGCGCAAATGCGGGCAAACATTTTGGAAGTTTAAAAAAAAAAAAGGAAACTGCTATTTTTTACATTTTACATATTTTCAGTAGGGTTTAGTCTGTGGGGATGTATGGTGTTGTGTTCCTTGACATTTCAGCGGACTCACTCGTCGGTGTTTACTTTCAGGACTCTGACTCTTCTGGCGGCGTGTCCCTTTGCTGTACTTGGCAATTGGACATGCCCCCTACTTTCCTACACGGACCGTGTTAGACTTGGGTATGATTCAGCATGCCCTCATGAATATGCATGGCATGCTGACGTCATACCATTCAACTGCAGCCACCGAGTAAGACATATTAAGTCTTACACGGAGTTTTCGTGAATCTGGCCCTATATCAATTCTAGTATTCTCTTTAGTGAGAAGTATGATTTTCTTAAAGGAGTCCACCTTTACCTTTCAGAACACCAAAAATGGCCTAAACTCTTCATTAGAGACAGCACTGTCCTATGGAATATTGTTGCTTCCAAATTTATGTCGTAATAAAACAGATTTCTCTCAAATAAGCTCACGTTTGTTAAAAAAAATGGGATTCCAAAAGGTTATATTACTCTACCCCAACGTTTTTGGAGTGGTTAAAAGTAAAAAGTAAGAAACAGTGCTCATGTGTGATATGCACAGAAATAGTAATATTAACAAGGCAAATTTTATCCAATAGACTAGTGCAATGTATGTTAACTTTGCTTACATTATGGTTATATGTGTAGTGATTTGTTTATTATAGTTAGATCCATGTCCCCCCAACTGTTCCACTGAAGAGGGGGAAAAATACTGTTGCTTCTACTGGTGATGCATGACACAACACATACCCCACCACCCCCACCACAGCCATTTGGGTCCTGTTTCTATGCCCTGCCCCAACCCTCCTTCCTCACATTAAAAAAAATCTGCTTTTAAATTGTAGAAAATTGCTTGCTACAAAGGTAGCAAACAGTTGCTACAGTTTATACCTTGACTGTACAAGTGCTATAGCGCTCATGTTTTAGTTAAAAAAATATCTTCTATTAAACTGCAGCAAACAATTGCTACAGTTCAGACCACATGCAGAGTGCTGCAGCAATCAGGTTTGACTGCAAATGCAATACCAGCTTTTTTAAAAGCTGGAATTCACTAAATAATGATTGGGGTTGATGGATGGCTGATTGCACCCAGCCAACAATTTGCGACCAGAACCACTGTCCCTCTCACCCCACCCTATCTATGCTTCTGGCTCCCAAGCTTATTATTCTCCTGCCCCCCCCCACAGCCGATGACCCCAGCACATAGGGGTAAAACATCTGAATCACACTTAATAGCTGTGCTATCAGTTATAGGAAGGCTTAGGAGAGACACGCTTTCACAGAAGTCAGCCCAACCAATGTACACGCCATGGATTTGCATGATGCAGGACTTACCACCAGAGTGAGAAATGAGTGGAGATGCAGAACCCTAACTTTGCAAATATGTCTACCATGTTACAGGTAGTTAAAGTACCATGCAGTATGGTCATGCCTAGGTGCACATACAGATGTTATCAGTTAGCATTCAGTAGCCTCAGCAGCTATGTCTCAGACAGATATATTTTCTCTTAGTGAAATGCTTGTGTTCCATCTGAGGTTTCTCGCAGTTGTTCCTCACTATCCAGAGATATACCGAGCTGAGCTTCTAAGGTACCTCCACAAGTCTAACCCACAAAGCCTTTTGCAGGTTACAACTTTTTTTAATCCCTTAGCCACAATGGGTCCTTCTGGTCCTCTTCCTGTTATTGACCACAGTATTGTACCTAACATTATGGATGGACAATTTCCCAACATTTCTCCAAACTGCCTGGTCACAAGAACAAAATCCCCCACATAAAAAATCTCTTCAAAAAACAACCTCAAGGTTATACTGCTAAATGCTAGGAGTCTAAATAAGTAACTGCATTCACTGGAAGCATTCCTCACTTTGGAAGATGCTAACCTCTGTGCAGTCACGGAGACCTGGTACCAGGCCACAGAGAGCACCCTGGCCATGCTGGGTTATAATGCCTTCCACATATTAAGACCATAAAATGAATGAGAACTAAAGGAGGAGGAGTATCAATATACATCAAAGATAAATACATCTCCAGATTGGTTAAACAGAATGATTCCCTAGAGTTACGCCAAGTACACATGACTGTAGGAAAGACCACTCCCCTCCAAGTTACCGTCAGCTATAGGTCCCCCTCCATGAACTATGATATCCACACACTGCCTACTTGGATATACTTTGGTCACTCAAAATACAACTAAACACTCTGCTTATGGGTGATTTTAACTACCTGTCCATAGATTGTGTAAATTATAAGTGTACTAACACACTCACCCAATGGTTCTTGGACTTCGTCAACTCCAGTGCTATGGAACAGATAGTTGGTTTCACTCATCTAGTCAGAATACAATCGATAAGACTTTGTGGGTTCTGTTCAAGCAGCTTTATTATGTACAAACACATCAGGATTGAAGCTTAATAACTTTAACTTAGATGAACATATAGACAAACTAGCTATTACACTCATATATGCCCATTCTCTGGCTGCACTCTCAAAATGGCACTGAAGCTAGCACGTGCTGACTATTTATATGCACATTCGGTCCTTGAAATGATTCTTAAAGATATGGCACACATACTCTATTCTACATCCTCCACCTTTGAGAAAAAAGTCATGACATACAGAACTAAATACATATAAATACTTATGTCCAGTTTTCCAAACACACTAAGTATTACTAGATGTATAAATGAATTGTTTGGCCAAAAACCCAAGTAAATACTGCACAGCAAAAAGACCAATACTCCAACCATAGGCAAATAAATCTCAGCCCATCCAAATTGAAGTAAAAACAGCTTTAATCTTCCATAGAACTCAGATAAAACAAGGTTAGCGCATTCATGGTTGTATCACACCACTTCATCAAACCATAAAAATGTATAGCTGTGGTACCATATAAATATATTCAACAATTAACTACAATCAATCAATAAGTGAACAATTATGTCCAGTTTGCTGTATATTTCACACTATGTCTGGAAATACGACCAAATAGTGTGACATAGAAATTAGAATCAGGTCTAGCAACTGAGACTGTCTTTGCTGAATGCTCAACTTTAGGAACATCAGGAACATCATCAGGAATGTAAGTAGAAGTTAAGACACATTCTGCAACAGGAACATTGTCTGGATTACTCTGAGATCTAGAGTCTGTATCACAGGAACAATGCTGCAATATCGATTGTGATACAGGAAGAATATGTCTGCGATTTCTCCTGTACTCCACACCCTCAAATTAAACAAAGTAGGATCTCGTCTCTGTACATATACCTGTTACTTGACCAATCCAGTCAAAACCTTTCATCAGTTGTATCCTCACTGTCTCTCCTTCTTTCAATGGACGAAGAAATCTGCTCGATTTATCATAGCTGGACTTCTGGAAAGAACGCTTTCTGAATAGTTCAGCCTTAATTGCCCTGTTGTTCTTAGCTTTAGGCCTCAACAAACTGGAATAGGCAATGTTGTTCTGGTTTGCATAAATAGAAGTCTCTGAGCAGGCGAGCCAAGTATATCATCATGTGGTATGTTTCTGAGATTACGTAAACTCGAAAAGACATCAGTATGGTCATGCTTTGACCTCTCAAATAATTGCTTTGCACTCTGCACTGCATCTTCAGCTAGTCCATTTGACTGTGGATATTCTAGACTACTAGTAATATGCACAAAGTCCCATTCGTTTGCAAATTTCTGAAACAACTGACTAGTAAATTGAGTATCATTGTAAGAAATAACTATGTGTGGACTATCATGGACTGAGAAATGACATTTCAACTTAGTGATAACAGCACTGGATGTTAAGTTGGCTAGTAAATCAATCTCAAACCAGTTAGAATAAGAGTCTACTAATACTAAGTAATGCTGATTGTTCTACTCAAATATGTCAGTAGCTACTGTTGACCAAGGTAGTTTAGGAACTTGACTCAGCTGAAGTGATTCTCTTTGCAAATGCAGTTTAGTACTATTGCATACTGAACAAGAAGAAAGTTCTTTATCAAAGTCTTTTGCTAGAGAAGGCCAAAATACTAGTCCATTCACCCTTCTTTGGTTAGATTCGTGACCTGGGTGACCATGATGCAAAATCTGGATATATTCATGTTGCAAGGAAGCAGGAACAACAATTTTAGGGCATTTGAAAATAAACTTCCATCAACATCTCATCTCTGTAAGGAAAATAAGGTTGCATTTCAGGTGGTACACTAGATTGCTGTGACAGCCATCCAACATTAATGTAGTGGTTGAGCTTTTGCAAAACTGGATAAGTCTCTGTATGATCTTTCAGCTCATCAAGTCTCGTGGTAGAAAAATTACACACTTCCATGATGTCAAAGTCAAAATTCTCTGCATGAAGCTGTTTCATTGTATTTCTGGGCAATCTGGATATGGTATCATCCAGATAAAGAAGTCTGCCTTTTGTATAGACCATTTTGAAGTTGTACTTTTGCAGTCTGAACATCATTCTTTGTACTGTACTGTATCGGCAGGAACAAGCTATGGAGGCCAGTTGTGCCCCCATCTATGCCGATATTATTCTGTCAGTTTGGGAATATAAATTCATACATACATGTCCTTATGCACAATGTTGGAATCTATATTCCAGATACTTGGATGATATCTGCATATTTTGGACAGTGGATATGATTAAACTGGAAGAATTTATGAGTTATTTATGTCAAACTACAAATTTCCTCCAGTTTACACTCCAAGTGACAATAGGGCAATGTAATTATTTGGACGTTACAATACATAATATTGGAAGTTGGTTTAAATCCATGGTATATAGGAAACCCACATTTTCAAATACTTACATTAGTTATGATAGTGCACACCCAACGTTTCAGAAAAAAAGTATTATCAAAGGGCAGTATGCTCACATAAGTCGTATGACATCCTGTGATGAAGATTTTCAGAAGGAATGTATGGTCCTACAAAGTATGTTCACAGATAGGGGTTATCCAACAGAACTTATAGATAGTATACAAACAGAGGTCATACAAGGGAGAAAGAATAAATGTACTCTAATTTTGGGTACAGGTTTATTTACACACACAACAGGAACGATACGCAATGTGCAAGAAGATTTTAGTAGGGCCTTTGTTACTAATTTTAGTGGGACCGCATACCAGGTTAAATCTATATTGGAAAGAGAATGGAAAAAATTCTCAGAGTTTACAAGTTTGGAAGTGTTTAAAAATAAGCCTCTCAAGGTAGTGTTTAAGAAAGGTCAGAACATCAAAAATTTACTGGAATATGCAGCTAATTCACAAGTATTTACACATAAAAGAAGAGGGACTTTTAAATGTGGGGCTTGCAATCAGTGTAAACATATATTACAAGGCGAAGAGTTGTATATAGAGGCTAGGAATAGGACAATTTTTAACAATAATTATTCCAACTGAAATTCACAAGGTCTAATATATGTGGTTACATGTGGATCTTGTGATGCCTTCTATGTTGGCAAAACTGAGCGACATCTGAAGTGTAGAATTTATGAATATTTAAATGATGTCAAAAAGAAAAATAGTACTAATGCCCTGTACAGACATACACTTGATTGTAACAATGCCCAGTTCTTTTTCTTTGTTATTGAAATGGTCCCAAAGGAACTAAGAGGTGGTCCCTGGGAAACTAAATTAGAGTTTAGGGAAACGTTTTGGCAAATTACATTGGAAGCCAATAAATTCCTAGGGTTAAATGATTCTATCTCCATTTTACCCCTACTTAAGCTCAGAGCAGCTAAATTATAAATGCATTTGCACAGTATTGAGGGTACTGATTTTCCAACTTAACTTGAATTATTTTATGTTATTTATATTTATATTGTATTTATGCACGAAATGAATAATAGTTGTACTAAATATTTATTATACATCTGTTGAAACATTTATCAATCTTAAGCTTATTTTATTATGGTTTCAGATATTTTTGTATAACATTTGTATTTGATTTTGCTTAGGCAAATAATGCATTCCACTTTATATACATGCATTTTATGAACAGTTTGTTGTTCTTCTTTTGGCTTTTCCCGGTTATGAACAGTGTGTTTTTAAAATTTAAAAAAAAATTTAATTAGTCAATTTATTAATTAAGGGATCAGCATAAATTAGGCTAATGTGGATGTTCATGTGTTTGATTCCGATGAAGTCTGGGGAATACTCAGACGAAAACGCTCTGTATATGTTTGGTGTTAAATACGTTAAATAAAGCTGCTTTCTACAATTTTATTGGTGTCCTGCATGGAGCTCTTCTACAATCCAGTTATTTGTGATTCATTCTTTGTACTCTCACTGTAGCTGAATGCATAGGCTTCTTTAAAATAGTAACTAGAGGTTGGTGATCAGTTTCAATCTGAATAGCTGGACCATAAATATAATCATAAAACTTTGAACATGCAAATACTTTTGCCAAAAGTTCTTTCTCAATTTGAGCATAATGCATTTCAGTTTGGGTAAAAGTTCTTGATGCATAGGCTACTAGTCTGCCTTCTTGAAGAATGACTGCACCAAGACCAAATTTTGAAGCATCACGGGAAAGAGTTACTGGTTTATTGACATCATAGTATCTTAATGCAGATGGGGTGATAATTTTCTGCTTAAGATCTTCAAATGCTTTCTGGTGCTGTTCCACCCAAGACCATGTAACATTTTTGCTTGTCAGCTCTCTCAAAGGTGCTGACAACTCACTGAAGTCTGGTATAAACTTGCCTAAATAGTTGCCTATACCAAGAAAACATCGTAGAGCCTGAACATTATCTGGTGATAGCATCTCAAGAATGGCTGCTTGCTTGGAAGGGTATGGTTGCAAGCCAGTGCTGGTAAATAAATGACCTACATATGTAACTTCTGCTAGTCTGAATTTGCAGGATTGAGCTTATGTTCACCTCACGTGCTCTATCTAGAACTCTCTTAAGGTTTCTGTCATGCTCTGCTTCACCATTGCCTCCAACCAATAAATCATCTACTATTATGTCACAAGGATAACCTGAAAAAAATTGCTTCATTAAACGCTGAAAGTCTTCACTTGCAGAATTTATTCCAAATGGCATCCTGAGGAATCTATATCTGCCAAACGGGTACTGAAAGTAGTCAGTAATGAGGATTTGCGATCAAGCATCACGTGCCAAAATGAACTTTTTGCATCTAAGACAGAAAAAAACAGTAGAATTTGGCATTAGGGCTGTGACTTCCTCGACTGTATGCATTGGATGATGCAGTCTCTTTAATGCTTTGTTCAGATCTCTTGGGTCAATATATATTCTGATTTCGTCTAAGCCTTTTTTTGTGGGCTGCTACCATGGACAGCATCCATTCAGGTGGTTCTGTGACTAGACAAATTACATCTTGTTGCACTATTTTAGCCAACTGAGTTTTAACTCTGTTCTACATAGCTATCAGAACTTTTCTTGCTGGTCTGACCACTGGACTGACCTCTGGATCTAACTTCATGGAATGCACAACTGAAAGTTTGCCTAACTTGTCATAGAAAACATTAACATACTCTGAGAAAATGGCTTCAGTAAAATTGGAACTAGGAGATGTGCTTATATGATGAACTTCTTTGGTAAAAGAAAGCAAATTCATTCTCAGACTGTCACTAAGACCAAATAATGACTGAACAGGTATTCAGACTACATAGAATAACAAGCTGTAACTGTTGCTAGCCACATAACATGAAAGCACTACTGAACCTTTGGTTTGAATTTCTTCACCTCCATAAACAACAACTTTCACACAACTAGCCACATTGAGTTGTTCATTAGCTATCACTTTAGCAAATGTATCTTCTGACATAACATTACACTTTGAACCAGTATCTACTTTGAGCTCAGTGGATTTACCATTGATCTGGACAGTACAAAACACTTCATTTTTTTCTAACAAATTCACTGCATCAGCCTTTTCACCAACTACTGATACACCATCTACGTAGAAAGTAGACTGCTGCAATTCTACTTGATCAGTTTGCTTTTTTGAGTAACCCTTCCTTATAATTGTGTGAGGTTTACTTGATTTGCAAAACTTTTGAAAATGACTACATTTTTTACTCTTGTGGCATTGCTGACCAAATGCTAAGCATTTCTCTCTTTTAGCCTAATGATTGGCTCCACAATTGTGACAGTTAACAATAAAGGTGGATTTGGGTTTTGCTGACTCACACTTGTATTGCACTAGGTATGCTCCTTTCTTAAAACTTGCTGGAAAACTATGTGGTTTCCCTGGTGAACCAGCAGGGGCTGTGGCTGCCATGTGCTTAGGCCTGCTTTTGCTTGCCACATGTTGCATACTGTCTACATTTGCTCTGGAGCTTGCTGAAACCATACTCTTATTACTTGCAAGTATACATGTGTGCCTTTCTGTAACTTTATAGATTTGACAAATCTCAATAGCTTTGCTCAACATTCTCAGGTTACTTATATAAGCTGCAAAGGTTTCCCCTGGTTTCTGATTTCTTGTGTAAAACAAATGCCTCTCTAATGTAATATTTGTCTGGGGGCTGCACATTTCTCTGAATTTGTGCTTCAAACACTCAGGGTCTTCCCTTTATTCAGCCTGTACAACAATATGATGGTTTTCATATACTGCTAGTGCATACAGAAATGAACACTCTCTTTCAATGGTCACTGACCCAGCTATGTTTAGCAAAATGAATGTCCTAGTGTGTGCATCTTTGTCAGAATAAGCTGCTTGTATAAAATATTGAACTCTTGCTCAAATATTCTCCAATTCTATGCAATGTTCTGATAAAATACAAGTAGTGAGGGCTTTCAAAATCCATCTGCCATATTAACACATACCAGTGAAGACTTTTGCAAATATCCATGAACATACATACAAATACATATGTCAGAAATTTATCCCCGTACCTGTGACTATGCCCAATAGCACAACAAGCCTCTGAATAACTGAACTTTGTGAAATAAGTCTCTCAGGCACTGTAATACTCTTGAAATCACTGTACTGTAAGAAATCACCTCTTATCAGTGAAAAAAACATTTCAAAATAACTGCACTGTGTGAATGAACTGGGCAGCAGAAGTTCAGAGTAATAAACATTTTGAAGTAATTGCACTTTGCGAATAAACAGTACACAGCACACTGAAACTTCCCTAAAATGGTGGTACTTTGCTAAATAACTCTTTACTATGCAAGAAACACTCTGTAATGGTGGCACTTTGCGAATAGCCACACCCAGCACAAGAAACTTTTTGAAATGGCTATATTTCGACTGCACTTTACATAATACTTCACTTTGCACACAAATAAACTCTTTGGAATAAATGCACAGTAATACACACTGTAACCACTTTTACACACTTTCAGATACTTCAAATAACTCTAGTTTTGCTATTCAGGGCTTCAATTAATCTGAAATAGTAGTTTATGCCAGAACACAGCACTTTTCCAAAAAACATGTAGTCGCCTTGCTTTATTTATGCTTAATGTGCCATTTTTTGCCCTTATTATATTTGTTTTGCTCATTTAATCTCTTTTCATGCCCATTGTACTTTTCATGTGTTCATCTTACTCTAAACATGCCTGTTTTGCTTTAAGCACAATTGTTTTGCAATTCTGAGGTAATTTCAAATGCCTTATGTGCTTTTCTGACAATCATTTTATCTGCCGACCAGTCACGAGTGGAGTCCTACATGGATCGGTCCTGGGTCCTCTCCTATTTGGCATCTACTTCTCAGAAGTCCAGGCTAACATGGAAGGACTCTGGCTGACCAAGTTTGCAAATGACTGCAAGCTGGGAACCATTATTAACTCCTAAAGTGATGTAAACATCCTACAGAAAGACCTCACTGAGACCAATGACTGGTGTCGAATCCATAGCCTTAAGCTTAATGCCAAAAAATGCATTGTCATCCACTTTGGGAAAAAATCAGTTCCCACTAATTACCACATCAATGGGAGCCCACTGAACACTGAAGGCATTATAAGAGATCTGGGGACACAGGTTGACAGCAATTTCTCCTTCAACCACCATATTGTCACTGTGGTCAGAAAGTCCTTTTATGTGGCACATCTCATTACCAAGGGTTTTGCATCCAGGAAGAAAGAGGTCATCATGTCTCTCTACCCTTCTGTCATTAGGCCAGTCATCAAGTATAATGCCCCATTTGGCATGTACCTCACTAGACACATTCAACAGCTGGTAAAGGCCACAAAAGTACCTCACAAAAAGGATCCTAAGCCTTAAACACATGTCCTACATGGACAGACTCACAAAACTCCAGTTATTCTCTGTCTCATATCGCCTACTAGGTGGTGATCTCTGCTTGCCTTACAAAGCCATGTCTGATCCAGCTCTGTTAGAAATGCTACATCTAAAGAAATCCCAATCCTTCCACACCACATGCTCCAGAGACCTCAACCTCATTACCACAATCAACAGAACATGCTGGAGGGACAGGTTCATAACCCAGAGACTGCCCATGCTCTGGACTAGACTTCCCATACATGTCAAGCAGAGCACCTCACTGTCCCTCTTCAAGAGAAATATTGATGAGGGGATGGAAATAGAAAGTTCACCCTGGGGATCACTCCAGTGGCTCAACTTGACACAGGCTCTGAGAACTAATGTCGGGTGTCATTATGCCAGGGCACTTCTGTGTGCTAGGCTTGTAAGGGCCATTAGCCTAGTATACACCTATGAACGTATAATATCTTAATATTAAACATTTTGCTTAATTAATAAACCTTGTCTGCCTCTCACTTGCTTAATAATGCAGTCTGTGCCCTTGCAATGCTCCGTTTTACCTCTTTTATAAAATACACTGTTCGTGGAAGTTTTCATTACCTTTGGTTCTTTTCTGTCTCTTCTTAGTGCTCATTTCTCTTAGTTTATCTTCACTATTAACTCTGCACCTCATAGCTCTGAATATCAGTCTCTGGAATCCTAGTTCTGACACCATGTTGCTCGGCTAGACAGGATACAATAGACGAGACTTTGTGGGCTCTGTGCAACCATCTTTATTATGTACAAACATTAGGATTGAGGTTTAATAACTTTAACTTAGATGAACATTTAAACAAACTAGCTATTACACTCATACATGTTTACTCTCTGGTTGCACTCTCAAAATGGCACTGAAGCTAGCACGTGCTGACTATTTATATGCACGTTCAGTCCTTCAAATGCTTCTTAAAGATATAGCACACATACTCTATTCTACAGCCGGCACCCCCACAAGGGGCCCAAACATTCTTGATCTGATACTCATCAACATGGGAGATCAGTGTACAACCAGAATTATGCAAGTTTCCTTGGTGAAGTCTGATCATAAATCAATCTTGTTCAAAGTAAAAATTATGTCAGACCCACTCAGGAGAAATTAAGCTAAAAAAATTTGGCAAAGCCAACTACAGCCTCTTAAGCGACAGCATTAATAGCTTCAAAGCTCATGTCCCCTCTGACAGCAAGGACACCTATACTGGGATATACACCAATGCTCTGTATAAACATCTATACAATTGTATCAATAAAGAGAAAACAAAAAATAATGCCACCCACTGAGTAAATGTTCCGCTACCAAAATAGTAGATAATAAGGCAACACAACAATATAAGGTAGCCGAAACAACCACGATAAGGATAGAATTCCAGCATTCACAGTAAAAATAAGGATAAGATTCCAGCATTCACAATAAAAATACATCTTTATTTGTGCACATATAGGTTAGCACTTTCACATTCCGCTTCTTCAGACCAAAAAAGTGCAAAACAAAATCAGTGCTTAAATAAATCAAATTATCCAATCATAGAATACATTCAATTAAATACATTCAATTAAATCTTAAAAATATACTAACCTATCATATATAAACTGACAGATGAGAAAACAGTTCCTAAAAAAACTTTCATAAACTACCTAGACAACTACATTTAAATAAATATTATATACATTTTAAAATATTATTTCATCATATATTATATATAAACGTCTATAAATATAACAAAATAACACACAGAAAACTAATACAAGCTATGTTATAAAACGATGCACAAGAAAGCTTAACTAAATTTATTCACTTTTTAATTATTCTCCTAGATTTAAGAACGGGCCTCAATGAAGCCATCTCATTAAGGCCACTGCCTCTATCAGATCTAAGTCTCATAATCCAGCATGTCTCTTTTTTCTCTGTAGAATTACAAATATCTCCTCTTATATTAGGGGAAATAAGATCTATTACTAAAAATCTAAACCAGTGTTCATTTCCATGGTTCGTCACATGTTTAGATAATGCATTAGTGGGTGACAATTCTAATTGCATATAGATGTTCCCTAATTCTATTTTTCAAAAATCTATTAGTCTTTCCCACATAGAATGACTTGCATATCTCACAAACTGCTAAATATATCACATGAGAAGTACTGCAGTCAGCATGTGGTGAAAAATCAAAATGTTTCCCTGTATCTGGATGAATGAAACTACCACTAGAATTAATATATATACATAAATTACATGTTTCACAAGGAAAAGTTCCCTTCATCCTTCATTCTATATGAATATTAGTAGTTTTGGGATGACATAATAACCTTTTAAGGTTTGGTTTATTCTTATATCTAAATTTCGGTCTGTCTCCTACTATTTCATGTATTTCTGGATCAGTAGTTAAAATTTGCCAATGCTTATTAATAACTTCAGATACTATTTTATTATCTGTAGTAAAATACATAGGAATTTGTGTCTATGATTGCATATCAAATCTAGATTTTATATTCATATATACTTCATTATGTGAAAAATACGGAGTAGCTCTATTAGATCTCAACTCATAAATTTCATTAAGATTTTACTGTACTTCATTTTCCTTATAACCTCTATCAACAAATCTTTTCTCTAAAATATTTAATTCTTATCCTTATTTTTACCGTGAATGCTGGAATTCTATCCTTATCGTGGTTGTTTTGGCTACCTTATATTGTTGTGTTGCCTCATTATGTATACAATTGTATTGACTCAGCCATACCTGACAGGACCAAAGCAAGATCCTCTAGAAAAAACAACTCTACCTGGTGGACATCAGCCATAAACAGGTTATACAATAAGAGGAAGAAATTGCTGTCTAAGAACAAGAAGGAATGGCCTCAGAATTGGAAGCACACCTTTCTCAGCTTGAACAAGCAAATACAACATCTTGTAAAGTTCTCTAAAGCAAACTATGACTCTCAGTTATCATCCCTAGATAAAGATAACTATAAGGCATTTTTTAGCTACATCCAAAACCTTAAAGCCCAGATTTGCGCTGAACTTGTGGTGAATGGTACCACATATACTGAACCCATAGAAATAGCCAACCTGCCAGTAGATAGATTCAGTAAGAATTTCTCCCTCTTGCCCCTACCAAATATATCCCAGAACATTCCTACCACCTGTTTTCCACCTAGTATCTCTAAAGAGCAGGTCTTAACCACTCACTCCAAGGCTAAAAACACAGCCTCTATGGGACGTGATTAAATCCCAGGCTGTGTTCTAAATGGTTAGCAACACCATTGAGTACTCTTTTTATCCACAGCCTAAGCACTGGTTTTGTCCATGCTGAATAGAAAACAGCTGCTGTCATTCCCTTTGCATTAAAAAAGGTGCATCCACTGACCCTGGGAACTATAGACCCATACACCTAACCAGGCCAATCTGTAAGTCTACAAGGCCATTGAGAGAATCATCCTGGACCTTATCAGAAAATATATAAGAGACCTTCAAATGCTTGACCAGACCCAGTTTGGTTTTACTAAAGGCAGATCATGCCTGTTAAACCTGGTGGAGTTTTTGTGAGAAAGTCACAGGAGCCCTGGATGAAGGTAAATCTGTTCATATGGCCTACCTAGACTTGGCCAAGGCCTTTGAGACAATCCCCCACTCAGGCATCATTAAAAACCTCAACCAGATGGGGATCAATCCATATATTGTCAGGTGGGTTGCAAACAGGCTCACTGACAGAACACATAAAGTCAAAATAGGGGATTCCACCTCCACCAGCAGACCAGTTACCAGTGGTGTTCCACAGGGATCAGTACTATGGCCTCTATTGTTTGGAATTTACTTATCAGAAGTACAGGCAAACAAAAAAGATCTGTGGCTGACAAAGTCTGCCGATGACTGCAAATTGGGTGCAGTCATTGAGTCCCCTAATGATGCCAACATTCTACAAGAAGGACTTAAACCAAGGATTGGTGCCAGAATCATGGACTTAAACTCAATACAAAAAAATGCATTATCACCCCCTTCAGCAAGGACAATGCCCCTGCAGATGACCATACTAATAACAACACCCTCAGCTCTAAATCAGTGGTGAGATTTGGGCACACAGGTTGAAGCAATCTTACCTTTGATCACCATGTCTCCACAGTGGTTAAGAAGACCTTCTATGTTGCTCACATCATAAGTAAGGTCATAGCTTCCAGAGCTAAAGAGGTTATAACCCCCCTGTACTCTTCCCTCACCAAGCCATTAATAGAGTAAAATTCTTCCTTTGGTATGTACCATAATAGGCACTTGCAGCAACTGCAGAGACCGCAAAGGTTTATCGCAAAGAAAATTCAGGGCCCTCAGCACGTCATATGTGGACAGACTGAAATCACTGTCACTGTACTCTCTTCCTATAGTCTACTCAGAGGCAACCAGTGACTTGCATGTAGAGCAATCTCTGATACTGCCTTAATGGAAAAGCTGCACATTTGTAAGTCAAATGGTACATGATTCACTCGCACTAGATACCTTAACCTGGCCTGTCACATCAGCAAGACTTGCTGGAGAGACAGATATGTCTCACAGAGGTTACCTCTCCTCTGGAACAAACTTCCAATTCCAGTTAAACAGAGCCTCTCATTGACCCTATTTAAGTGCAACTTGGACGATTGGAATGGAAACTGCAAATTCACCCCAGGGGTTTCACCTGTGTCCATCTTGGATAGGGACAGTAGGTGCTGATTTTGATCAGTTTGTAAACATAGACCATATCTTAGGTCCTGTAGGGAACAAGGCTTGAAGTTGCCTAGGCTTGTAAGGGCCTTTGTAAGGCCATTAACCTACTAACCTCCTATGATCCTATGAACACGTGTGTACAATATTTCATTTATTTATTTATTTCCATTTGTTTATTGGGAAAGTCTGACTGGACAGATAAGCTCCTTTCCAGTGGAAGCCCAGAGACAAAAACTAAACAACAAATATTAACAGTAGTACATGTACAACTGAAGAATGCACAGGTAAAATTTAGCAGTATTCTATAGAAACTCAACGGAACTATATCGGCAGAACTAAAGAGCTTGGTTGCCATAATGTTTAAGGTCTTTGCCTCCCATGCACAAGGTATAAGGTTTGATTTTGACCTCCAACCGATACCTGTTTAGATTTTGCTTGTTTCTCCCTGTGTCTCTGTGGGGTACCTCCTACCTCCAAAAATCACGCTGAGTATATTTGATCAGACGAGCTTGACCATTTACTGCCTGAGTACATGTACTTCAACCACTTAGCAATCAATCACTTACATGTAAACCATATACACAAACACACAGATACATATTTATCATATACACATAAATGAATACAATAGCGTATGAGGTATGCCAGTAGTCAAAAGAGATGGCACTCAGTAGTTTAACCATTTCTGGTGTACTAACAGGTATGGCTTGTAGTACTGGCTGATGCTTTGGTGTCCCCAGATGAAAAATATACCATCAGAAAAACATATTTTATTTGTTTTATTTAAAGAACAGCCAACTTTCTCATTTCAGGGGTTCAGAAGTCTGTCCTTGCTATTGCATATGAGCAGAATTCCAATATTTGTTAAAAGAAAGAAAGAAGGAAAGAAAGAAAGAAGGAAAGAAAGAAAAAAGGAAAGAAAGAAAGAAGGAAAGAAAGAAAGAAAGAAAGAGAGAAAGAAAGAAAGAAAGAAAGAAAGAAAGAAGGAAAGAAAGAAAGAAAGAAAGAAGGAAAGAAAGAAAGAAGGAAAGAAAGAAAGAAAGAAAGAAAGAGAGAAAGAAAGAAGGAAAGAAAGAAAGAAGGAAAGAAAGAAAGAAAGAAAGAAAGAGAGAAAGAAAGAAGGAAAGAAAGAAAGAAAGAAAGAAAGAAAGAAAGAAAGAAAGAAAGAAGGAAAGAAAGAAAGAAAGAAAGAAAGAAAGAAAGAAAGAAAGAAAGAAAGAAAGAAGGAAAGAAAGTGCCTTGCTTGGCTGAGCTGCCTAAGGTGACTGGCACTTGAAGAAGTGTGAATGAAAGTGAAAGCAGTGGACAGATCTACAGACGTATGACTGTGGGGAAAATGTGTATTTTTAAGTAAATGCTTTATTATAATTTAATAATGTGTCTGTAGGGTCTGTGATCCCTCCTGTTCTTCAGTTGGATGGTGCTGCTGCTCTCCAACCTGTAGGACAGTATGACAGTAAGTATTTTTTTTATTTATATATTTCATAGTGTTTGTATGTGTGCATGTGAGTTTTTGCATGTGTGTAAAATTTATTACCACAATCAGACATTTTTTATGTACTCAGTCAGTAAAATGGCTATACATGGTGGACACATCTGGTGAGTGTGTGAGGAAATTAAATAGTGTAGATATGTGATCAGCTGGCATAAACAAGGTTTAGTCCTGGCCTCTAGCTAATGCATGTATGGAGCTTGCATGTTCTCCCTGTGTCTCTGTGGGGTTCCTCCCACCTTCCCTCCACATCAAATTCACCCAAGAATGGAGTTGTGGGCAGCAGTTTATTTATTTATTTATTTATTTTATTTTACATTTGTTGACCGGGATAGTCTGACTGGATGCATGTCCATTTTCAGCGGAGGCCCGGGGAGAAAAGCTCCAAGGGTAAGCAGATACAGCATTACATAATACCAGCATTACATATTACAAACAGACTATTTACAGAGATTACATAAGTAAGCAAGTTAAACAAGTTCCACAGGTTAAAGTTAGTCCTGAGCACAAGTCAGGATTAAATTAAATTACACAGTAAACTGGTTAACAGATTTTTACACATTCTAGAGAGAGTTAGCCAGGCTTGATACATTGACATAGCCAGTTAAGTGACAAATGTTGTTTGAGTCTAGTTTTAAATTGACCTAAGGTGGAAAGTAAGGTAATATCAGCTGGAAGAGTTCCAGGATCTACTTACAGAGTTTGCAGAGAGAGAATCACTGGCTGTGTTATTAATTTTGCTAGTCTGAATTAGTAGTTTGTTAGAGGATCGAAGCGGTCTAGGATTGTTATAGGGGGTGATAATATTTTTAAGTGCAGGAGTATTGTCTGGATTATAGAGGATTTTATAGGCCATAATCAGTTGGTTATACTGGATTAGGCTAGATAGTTCAAGCCAACCAAGCTGATTTAGATTGATGCAATGATGTGTCCTAAAAGGCAGCCCAGTGGCAAACCTGGCAATGTGGTTGTCGCAAATTGAGAGTTTAAGGACAGTCTTGTTTAAATTCGAGAGTAGAGGGGATGCATACAGAAGGGTTGAAAGAAGGTGAGAGCGAGCTATGGCAATTTTAGCTGGAGGGGTTAGGAAGGCTTTTATTCTGTAAAGTGACCCTAGTTTTTTATTGATGGTTTTGATAGTTTGGTTAACATGTAGGTCAAATTTGAGATTATTGTCTATGATGACACCTAATAGTTTTGTAGATGGGTCAGGGGAGATTATTGTGCCATCATTTGATTTTATGGTAAAGGTGAAAGCGGTAGACCTACGTGTTGGTGAAAATAACAGCATTTTAGTTTTTTTGGGATTTAGGATCAGACGATGTTCAGAAAGCCAGTTTTCTATTGTATTAAAGGTGGTCTGGGTAGCTGACAGTTTAGACTCTACATGGTACCCTTTGGGGAAAGAGTTGTACAGTCCAACCACTTTGGGCATCTACGCTGTGCATCTACACTGCCTGTGGCAGGGCTAACCACTCAACAGTGTAGGTCACTCTGTCATGTTGACTAATGCTACTAAATGGTTATGGGTATTTGCTGGTGTTGAGGACCCCATCTACTCAAACCTACACCACTCATGCTAATGGTGAGAGGGGTGTATGAGTCTCTGTTGGCCAATGTGTGTCCACAATAAAACCCAGCAGTCATGGGTTAATAAGCTTCTGGCCTGCTGCTGTCCATTTGGTTACCTGGTATAGCTCTGTAGAGTGAAAGGTGAAATCAGTCAACCTGCCAAATATGAACTAAGAATTGCTACACTCAATGTAGGTTCACTGACCAGCTTGGAAGGGGATGACATGATGGTAAGGAGGAGGTTAGGCATCCTATGTTTCCAGGCAACAAGATGGAAGGGCAGTGCAGCAACGGCACTTGGCTTGGGATTCAGAGGAAGAGAACAGTCTAGAAATTGTGTGGTAATTGTAGTGAGCATACCTCTCAACTGTCCAGATTTTCTCAAAATTTCCAGATTTTTGGCTCATATTTTTGGCCTGTTCCTCATTAATTAGTGGTTTTCTGGCAAATCACTGGGATGATCTGAGGACTGAAGTCACGAAATAATGACATACATTTGAGTTTCAGATTTCAATTCCTTCAGAAAATGTATGTTAAAACAAACCCTGTTACTCTAGCAACTTTCTAAGTTTATGAGAGAGATATTTAAAACATGTCCCTATTTTTGAGGCTTTTCTCCCCCATTTTGTTGGGTTTTGTCCAGACATCTTACACTAAGAGGTTGAGAGGCATGGTGGTGAGGGAGAGGGTTCAGAAGACATCATCAGAATTAGTGATAGACTATGACAGGGCAGTATTCATAATCTCAGTCTGTGCCCCATAGCAGGGCTGTGATAGTGAAGTAAAGAGTACATTCAGGCAGCGGTTGCAGGATTTAATAGATAAAGCAAAATACCCCCAGTGTAAAAATAACAATATTAACAAAAGAAATGCTTTCAAGCCACCATAGAACTTCATTAAATTTATTAGACTTTAAAATAAGCACTTTTGTCCGTTTACTACAGGACTTCTTCAGATACAACCAAACCCCAATATCACATCATCTATACTGTTTAAAACTGATTATTTAATTAATCAGCCAATATAAACATTTCTCCAATTATTAATTATATATTCTTAAAGAGCACGTACATAAAATCACATATAAAAACTTATTAACATAAGAATTACTCAAAGACACACACATAATAAACTACAAAGGTTATTTAAAATGTATAAAATGTTGTTTAAAACATTTATAATGCCAATGTTATACTTTTTATGATTTTCAAACTAATAAACCATTCATGGACATTTTGTGATTGATTCCAGGGTACTGAGTAGCATTCAAATTAATTTGCCAAAGCAGTTCTTTCTTTTCTAAATACGTTTCCCAATCACCCCCCCCCCCTCTATTATTCTGTGGGACCTTTTCTAGTACAAAAAAAAAAATGTTTAAACTCCCTACATTCTATAATATGTTTATAAAGGGCATTCCTTATGTCTTTTTTTTGTTTAAAGCATACATGTGCTCATACATTTGCTGTCTTAGTGCCCTTTCCATCTTACCTATATAGAATGCTTTGCAGGTCATACACTGAGCTGAATAAATCACTCCAATTGTATTGAAATTAAACTGCCCATTCCCACTCAAGACCCTGGGATTCGAAGCTGCAGTAATGTTGGCAGCCTCGTAAATGAACTGACACCGGACGCATGTAACACATCTTGACATCTTTGCTTTATAGTTTTGTTTCTTACCACCTTCTATCATATTTTTTTACATTTCTCCCCCTTTTATACACAAATCTTGGTCCTATTCCAAATTTATTGATCACATCAAAACCACTAAAAACACGTGTCCAATTTTTGTTACTAATGTTTTGTATTTGTTTACTACCATTACCATAGGACAATACCATTGCCATATTATAATCTGACCTTTTTTCCTTCTCCTTATTGATCATACTACCACTGTCCATTAGTATTGGTTTGAAACAGCCATGCCTTTCATTATTTATCTGCTTTATTATTTCATCAATAATGCCCACAGGGTATGCTCTCTCTATAAACATCTCCCTTAACATTCTACTCTCAGTCTCAAAGACTCCATCATCAGAAACCATTCTAGATAGACCGACAAATTGTCCCTTAATCAAATTTCTTTTTTGTAACAAATGATGGACACTACTAAAATGTAAACAATTATTACACCAAATCGCTTTTCGATAAATATTTCATGAAAACTTACCTTTAGTCATATCCTTACTTAGGGTAAAATCTAAAAAAAATAGTTTTAGCATTAAAATGTATTATAAATTTTAAAAAATCCACTGTATTATTACAGATGAAAGCTCTTATTATTTTAAAGTTTAATTTAATACAGTTCTATGGCAGCTTGACAGCATTTCTTTTGTTAATAGATAAAGCAGGGCAACATGAATTGGTGATGATAATGGGTCACTGAATGACCTGAATGCACATATTGGGACATAGTGCGATAGACAGAACAGGACGTGAGGACTGTCTGGGTCGACATGATTGTGGTGTGGCAAAAGAAGGCAAGCCTAGACTTCTGTCTGGCAAATGGCTTGATAGTTACCAACACATGGTTCATAAAGAGAGACATTCACAAGATCACATACAGGAGTGGCCAACATGCAACTAAGGTGGTCTTCCTCCCTGCAAGACAAGGGAACTGGGGTAGAATCATTAATTGCAAAGTTATCCCCAGTAATAGAGTCAGCTCACAGCATAAAAAAACACTGGTTGCCACAATCAGGTGCAAGCAGTGGTCAGAGAAGGTTCTCAGGTCAACAGAGACCAGGCTGAAGTCCTGCAAGTTGACTGCAGAGAGAAAGCACAACAATGCAATTAATTACTAAGGGCCCTAATACCTCAAGAAAAAGAGAGAATATAGGTTGAGTTGCAGAAGAATGGCAGTGTGAGGATTACAGAACAGATATGTGGCTGAGCCAGGTATCGAAATAAAGTGCATAAGGAAAGCTGATGATGGAATGCAGAAGTCCAGGAAGTTATCAAAAGAAAGGAGTGCAGGAAAAAAGTGGGAGATACAAAAAAGACAGACCAGGTTAGAAAGGAATACTGGTTAGCTAACAAAAACGCTAAGAAAGTAGTTGCAGTAGCAAAGAACAAGACATTAGAGGCACTCTACCAGCTTCTGGAAAGTGACTCAGTAGATAGCACAAAGAAACTATATCAGTTTGCAAGGCAAAGACAGAAAGATAAAGAAGATAGTTAGACACCTTTTGTAAGGGATGCCAGCAGCAACCTGCACACCAGTCCAAAGTATATCAAAGGCAGATTGAAGTAGTACTTCCAGCAGCTTCTGAATGAAAAAAAAAATAAAAAAACAGAAGTTGTACTGCCCCAGACTCAGCCTACAATGAGAAAAGAGGAGGAGCCCACCATAGAAGAAGTCATAACAGTAAGGTAAAATGAAGTCAGGGAAAGCAGCAGGCTCAAATGAGGTCACAGCAGATATCATAAAGATGTTGGGTGAGGAAGGGGAGAAATGGCTCCTGAGGGTACTCATAGCAGTGTGGACATATTCCAGATGACTGGAGAATAAGCATACTTGTGCCTCTGTTCATGAACAATGGGGATATTCACAACTGTGGGCTGTAAAGAGGTATCAAACTCCTGTAATATTGCATGAACATTCTCGACAGAGTGCTTGATATGCAGAGTAGCTAAAAGTAAAATGGGAGATGAGCAGTTTGGATTTAGATCAGGATGCAGCACAATTAACTCGATGTTTGCCATGAGACAGAAGATAGTGATGAGGAAAGAGTCCAACTGGACATTTTTAGATTTGGAGAAAACATATAAACAAGTCCCAAGGAAGCTGATTTGGGCAATCCTAAGGTGTTTCAAAGTCCCAAAAACAATGGTAATTTTTTTACAGGCTATATATACAAGGACCCAATGACTCAAGACAGACTACATTAGCAAACAAGTCAGCTGGGGTAAATCAGCAAAGTTGCTGTATGCAAACAATATGACTATTGACTGGCTCTGAGCAAGAATTTCAGCAATGGCTAGGAGAATGGAACACAAAACTGAAAACGCACAGGATGAAACTGAGTGCAGATAAGAGAGTTGCAATGGCAGAAAATGGGGAAAATCAGAAGAAGCTGAGAAGTGAGATAGGAAAATAGTGAAACAAGTAAAAGCTTCAGGTATCTGGGAGGGGTAGCTGAGGGGAAGGGAAGTCTGAATGTGGAGGTTATAGGTAGAATCAGAGGGGCCACAGACAACTGCCACAGAGTGTCGGGGGCAGTGTATGACAAAAGAATGCCAAAGACGCTGAAAACAAGATGCATAAAACAGTGGTCTGATCAGTACTACTGTATGGTACTGAAACCTGGGCAGTAAAGGCAGAGCAGTTGGGGAAGCTAGAGGTGATGGAGATAAAGTGCCTGAGATGGGTGGTAGGATGCACACTGTGGGACATATAAAGAAAGGAGGACATAAGAACAGAAGCCAGAGTAGCTCTAATTGCAGAGAAGGCCAAAACGAACAGATTACAGTGGTTCAGGAACATGTGCAGAAAAGCTGAAGAAAATCTGATGAAGAAGATTTGGAAAAGACAGGAAGAAGGCGACAGAAAATGAGGTTGTCCAGCAAATAGGTGGATGGATAGTGTGAGAGAAGACCTTCAACAGGCATGCATGACTGTCAAAGAAGGGAGGGGAGTGGCACTGTATAGAAACAGATGATGATATTTGATGTGACACCCTGACCCCATGTAGAATATGTGAAAAAGGGGATTGATGATGATGATGATAATGATATACATACCAAGCATGAATAAACCAAATAATTATGATTTAAACAAAATATATTTTACAACAACAAAATCAGCATGAAATGCTATTAAACAGTGTACAGTGTAAAGCAATGTATAACAGTAAGTCAGTAGTGGTTAATACATGCTAGTTATGCAATGGGTTGTGAAACTGTAACAATGCATTCACATACACATCACATCCCTTTATCACATAGTATTATAAAAGGCTTTGTCATGCTGGTAAAATGTAGTTATATAAGTAGGGAACTAGATAACAAGCATTATCCGCTGTGGTTGCATATTACCCAATTACCCATGAATACTTGCACCATACTTGCAGAAACGTTTATATGATTACATAACAGTTAATGTGCTACACAATTTACTGAGAACAGTGTTTATGTAGGCTAATCTAGATATGTGTCAAAGCTAGTTCATAAAGAAATGTTGTGTTGCCGATATACTGTAATGCCACTGATATACTAATTATTATAGCATAATTGTAGTTTTCAATCTTTGTGTTACTTTCTTCACTTTCTGCTTTTTAACTCAAGTGCTGCACTTCCTATATCCATTTGTATCTGTTATATGTGGGTACAAAGATGTAACAGTGAGATGTTCAGCTATAGTTTGTATAATGTATAGGAGTCCTCATCAGATAAGTGTGCTATATATATATACATATATATATATATATATACATATATATATATATATATATATATATATATATATATATATATATATATATACACACACACACACACACACACACACACACACACACACACACGGTTTACTATCATATTTCCGAATCGAACTCCATCGACTGCACTTTTGTCGAACACGGAAATTCAAAAACGGTATTGTTGAACACCAAAAGCCAACCTAGGAACGGGTTTTAACATGGGTTGAAATAGGGGAGAGGTTTGTAGTTCGGCAATAACAGTGAACACCTATCTCGACCCATGTTAAAACCATTCCTAGATTGGCTTTTGTTGTTCAACATTACCGTTTTCGAATTTCCGTGTTCGACAAAAGTGCAGTTGACAGAGTTCGATTCACAAATATGATGGTAAAGCATACACACAAACACACACACACACACACATACACACACACACACACACTAGTATTCATTATGCTTGTGGTTGCTAAACTGTACAAACACAATGCATGTTAACTATATTTCATTTTACCCGTGTATGCCACAACTGGGAGTATGTTAAGTATCACATCTCTTTTTCTGTCTGATGTACCCTTTCCTATAAATGTGCAACATGTACTCATGTGTGATTGGATATTATGCTAATCATAACTATTCATTTCTTTACCTGTATAACTATATTTTACCAGCATGGCAAAGCTTTTTATAACGGTATGAGATATTGATCAGTATAGTCACTAGGAGTGGCATGTGACATGACAGTTAGCTTGTGTGCACAGTAATTGCATTTCTAATATGTATGAACCTGTATTAACTCATTGCATTACACTGTTCAGTACAGTACACATGTACAGTCATACTGCTCACTGTACCGCAGCAGATATCAGCTGCATGTATATCCAGGAATGACCATACTGTACTGTTTAACTGTCTGCAATATTTAACACATACCTGGAAAGCAGTCCATATATTTCAGTTCTTCTACTTATCTTTCACTCTGGTAACATGCCCTGCACATCACTACACGTGTCCTCTTTTGTAAATCTGTGGTGGTTCTTTAGGTTGTGATGACTTCTAAAGACGTGTAGCTCTTCTGAGCCCTCATCTCCATGATACCAGTTATACAGCTTCACCCAATATTTTACTTACCCTAACAAGGGTCACCATCTGGTATGGACTAGTGAAGACAAGATATGGTAACAAAGCATGATTTAGATACAAATTTATTTTCACAGAAGATGGCTTGACACAGTACTTGGAGGCCCAGCCCCCTCCCCCCATATACTGGCATATTCAGAAGGTCATTGTGAGCTATTAGGCATTATCATCTCTTTATGATGGCTCACACCATGGTCTTGACTGCGTCTATCATGTCTGGAAATACAATGCCCACGGTGTGCTGACATTAACAGATTAGGATACAGTGTGGGTATAAGCAGTACTGTGATATGTAAGTCTGGGCATGACTGCTGGCTTCTGTACAGTGTAACCAACCACAGGTGTACATACACATTACAGCACAGACATTGATGTATGAGGGCTGTGTGTGGGTCTAGTGAGAGGGGGGGGGGTCTGTCTCTCCCCATTGGATGTAATCTGCTCATGAGTGTCAGGACACTTAACACCTGGTTTGTACCATGACACTGCTCCAGGATCACTGTACCAAGGCTTTCCTTAGAGCATGGACCAGATACCATACTATCATGTTGTGCATCCCATGCTATCATGATCTCCCCATGCCTGCACTCCTAAACCTCATGTAACACACAGTGCTGATGTGCTATGTGATTGGTTAAATGAGCAAGTGCATGCAGGTCATTGCCATGACATTGCTGTGAACATGTGCCTGTAAGAGTAGGCGTAATCATTAGACACACATTCATGCACATTCACTACATTCCCACATGCAGTCCAATGGGCAGTATCACTCCATTGTGGGGCAGAGTCACCATCACTATCTGGGAATAGTGGGTCACAGTCATTGTCATGACCAATATTTGATGCTCCTACATCATCAGACTGACCGGCTACACTATCCACCCTATTGGAGGCTATAGCATGTACCACAGGACTGTCCCTTCCAGGGCCAGATAACACTGAACTGAATGCAGTATTCTGTGTGCTATTGGCCATACTAACAGAATGAGGCACTTCACATCCCTTTTCTGAATCAGAGGATGGGCTTGTCGAGGAGGCAGGATGTGGGTGTACTGCAAATACAGATATTTTACATGTCATACAAATTGACAGAGTGCAAACGAGGCAAGATATGAGTGAAACATTTTGGCAATTCTCTAACAACACAGAGTAATTATGAAGACATTGACTTAATTCGTTGGCATGCCTGTGGATGATGCAATGCCCTTAGGGAGCAGTTAAAGTCCATATTAGTCAAACAGAAAACACGTGAAGGCCAGTGTGAAACAGCACATGCATGCTGACATACTCAACATTTCCTCCTCTAATTCCAGCTCCAGTGGTGAGAGTTCAAATCCCTCTGTGGTGTACAAACAGATATGTACACAAGTCAGTAGGAAGCATGCACACATCATCATCATGGTGCATGCAAACTGATGTATACAACACAATCATAGCAGAGCTGCACATACCTGAAGGTTGACATTAGTCCATAAATGGAAGGCAGGGGCCTTATGCAAGTAAACAGAACATCATTACACATGTGTTCACATTGACACTTAAGGATATCTCAGTATAACACCTATAGAAACTGTCTTACTGGGTCTGTCATTTTCTAAAGAGGCCGACCTCCACTGGCAGTGTGCTTAACCTGTAGGATAAAGTGGAACAAGGGCAACAAGAGCAACAAATGCATAAATATCACTCTTAAGAGCAGGCAGTGGCAGGCGATGGAGACACACAACCCTATTTTAGTGCAGAGACACATGCCTGAAGGCTGACAATGCTGTTCTGAATGGGATGGCCCTGTGCATGTGAATAGAACATCAGCACACACAGTGCTCACAGTGTTACCTAAGCAGTGTTTGTTTAACAGCACATGCAAGCAGTCTTACTGGGTCTTCCCTTACCCATGTCATGTCATAGCTCATGATACTGGTGGGTCACTGCCAAATGCGTAATAACAGGTAAGTCATATAAGAATGAATGCTGTCCTGGATCTGAACACTTTACATGCCAATATGTCCTGGGACACCAGCCTCAATCCATTCTGCAAGAATCAACAGTCTTGTCAAGTGTATGGTGGGAGGCCAGGAGTATTGTTGTTCCATCCAGATGAAGTTCAGTTGTCCCGCCCCCTGTGGCATTCTTCGCCATCTCATATTGGTGGAGACTGTTAGCTACACAGAAGATCACGTCAGGGCAGTAGCAAAGACAGGCATCCTGTGAGTGATTATGCCCACCCACAACATTCACCATGTTGGTGACATCCCACCATATCTGATTCCTTCAGAATGTGTCACCCATCCATCCTACAAAATTCCTGACATGTTGTCAAAGTGCCTCAAGTATAATTTTATTTTCCCTGTGGGACAATATATCACTTCTGTTCCTGGAAAAAATGAAAGGTGCACATTAGGGGGTATACATGTAGTACACCTGTCATCAGATCAGATCAGCATTAAAAGTATGGGATAGTTTGATGTTCCTTATATATATATACATATATATATATATATATATATATATATATATATATATATATATATATATATATATATATTATAGTGCAAAAGAAATGATGCAAATAATATATGTACTGCCATTATGTACAGATAAACATAGTAAACATACACAATATGTAGCAGGGGCTACTTATGTCATTAAATATAACACATACATGTGCAAAACACATTCCCCAGTCCACAGCTTAAGATATGTCATACATCCAGAGGTGGGGTAAGAACCCAATTCAATGGGAATGTTGACAGTTATGTACTATGCACATTACCACTACACCACCACTTTAACAGCAGAATCTGTGTGTTATTCATGCCTACAGTTATATATAGGGTCAACTGTCCCTACCATGTCATCTACAAATACTGAGAACATTGAGCAGATATCAATACAGTAATTCACACAGATGCACAATTGTGTAATGTACCCAAATGTGAACAACATGTGTAGTTAGCTGTGTCAAACAGCACCTCTACACATTAAACACACATAAACGGGTCTATATTAGAACACCGAACATTTAAAATGTTGAGTGTTCTAATATCGATCCATTTTCAGTGAACGCTGAAAATATCGAAGAAGCAGAAAAACAAATTTTTTCCTAGGGAAAGAATTTGGTTGTCCGTTTCTGTTGCTTTGGTATTTTTAGCGCTATGGTGAAAAGTTCTGGGTCGGGTTCAGGTAAGTGTGTGATTGAGTGCGGGTTAGGTATGTGTGCGATTGTGTGGACGTGAGGGTTAAGGCGGGTTAGGTGAGTTAGGGTTAGGGCGAGGGTGAGGTGAGTGTGCGATAGTGACAGACCTTAAGGTTAGGGTTTGAGTTAAGGTAAGTGGATAGTTAGTGGTGTGTGTATAGTTTAGTGTAGGGTTAGGTGTAAGAGTGTGTGGATTGGTGTTTGTTTTGTGTGCTTGTATTGTGTGTATGTGTTTTGGAACAGCAAATTTTTTTCCTAGGAAAAAATTTGCTGTTCTGAATGTTCGATGTTTAGTATTTTCGATTGGTAGGGTTCGATGTTAGAACACTCGACATTTTGAATGTTCTGTGTTTTAATATAGACCCCATATAAACATAAACGTCATAGCTGTAAGGGCTCAGTGTGAACACAGAAATTACAGGCTGGACCATTTGGATCTAGTGACACCCCCACTGATGGCATGGTAGCTTCCAAGATTCAGCATCAGTTGATATCCACAAACAACACTTAATAGTCCATTTTGTCAAAAGTCTTGTAACCCATCATTATCTGCAAACCCTACCCTGGACTAACAGTTACAACTGCATTCCCAGAGGATATGGTTGGAATCCATCTTTATCTGCAGTTCACTGTGGCTGATGGAAATGCATCCATACACCTGCATAAGGAAGACACTTTACTGGGAATGATAGGCATTTATCCTTAAATATGCATATTGGGAAGTCCAGCCCTTACCCTTTATGTAATGTGCATGCTCATGTGCAGATGATTTCAAACCTTGTGTAATATGACTTACAAGGTGCACACACAGGACATGTTGACCATCACAGACCAATACTAACAAATACAATTAAATAACTAAATAAATAAATAAGAACGCAAGCAGATGACCCTATGGATGCTTATCTTATGGGTAGGATTTATCAGGCAAGTAAACCTAACAGTAATGGTATCTCAGTGCAAACAACTACTAAGTATTATTTGCAAAAATGCGTAATAGTTAAGGTCTTTGCTTCCCATGCACAAGGTACAAGGTTCGATCCTGACCTCCAGCCAATGCCTGTTTGTAGTTTGCTTGTTCTCCATGTGTCTCTGTGAGGTTCTTCCCACCTCTGGAAAACATGCTGAGTGTTTCTATCTCAAACTCACCAATGAATGTAGCTGTGGGCAGCAGCACAGACTCTACATGGTGCCTTATAGGAGAAGGAGTTGTATAGTGAAACCACTTTGGGCATCTCAGTTAATAAGCTACTGGCCGACTGGTATCCAGTTGCCCAACCTGGGTTATCTGGGATAAGTCTGCTGAGCAAAAGCTGTACTGGATGTAGCTTGGAAGTGGATGACATAATGGTAATAGGATGAGGCAGAACATCCTATGTATCCAGGAGACAAGACGGAAGGGTAGTGCAGCAAAGTCACTTGGCTTGGGATCCAGAGTCTACTACTCAGGAGGAAGACAAGGCAGAAATGGTGTGGGAATTGTGGTGAGAGATATCATCAGAATTAATGACAGATTCATGGCAATCAGATTGCAGTCTAATGACAGGACAGTATACATAATCTCAGCCCATGCCCCCACAGCAGTGTTGTGATAGTCAGGAAAAGAGTGCATTCATACAGCAGTTGCAGAACCTATCAGATAAAGCAAGACAACATGAATTAGTGTTTCTCCTAATAAGAAAAAGGCACTGGGCTAGAATCAGTGATCGCAAAGTCACCCTCAATGAAACAGTCGGCCCACAACGCAAACCACTGATTGCCAAAATTAGCTGCAAGCAGTGGTCAAAAAAGACTCTAAGGTCAACAGAGACCAGGCTGAAGACCTGGAATTTGACTGGGGAGAAAGTACAACAGTTCAAGGAATAACAAAGGGGTCTTGCACCCCAAGAAGTGGAGGAAATAGAAGAAAAATGGTAACGCCTCAAAACAGCATGTGTGAGGACTCAAGAACAAATATGTGGCCAAGCCAGGTATAGAAATAAAGTACATAAGGAAAGTTGGTGGTGGAATGCAGAAGTCCAAGAAGTCATCAAAAGTGCAGGAAAAAGTGGGAGATAGAAAAGAAGGACCAGGCTTGGAATAAATACTAGTTGGCTAACAAAGAAGCTAAGAAAGGAGATACAATAGCAAAGAACAGGGCATCAGAGACACTTTACCTGCTTCTGGAAAGTGACTCAGTAGTTTGTACAAAGAAACTATATCAGATTGCAAGACAAAGACAGAAAAATAAAGAAGATAGCTAGACACCGTTCATAAGGGATGCCAGCAACAACCTGCTCACCAGTCCACAGGACATCAAAGGCAGATGGAAGGAGTACTTCCAGCAGCTTCTGAATGAAGAAAACCCCACAGAAGCTGTACTGCCCTAGACACTGCCTACAATGAGAGAAGAAGAGGAGTCCACCCTAGAAGAAGTAAGAACAGCACTGAGTAAAATGAAGTCAGGCAAAGCAGTAGGCTCAGATAAGTTCACATCAGATATGACAAAGATACTGTGGGCAATATGGTAGAAATGGCCCCTGAGGGTACTAATAGCAGTATGGAGAGAAAGTCGTATCACAGATGACTGGAGAATAAACACACTTGTGCCAGTATACAAGAACAAAGGGGACATCCACAACTGTGGTAGTGCAGAGGCATCAAACTCCTGTCACATTGCATGAAAGTTATAGAGAAGGTGATTGATAAATGGATATGCAGATTAGTAGGGAGATGAGCAGTTTGGATTCAGATCAGAATGCAGCACAACTGACCTGATGTTTGCAGTGAGACAGACAGTTGAGAAGAAGTTAGAGATGAGAAAAGAGTCCAAATGGACATTCCTAGACTTCAAGAAAGCATATGACAAGGTCCCAAGAAAGCTGATTTGGGCAGTACTGCGGTGGTTCGAAGTCCCAGAAACATTGGTAGATTTAGTGCATGGTATGTATAAGGACTCAATGACTCATGTAAGGACAGTGTTCGGTCTCACAGAGAGGGTTTACAGTGGGAGTGGGTATGCACCAAGGTTCAGCTGAGAGCCCACTATTGTTCATACTGGTAATGGACTACATTATCAAACATGGTGGAGGGGACAGATCAACAAATTTGCTATTTGCAGATGATGTGGCATTATAGGTAGACTGACCAAGAACTTCAACAAATAATAGGGGAATGGAATGCAAAACTGAAGGCACACGGGATGAAAAAAGTACAGATAAGACAGTGGTAATGGCAGCAGATAGGGGAAATCAGAAGAAGCTGATAACTAAGATAGAAGGTAAGAGAGTGGAATAGGTTAATAGCTTCAAGTATCTGTGAGGGGTTGTTGAGAAGAAAGGAAGTCTGAACAAAGAGGTCAAAGCTAGAATCAGAAGGGCCACGTCCAACTGGCATAGAGTATCAGGTGTAGTCTATGACAGAAGAATGCCAAAGAAGCTGCAAAGCAAGGTGTACAAGAAAGTGGTGTGACCAGTACTACTTTATGGTACAGAAACCTGGGCAGTAAAGGCAGAACAGATGAAGAAGCTAGAAGTGATGAAAATGAAGTGCCTGAGAAGGATGGTAGGATGCACACTGTGGGACAGATGAAGAAATGAGGACATAAGTTCAGAAACCAAAGTAGCTCCAATAGTAGAAAATATCAAAGAGAACAGATTATGCTGGTTTGGACATGTGCAGAAAAGCAGAAGAGAATCTAGTGAAGAAGATTTGGGACAGACAGGAAGAAGGTAAGAGAAAATGAGAGCATCCAACAAAGAGGTGGATGGACTATGTGAGAGAACATCTGTGTTAGTCAGGTATGAGTGTCAAAAAAGACAGAAGTGTAGCATTGAATGGCAAGAGATGGTGACACTTAAAATGATACCCTGAGCCCCATGCAGAAAACGAGAAAAACGGGGTTGATGATGATGATGATGATGGCTGGCTAGACCAATTTACAGCCACTTGGGCAGCCTCCATTATTGCCTCCATCCTTCTCTTTTGTATTCTGCAAAAGGGAGATCTACAGAAACATACAATGTAAAATCTGTGGCTGTCTAGACACCGTCTATTATAGACAGTTCTATAACATTATATATAATGTAGCACTCAAATGCACAGTCATACTGGCTGGACTAAGCTAAAACCATTATATGACATGCAGGTCCGTATGATGAATCACTCAGTGTGTACTACAAAAACTGTGGTAACTATGCATTTGTCAAATACCTACTCCAGCCACTCTGCTTCAACATACATTTCAAAACATCGGTAACAACACTTAGAATCCAAAATCAAGGATATAAAATAATAAATTTTACTGTATTTTATTTATGTCTGTTTACCTAGGTAGTGCACTGTTCAAAACTACCCAATGGTGAAAATATTTTCACAATTCATACAGCAAAAGAGGTAACTTAACTCTACAATGTCATTAGTACAAGTATAGAAATTACAATAACAGAAAAAAAAGTTGGAAGCTAATATAACAGAGGATAAGCAGTACAGCATACATTGAACAAAGAAACATTTTTACATGAATGGTATTCTCATAATATACAATATAATTCATGAGTCATTGAGATGTCAGGGAAGAGGAGGAAAGCAAGGTGAGACAGAATTAGAAATGACCTGGAGGTTAGGTGATATGGCCATTGGGAAAGCAGGAACACTGGGCTTGTTTTAGTAGGTACATTTTAAGTTCAAGTGCTCCAGTCAACTTCAGGTAGTCGGTCATTTCTTTTATGTGTATATATTGCACCATGCAGCATCTTGCACAGGTTATACAAATATTAATAAATAATACAAGAATGACACAATATACCTCTAATGCCAGAAGTGGTCTATAGCCCAGATCAACATCAGATATGAATCAGCTTCATTCTGCATCTAATGCATAACGATGTATGGCAACAGTGGACCTATGGGGGTGCACAATTAGCCCCGCAGATACCGTATGCTGTGGTAACAGAGAGGCAACTTAGTAACACAAAAAAATCTATATATCATTTGTGTCATCCACTAGTGAGGCACCTGTCTTTCTCCTGGTAGGTCTCCATATTAGTACACAATTGCTCTGCATCTCTTGGCAACAATGGACATAAAGCAATATACAAAATATATATGTTGATACAATTATTTTTATTTTTATTTATGTTTTGTTGGCCCAGTTAATCCCATTAGGTCGTGACCTATTTTCAAAGGATGTGAGATGGCATTCATAATTAATAATAATAGGACAAACCTAATTTGTTTACAGTACCAACACACACCAGATGGTGCAGTACATTGCTGAATTTCCTCTATTATCAGCAACTGCAGGCTTTCAGCATCCCTCCTAATTCACAACACTTCAGTGATGGGCATACTTGTTGCTAGTGAAACAATGTCAGTATCACTGGTTAGTTGGTAGCTGATGTATGCTCAAATGTCCGCTCAGCTTGTGATAATGGCAATAGATAAACGATAGTAGTGCAACACATGCTTGACAAACAACCACACATCCTGGTTTTGCATTTAACAGTAGTGCAACACATGCTCAACAAACAACCACACATCCTGGTTTTGCATTTAACAGTAGTGCAACACATGCCTGACAAACAACCATACTTCCTGTTTTTCTTAAACTGCAGCACAAACCCAACTGGATGCTGCCATTTTTTTTAGTAGAATCACAAGACATTTGCACACAGGCAGATGTGTGAAAACTACAATGCTGTGTACTGTAGTGACACAGCATAATACAATATAGTACAATGTAGTAATGTCAGTAGACACTGAAAATACTTCTGTACACAAGAACCTGATTGCAATACATAACACAGAGTACAGGTATATGAGTAGAAACTGGTGGGATCACCCATTTCAATGCCATATACATCCTTCTGGAGCTCCATACCCAAACAGATATGCAAAACCTAGTTTGTATACACGCACACATGAGCAGAGAGTTTCACAGATGCACAAGTTATAACAAATTGCTGTAAAAAAATTAAAATAAACTACACAGTTTTAACTGCTAGCTTCATAGGTTAGTACTAGGTTAGCTGCTCTTGCAGGCCACTTTAAATCTAGCCAGTTTCACATTTAAAGGTGAGAACCAAACCCTATACCTTGTGTCTCTGAGGTAAACACGTTAACCATTATCCCCACCCCCCCCCCAAAAAAAAAATACATTCAGTGACCAAAGGTGAGACTGGCATATGGTTAAGGTTTTTCCATCACAAACACAATGGTATTTTGTGTTTGTGATGTAAACACCTTAACCATAGGCCAACCCCAAACCCATCATATGGAAGACAGGCTATGCAGGATTTCCTTCCTACAAAAATGCACCTGGACATTTTAGCTTCTAACATCTGTAAATGATATCCAATAAATTAGCAAAGGTATAACCATACAATGAATCAAAATAAGATAACAAGACTAGCAGGTACATTTTGAAAAACTGCAGAAGCCACGCTGAACCTCTGGAATGACAAATGCTAGCAAAATATACATCACCCAGCACTTAAATTGGGGCTACAAATAACTAAATATGGCAAAAGGAGACATCCCAATAAGTTATAGCTCCTACCAAAATGAACGTTACAATGAACATTTGTAGAAGGCATTGAAAGACACCACCTATATACCATACACGTGAAGTCATTAGAGGTAAGGCAATGTTAGCATAGCCATGGGGGAAGGGTTTTCAACTCAAAGTCAAGACTGGCATCAGACATTGCCAGTGGTAGAGATCTCTATGATGATGACTGCACATGAAGGTCATCATACAGAAATCAGACACAGGCTAGTGTCCACCCAACCAGCCCAATTCTCACAGCTTACATAAGTCAAGGAACAGGATAGCATCCTCAATATGCAGAGCTGCACTCAAGTATCCTAAATAAAAGAGATGTTACCCATGCTACCCACTGCTCTCATTTGCCAGCAAGTCTTGCAGTGGTCACATCTCATGTGCAGAAGTGTCAATCTGTTATAAAGTTTAGGATGAGATCCCCCCCCCCCCCCCACAGCTTGCATGTTCCAGTCCTATAGTGTTATGATTTTTGTGTGAGAGATGACAGAGGAGGCATCTTAAGGGGAAGGCTGGTCAGAGCTTGTACTGCAACAGTGACCCTACACAAACAACTACCTTTATAATGAGTTCTCAGATACCTGTAATATGCCATAAGGTCAGTGTTGCAGTAGCATTCATAAAATGCACTAAAACTCCCCAGAGCTAGGGGATGAGGATGTTCTGCTTCTTGATTGCTTTTTGAAAGCACAACCTGGAGGTCTAACAATGTAAATCCCACTCTACCCCTGTAATGGACATCAGGTAATAATGTCTGGAAAATTATATGAACCAAAAACCAGGTGGTTACCTAATAGATATCCTAGATTGAAACCTGCCTAAAGAAGGCTGCTGATTGAAGGCAATCTTGGGAGAATGTGTCCTCATGCTCTGTACCATGGCCTTACTTTTCCTGTCTTTACAAAACACACAAGTTGCCAGGCATATGGGGAGTATCTGTTTACTGACCAGGTTGCTTTCCTTACCATACAGAAAGAAAAAAAAAGGTAATTTGTCGAATAGAATTTGTTCTAAGTAATACCAGAAATACCTGTGGGCATCCAATATCTGCCAAATCATCTCCCCTTTGTTGTGAGATTTTGATTAGACTACAAACAGACTGACTGTCCAAATTATGGTAGGGTTGAGTGAGTTACAGCTGGTTTGAGCTTAGATCAGGCTCATAATCCAGCTGGTTAAAGAGCAGAGAAGACAAGCCAGAGTTACAAGTCTTGTTTTTTTAAATACACTCAGGAATGCAGACACCTAACATGCATTTCTAAAACAGCCATCAACAAAAGACCTCAGCTAATTTACATACACAACAGATATTTGCAGCATTCACTACGCATGCAGTGTCTACACTGTATACCCATAATGTATATGGAAAGTATAAAAATATACTATAATACATTGTGCATTTCTAATGTTATACATCCTAAGTGAAATTATGCTATGCACAGATGACTCATGGATAATATGCAAATTAAAGGTGATAACATCACTAAGCTGTGTACATACAGAATACAGATTGTTACTCAAGCATCTGTGTTACATGTGCATACATGCTATCTGATCACATCATAAGCATAACTTATATTACAGTACTGTTGTCATTAAACCACATTACAACATCTACAATGGATGCAGGCATTATGGAGCATGGTACACACATCTGCAACCCAAATGGTGGAATGCTGCACATACCTCAAGAACCTCTAACAGAAATGGACTAGTAGCCACTAAACACATCAGACAATGGGCCAGTTCCAAAAAAAATGGAGTCACAAGCACAGTCTCTGCTATCCTAGTCTGACTCCTGTGAACTATGAAATCTACCTCTCCACCCAGGAATGAACTGCAATGTTAAGATATTATCCTAGAGGAAGTCATGCTAGGGAGACACAGTGAGATTCTTTAACACAGTATGTTAATAAATTTCATTATCGATTCTAAGAATAGCTCTAACATACCTGAGGACTCAGTGGGGTTGCCACGACCGACCAAAGTTGTTTATTGCAGCAGTTCAACCTGTGTGTTAGATCTAGTATTGCAAGTAGTATCAGGTATGATATAACTGGTGCTGCTGCCATCCAGCATAAGAGCTCCACCTGTTTGGTGGACTAGTGAATGCAGGCATGACAGTCAGTACAACCATCATACCTGCATTCACTCTGAACATGGAGAGGGACAAGCATGCAAGGCCACTAGAAAATGCATCTAGTTTTCACAAACGAACACTGCAAGTGAAATTCAGAGGAGTTGAGGTAGTTTGCACTGGACACAGTCAAACATGCAGTCCCAGCCCACCTCGCCATCCCATTTCCCAAAACATGCAGTACAAATCCATCTGTACAAATCCATCTGTACGTGGACTGCATCGTTAGTACTAGTATTGCTTCTGCCTTGCTAAGAAGCTCATCCTGTTCAATGGGCTTCATAAATGTTTCAGTCTTGTACAATGGCTTGGTGAGCAGAACCCAATTCCTCTTTTAGAATTTGGGCTAGGGTTCTGCCAATCCCCATTAATATTCATTGAATGGAGACTGTTGACGCCATAACTTTTAGACCTGGGCATGGAGTAACACGCCACTTCAAGCAATGATGTGTTACTCCGTACTCATTTCCTTTTGGAATCAGACCAAACTCAGTGTTGTTACTAGTGCATCATTTCCTTTTTCATCCAATGGCCTTGTCTGGTTAAAGTGCATTATAAACTTTGAAGGACGAGATGAAGAAAATGGTGACATTTTGGAGAAAAAGATTGTTAAGGTCTTTGCTCAGTTGTGTAATTCCTACTCAGATACTTATATTAAGGAGATGGTGATCCAGGTTTAACAGTAAAAAAGCCAGAGAAAACAGTGGTTTCAATATGGATTCAAAGCTGATGAATTTTTCCATGGACATAAAATGTATGTGAGAGTCAAGAATAATGCTCCTCTGCAGATTCCTGACACAAACATTTGTCTTATACTCTGGCTGTGGGCCCTGATGCAGTGGAGGCATGTTCATTACCTGGTATAGGTTTCAGGTAAACTGTACCAGCTTGTGAATCTGGAAAAGGAATAGAAGATTCCTTGAACAGTGCAGAGGTTTCAGCTTGTTTTTTATTGGACAAATTAGAAATACCTTTGGAAACTGTGTTTGCAGCACCTATACCTGTATCTGTTGTGGTGACCAAAATTCGTGAGAAACCCTTACCAGTACAACAGACATTCTTCAAAACTGCCTGTCACCATACGACCTAGAGATCTGACTCATGAAATACACCTACTCAACTAAAAGATGCCAAGGAAAGAATGAAGGGCTGGTGATCTACCCAGATCTTCTTATTATTAATATGACGAAGAAACTTGACATGCTAAATTAATATCTGCTTTAGAATGCTTTGCTCTGAAAATATATACAGTTCTTGGACTAAATTTTTTCTGTACAAAAAGTAACAATTTATATAGAGTTATTAGTTCAGGAATTGGATGGGTATAGTATCTTGGCTATTAAATGCTTAATCGGCTGGTTATGAATTACCATTCTATTGTGAAGTACATGTGATTAGAAAATGGACAGATCAGTATCCTACTGAAGAACACACATTCTCCAACAACTAAAAGCAAACTTAACAAAAATGTACAATGAAAGCCTTGTTTCAAGTCGAGCATCTTAAGCTACTGTGAAGCACAGACTGATGAAAAAAATGAGACAGACAGCATCTGGTTTATGCTTGCTAAACATGGACATTTAGTGAGAATAAAAAAAATAATAGAACAACATGATTTTCTGAATAAAAAATGCATGTATTTTTCATTCATTGATCACACCGAGACAACTGAGGTATAGACTGTTAAGAAAATCACTGTAATTTCTGGGCGTGTGTGTGTGTGTGTGTGTGTGTGTGTGTGTGTGTGTGTGTGTGTGTGTGTGTGTGTGCGTGCGTGCGTGTGTGTGCGTGTGTGTGTGTGTGTGTGTGTGTGTGTGTGTGTGTGTGTGTGTGTGTCTGTGTGTGTGTGTGTATGTGTGTGTGTGTGTGTGTGTGTGTGTGTGTGTGTATGATGGGGAGCATGCATGTGAGTTTCTGCAAATATGTGACAAACAATCTCTGCCTCTTAATTTAACTTGTGTGTATAAATTAAACTGTGTGGTGTGTGTGTTTGTGAGTATTATTTGTGTGTGTGTGTGTGTGTGTGTGTGTGTGTGTGTGTGTGTGTGTGTGTGTGTGTGTGTGTATGATGGGGAGCATGCATGTGAGTTTCTGCAAATATGTGACAACCAATTTCTGCCTCTTAATTTAACTTGTGTGTATAAATGAAACTGTGTAGTGTGTGTGTGTTTGTGAGTATTATTTGTGTGTATGTGTGTGTGTGTGTGTGTGTGTGTGTGTGTGTGTGTGTGTGTGTGCGCGTGTGCATGTGTGTGTGTATTTTGGATGTAAAAATATGTTCTCCGACAACAATTACATATCCTATAGCAACTAAGAAATATTGGGCAGAAGAAATATTTTATGTCACAATTATAGAAAAAAAAAAAAAAATATATATATATATATATATATATATATATATATAAGTTAAGTACTAATAATAACACAAATACAAATAAATTCAAGCACAATAGTGTCCTCCAGGGTGGGTGGTATAGGGGAAATAGACCTTATAGGCTTAGAGAGTCCCAATGCCACTCCTGAGCTGTGTATTATTTCCCCAATTTTGCCCATCCTGTCGGGCATTATTGCTTGCTTTAGTTTCCAGCCACCAAGTCGGTCTAGTTCTGAGCTCTGTACTCATGTCAGTTAACTCTGTCACCTCTATAGATTTGTATATGGAAACCTTTTCACCTGTTAAGTTGTAGACTATGGTCTTGTAACTGTGGTTGTCCACTTGAAGCTTTGGTTTCTTATCAAAGGTGTTAAATAATTTTAAGGTGCTTTAAATTTATGATCAATGTTTAATACCTTCAAAACATTTATGGATAGTGTGATGGATTCAAAGGTTGCACCTTTTATCCCCTTAAACTTTGTCTAGTTGCTACTTTTCTACTCAGTAACAAAAATGAGATTTACACAGTGAATATTCTCACTGGTTATTTTAGGAGTCTATAAAGGCAAAAGTACTTGAACTATAAATGATTTAGTTCTCCATACCTTAACAACTTTCTTTTTTCTCTGTGTTTTAACATTTCTGTTCAGAATGGCACATGGATTAGCAAGTATTCATTACTCCTATCATTGAGTACAGTACACTCTTTGGTATGTACCTAACCAGGAACATCCAACAATTGGAATGACCGCAGAAATTCCTCACAAAATGAATACAGGGCGTAAGTAACATGTCCTGTGCAGACCACCTCAGGGCCCTTTCCCTGCATTCTGTCTCCTACAAGCTGTTCAGGGGAGATCTATGCCAGGCAAACAAGACATTATCAGACCCACCCTGATGGATTTCTTGCATATCCACACAAAAAAAAAACAAAAACAAAAGAAAACAACACCAGACTTACCCATTCTAAAGACTGAAACCTTGCCTGTGATATAAATAGTACCTGCTGGAGAGAGAGGTAAGTATCCCAGAGACTGCCCCATCTCTGGAACAGGGTCCCCATCTATGTGAAGCAGAGTTCCTCCATAACCCACTTCAAGTGTAACATGGACAATTGGATGGGGAACAGGAAATTCATCTCTAGTTTGGCATCAATGTCTGTAATAAACACAGGCAGCCTGTAATGGTTCATACCCCCAGGACCCTGCTTGTAACTGTTTCATCTCCCAAGGCCCTGCTTACACTTATCAAGGGTACCAGGACTTATCAAAGATTTGGGATGCATGGCTAGGCTTAAAAAGACCCATGTGGTCATTAGTCTAGTACACACCTATGAATTTATGGAATTAAGTAAGCAATGGCCACTAACATCAAGCAATAAAATCTGATCATGCTTTAGGTTTGATCTGTAAATATACATAACATAGTGTTTAAGGCTACTACATTAGTAGAAAGTCAAAATGCATTAGGAACTCTCTTTTAAGAGCAGTGAGAGTGAGTTTAGGTACTTGCAAAATTTTATAGCCTTACTATATTTCATTTATTTTTATTAACAGTTTGCATGTATCTTACTCTGGAAAATTCCAGCAACTGTCTGATCTAGCAAGTAGTGGCTGGTGGTTGCAATTGTGACTCCATCTGTTATGGAAGAAAATGATTCAGTTTCAGATGACTGAGGTCTGCGTGCTTTTTGAAACTTTCTTTTGTTTTGCATGATCTCCCATGCATAATATATGAACTATATTTATACTGACTTCACAGCTATTGGTTATTTTTGTTACATTTAGCTATGAATAGTACAGCACAGCTCATGTATATATCTGTAAATACCTTTGATATGTCCCGTACCTTGTAATTCTCCTTTACATACCTACTAAAGGCAGTTGCCAAATTTCAGATAATTTAGGGCATAAATTAAAAATATTTGGACTTCTGTTTCCTCCACTGTGCAGGTACATATATTGGTAAGAGATGATATCAAATTTATCTGTGTTAGACACTTATATTGTCTAAACATCTAATGTTTAATTCCCAAATTACTACTGTAATAGCATCATTATTTTTCAAAACTGGTTTGTCCACTTTAATAATTAAATGTTACTGTTATGTCCTTAACCTATTTTGTATGTTTGCATAATCCTTAGATGTTAATATCACATAAGAGTCTAATCAGCTTCTGGATAAACTGATATCAAAACAATCTTTTCAATTTTAATACACCTAATGGCCTGATACAGAACTCTTTCTTGGTATCAAAGGAAACGAAACAGCTGCTGATATGCTATAATTACTGAACATACAATATTTACTGAATTGTACAGTTCAGTTGTACTGAACTGTACTGAACATACAGTAATTACTGAACTGACAGTATTCAGCTCAGAGAACACATGGTCACAACATAAGGCTGGTTGAGAGTAGGTTGGTTATGTGAAGGTCGTTTGAAGAAAATATCAGCTTTACAGACAAAGGCAGATGATTATATGACACATGGACATTACAGGTACTGCCCATTACTTACCCTGGCCACTCTCTCCAGAAAGCCCAATTAGAAGAAGAGCTAATAGAAGGAAGGCATTATCTGAGCTGAACGCTCAGCAAAGAACTGGTCCACTAAAATAAAATAACTAACAAGGTTAATATCTACAAATATTGGAGTCTGCTAGTTGTAATGAAGTAACCCCTCCAAGGTTAGTGTACTAGATTCTTTATACAGCAGTAATTCATCTTATCTAAAGCAAATATTGTTAAACTGGCCCTAAATTCAAAGGAAAAGTAGAGATTAGTTGGAATTACCTCTAAAACAATAAAAGAAAGTGCTGAGATTATTATCTGTACTTGCTAAACTCCAGCACAAGGTAACAAAATACCTACTTGACTACCTGCCCTCGGTTAGTGTGGGGTGGGTGTAACCCTGCCTCTGACGTATGCGAGGTTTCTTATCTCCCTGATTGACCGCCATTTTCAAATCTACTGCTGTGTTGGAATCCTAGTGGCAGGCACACCTACGGGGAAGGTAACTTTGCAATCAAAGCATCATATATTTCTGTAAGTATCTGTTGATATCGTTATATATTTCTGTTTATATCTGTTGCGAAGAATAAAGTGTTTCAAAATGCTGTTTAACTAGTCCAGCATCCAAATTTTACAATCAGGACTTAGCGTTACACTAGGACTGAGACCTGCTACTTCTAAGCGTCAGCGTGCATACAAACTCAGCGTTAACCTACTAAACTGTAAAACACGGAAGGAATGGAATTGCATTTGTTAGCTATCTTGTAATTGAAAGTGACTGTATATCTGGCTAGTTAGCGACAACTTTTTTGTAATGTCTGTTGTTATTGATGGTTAGTCGAGTGGTGTTTTTTAGGATAGCTTAAAATATCCGACTCGCACAACAAGCGTGTTTTAGATTTCACAAACTTCTTTTACTATCTGGCGAGTATATTTATGGGACAATATCTGGTTACTAGGCTGTATTTTAAGATTTAAGCAGTGATTTAGACTATTGTGATAAGTTTTCTGCTTTTAGTTTAATAGGCATGGCAAGCTGTTCGTTTTGATTTTGGCGTGCTATAATTACCTTGTTTTGTATTTACTCCATTAGTTTCATTGTCTAACCCTGACTTTAGTTAACACTGTATTATCACACAGCGTACAGAACAGTTTTAAATGTAAGCTTATTTTCTGTATCTACCCAGGTACTGCCCATTACTTACCCTGGCCACTCTCTCCAGAAAGCCCAATTAGAAGAAGAGCTAATAGAAGGAAGGCATTATCTGAGCTGAACGCTCAGCAAAGAACTGGTCCACTAAAATAAAATAACTAACAAGGTTAATATCTACAAATATTGGAGTCTGCTAGTTGTAATGAAGTAACCCCTCCAAGGTTAGTGTACTAGATTCTTTATACAGCAGTAATTCATCTTATCTAAAGCAAATATTGTTAAACTGGCCCTAAATTCAAAGGAAAAGTAGAGATTAGTTGGAATTACCTCTAAAACAATAAAAGAAAGTGCTGAGATTATTATCTGTACTTGCTAAACTCCAGCACAAGGTAACAAAATACCTACTTGACTACCTGCCCTCGGTTAGTGTGGGGTGGGTGTAACCCTGCCTCTGACGTATGCGAGGTTTCTTATCTCCCTGATTGACCGCCATTTTTCAAATCTACTGCTGTGTTGGAATCCTAGTGGCAGGCACACCTACGGGGAAGGTAACTTTGCAATCAAAGCATCATATATTTCTGTAAGTATCTGTTGATATCGTTATATATTTCTGTTTATATCTGTTGCGAAGAATAAAGTGTTTCAAAATGCTGTTTAACTAGTCCAGCATCCAAATTTTACAATCAGGACTTAGCGTTACACTAGGACTGAGACCTGCTACTTCTAAGCGTCAGCGTGCATACAAACTCAGCGTTAACCTACTAAACTGTAAAACACGGAAGGAATGGAATTGCATTTGTTAGCTATCTTGTAATTGAAAGTGACTGTATATCTGGCTAGTTAGCGCACAACTTTTTTGTAATGTCTGTTGTTATTGATGGTTAGTCGAGTGGTGTTTTTTAGGATAGCTTAAAATATCCGACTCGCACAACAAGCGTGTTTTAGATTTCACAAACTTCTTTTACTATCTGGCGAGTATATTTATGGGACAATATCTGGTTACTAGGCTGTATTTTAAGATTTAAGCAGTGATTTAGACTATTGTGATAAGTTTTCTGCTTTTAGTTTAATAGGCATGGCAAGCTGTTCGTTTTGATTTTGGCGTGCTATAATTACCTTGTTTTGTATTTACTCCATTAGTTTCATTGTCTAACCCTGACTTTAGTTAACACTGTATTATCACACAGCGTACAGAACAGTTTTAAATGTAAGCTTATTTTCTGTATCTACCCAGGTACTGCCCATTACTTACCCTGGCCACTCTCTCCAGAAAGCCCAATTAGAAGAAGAGCTAATAGAAGGAAGGCATTATCTGAGCTGAACGCTCAGCAAAGAACTGGTCCACTAAAATAAAATAACTAACAAGGTTAATATCTACAAATATTGGAGTCTGCTAGTTGTAATAAAGTAACCCCTCCAAGGTTAGCGTACTAGATTCTTTATACAGCAGTAATTCATCTTATCTAAAGCAAATATTGTTAAACTGGCCCCAAAATCAAAGGAAAAGTAGAGATTAGTTGGAATTACCTCTAAAACAATAAAAGAAAGTGCTGAGATTATTATCTGTACTTGCTAAACTCCAGCACAAGGTAACAAAATACCTACTTTACTACCTGCCCTCGGTTAGTGTGGGGTGGGTGTAACCCTGCCTCTGACGTATGCGAGGTTTCTTATCTCCCTGATTGACCGCCATTTTTCAAATCTACTGCTGTGTTGGAATCCTAGTGGCAGGCGCACCTACGGGGAAGGTAACTTTGCAATCAAAGCATTATATATTTCTGTAAATATCTGTTGATATCGTTATATATTTCTGTTTATATCTGTTGCAAAGAATGAAGTGTTTCAAAATGCTGTTTAACTAGTCCAGCATCCAAATTTTACAATCAGGACTTAGCGTTACACTAGGACTGAGACCTGCTACTTCTAAGCGTCAGCGTGCATACAAACTCAGCGTTAACCTACTAAACTGTAAAACACGGAAGGAATGGAATTGCATTTGTTAGCTATCTTGTAATTGAAAGTGACTGTATATCTGGCTAGTTAGCGCACAACTTTTTTGTAATGTCTGTTGTTATTGATGGTTAGTCGAGTGGTGTTTTTTAGGATAGCTTAAAATATCCGACTCGCACAACAAGCGTGTTTTAGATTTCACAAACTTCTTTTACTATCTGGCGAGTATATTTATGGGACAATATCTGGTTACTAGGCTGTATTTTAAGATTTAAGCAGTGATTTAGACTATTGTGATAAGTTTTCTGCTTTTAGTTTAATAGGCATGGCAAGCTGTTCGTTTTGATTTTGGCGTGCTATAATTACCTTGTTTTGTATTTACTCCATTAGTTTCATTGTCTAACCCTGACTTTAGTTAACACTGTATTATCACACAGCGTACAGAACAGTTTTAAATGTAAGCTTATTTTCTGTATCTACCCAGGTACTGCCCATTACTTACCCTGGCCACTCTCTCCAGAAAGCCCAATTAGAAGAAGAGCTAATAGAAGGAAGGCATTATCTGAGCTGAACGCTCAGCAAAGAACTGGTCCACTAAAATAAAATAACTAACAAGGTTAATATCTACAAATATTGGAGTCTGCTAGTTGTAATAAAGTAACCCCTCCAATGTTAGCATACTAGATTCTTTATACAGCAGTAATTCATCTTATCTAAAGCAAATATTGTTAAACTGGCCCTAAATTCAAAGGAAAAGTAGAGATTAGTTGGAATTACCTCTAAAACAATAAAAGAAAGTGCTGAGATTATTATCTGTACTTGCTAAACTCCAGCACAAGGTAACAAAATACCTACTTGACTACCTGCCCTCGGTTAGTGTGGGGTGGGTGTAACCCTGCCTCTGACGTATGCGAGGTTTCTTATCTCCCTGATTGACCGCCATTTTTCAAATCTACTGCTGTGTTGGAATCCTAGTGGCAGGCACACCTACGGGGAAGGTAACTTTGCAATCAAAGCATCATATATTTCTGTAAGTATCTGTTGATATCGTTATATATTTCTGTTTATATCTGTTGCGAAGAATGAAGTGTTTCAAAATGCTGTTTAACTAGTCCAGCATCCAAATTTTACAATCAGGACTTAGCGTTACACTAGGACTGAGACCTGCTACTTCTAAGCGTCAGCGTGCATACAAACTCAGCGTTAACCTACTAAACTGTAAAACACAGAAGGAATGGAATTGCATTTGTTAGCTATCTTGTAATTGAAAGTGACTGTATATCTGGCTAGTTAGCGCACAACTTTTTTGTAATGTCTGTTGTTATTGATGGTTAGTCGAGTGGTGTTTTTTAGGATAGCTTAAAATATCTGACTCGCACAACAAGCGTGTTTTAGATTTCACAAACTTCTATTACTATCTGGTGAGTATATTTATGGGACAATATCTGGTTACTAGGCTGTATTTTAAGATTTAAGCAGTGATTTAGACTATTGTGATAAGTTTTCTGCTTTTAGTTTAATAGGCATGGCAATCTGTTCATTTTGATTTTGGCGTGCTATAATTACCTTGTTTTGTATTTACTCCATTAGTTTCATTGTCTAACCCTGACTTTAGTTAACACTGTATTATCACACAGCGTACAGAACAGTTTTAAATGTAAGCTTATTTTCTGTATCTACCCAGGTACTGCCCATTACTTACCCTGGCCACTCTCTCCAGAAAGTGCAATTAGAAGAAGAGCTAATAGAAGGAAGGCATTATCTGAGCTGAACGCTCAGCAAAGAACTGGTCCACTAAAATAAAATAACTAACAAGGTTAATATCTACAAATATTGGAGTCTGCTAGTTGTAATGAAGTAACCCCTCCAAGGTTAGTGTACTAGATTCTTTATACAGCAGTAATTCATCTTATCTAAAGCAAATCTTGTTAAACTGGTCCTAAAATCAAAGGAAAAGTAGAGATTAGTTGGAATTACCTCTAAAACAATAAAATAAAGTGCTGAGATTATTATCTGTACTTGCTAAACTCCAGCACAAGGTAACAAAATACCTACTTTACTACCTGCCCTCGGTTAGTGTGGGGTGGGTGTAACCCCGCTCCGCTCGCCCTCGCTATGCTCGGGCTCGCTTCACGCCCCGCCCTGCCCCCATATCCCACCCGCCCCCAGCACTCCTACTTTTATACCTAACTAACCACGCCCCACCCTTATTTTCTAGCCACTCAAATCTCTCTGCCTTTCTTCCCATCCCCATCTTCCACCACTTACACCACTCCAAACATACTTGCTCATCGCATAGCCACTTACTAGCACCGTATCTTTATGAAGTCCTCCCGACCCCTGATCACAAAGCCAGCCCTAAAAATTGTACCTCTTGCCCTATCAGTCTTTATTACATTATACCTGCTAACTAAATACGAGGGTCAGTCACACTCAGGATTTTACTATCCTACGTACCAAACTAGTACTCCCTCAACCCCGCTCAACACTACTCACTCTACTCACTACCTAATCGTTAAACCATTGAATACCAATTACCACTTCTCCTACAAACCAAAAACAAACCACCCCAAATCCAAACATGCTGAAAAACTTTTACTCAAACTTATGAAGCTACTAGAATACCTAAGAAAAAATATTACTATAGATGGAGACATCCACCCAAACCCGGGCCCCCCACCAATCGCAAATTCTAATAGCCCATCTCTATTTCTTAGATCCCCAATTCCCTCCTAATTTGCCACCTAAATATTAGAAGCCTAAACAATAAGATACACAACCTACATGCTCTCTTAGCAACCTACCTCCCCGACATCATGTGCCTGACAAAAACCTGGCTTAAACCAGTGACCAACGATAATGAGATCATTCCACCTGGCTATAACATATATAGGTCCGACCGCCCCCAAAAAAAAGGGGGTGGTATTGCTGCCCTCTCTAAAATCCCACTCAACATTACTTTGAACCCTACTCAACCACCCCTGATCTCTAATGCAGAGTTAATTGCCCTAAAACTACAACTGAATAAGGATAAAAGCATAAACCTAATTGTGATCTATATCCCCCCTGGAAATAACTCCGACACACTTGAGAACATTTTAAACTGGCTTGCTAATAACTACCCCCAAGAAACCATAATTTTGGGCTATGTCAATATTGACTGGAATCAATGTTCCTCAGAAACAAACTCCACCCACATAAATCTCCACGGGTTCTCACAGATTATAACCTCCCCTACCAGAATTGGGAACACCAAACAAAAAGAAAGTATCATAGACTGGATACTCACAAACAATCAACCCCATATGTATATGTCTGGGACTCTTCCAAATGATCTAAGTGATCACCTCATCACCTATCTAGGGAAAAGCAAAGTAGGGAGCTGCAAACTACCAGTGTACAGGTCAGTCAGGAACACCAAACAATTTGACCTCACTAAATTCCAACTTGAGCTGCAGTCCTGTAACTGGTCAACTCTTAAATACCTCCCCCTTGAAGAAGCAGTAACAAACTTTAACTCCACATTCCTAAATATACTAGATTCTCATGCCCCCAAACGGTTAATCAAAACCAAAAACCAAATAGTACCTTGGCTAACAAAAGACTCTACATCCAAAATTAAAGTTAGAAATAAAGCCTGGGCCAAATGGCGTGCTACCAAAGCATCCCTAGACCGCATCAAGTTCCAACAACTAAGAAATGAGACAAAAAATTCCATTTCACTTGACAAAAAAAACTATTACTATCAACTACAACACAAAAAACAACATAATCCCCAAAAGTTTTGGGCGGGTCTAAATAATCTTCTCCACCCAGGCAAGTCCTCCACTCCTACACCACTGGACCTATGTGATAAAAACCCAGAAGAGGTGGCCACTACCTTTAACACTTTCTTTATCAATGTTATTAAATCCCTAGCTGACCAACAACCTGCCACCAACCCCCCTATAATAGGCTCCATCCTGAAGACTAAGCCATCCTTTAATCTCCAACCAGTTTCCACTTCCTTTATTCGATCCTTGTTAAAGAAATTAAAGCCAACCACCCTCTCTGCAGACCTACTTCCAGCCAAATATTTACAAAAAGCTGCAGATGCTATAGCCTACCCCATCTCTATCTTAATTAATCGCACCATAACAGAATCCACTATCCCCTCTATATGGAAAATCTCCTATGTAATCCCTCTCCACAAAGGAGGCACATCCACTGACCTGTCAAATTATAGACCTATAGCCATATTGTCACCACTCGCCAAAATCATGGAAAAATGTATACACAAACAACTTGTACACTACCTAACTGAGAGCAATCTTTTAACTAGTTCACAACATGGTTTCAGGCCCAAGCATAGTACTACCACCGCCCTCCTCTCTTTCACAGACACTATCAACCATAAAAAGAATGACAAAAAAATATCATCAGCACTCTTTTTGGATCTATCAAAGGCCTTTGATATGGTCAACCACCAACTACTTCTTAACACCCTAAAAACTCTCCACCTAGATAACAAAACTCTTGATTGGTTCTATGCCTATCTCTCTGATAGGAAACAAGCTGTACTCTGGCATAACAAGATCTCCACCCTCTTACCTAATTCCATAGGGGTCCCCCAAGGTTCCATACTGGGACCACTTCTCTTTTCTATTTTTATTAATGATCTCTACAAAATTATTCCTGAGACCTCTTGTATTCAATATGCCGACGACTCGACACTCATTTGCTCAGACATATCGCCAGTTCATCTACTATATAAAACCCAAGACTGTTTCACTGCAGTAGAAGAATGGTTGTTAGGACGCCATTTGATCCTCAATCTAAAGAAAACCAAGCTGCTACTCTTCCATCCTACCCATAAACCTACCCACATACCCTTTACTGTACAATCCAAGAACGGGACTATTATCTCCCCTGACCACAATACCAAACTACTAGGTGTTACCATCGACAACAATCTTAGATTTGATTTGCACATCAACCAAACTATTAAAACTGTGAATAAGAAACTGGGGTCCTTATATAGAATAAAATCCTTTCTGACTCCCATGGCAAAAGTGGCCATTGCCCGCTCACATCTTCTCTCTACCCTCCTATATGCCTCCCCCATACTCAATAACCTTAAAAAATCAGATCTAAATAAACTCACCTGTTGTTATAATCATATTGCTAGATTTGCTACAGGCATGCCCTATAAAACCCATCACTGTATTAACCTACTTAACCTTGGTTGGATTGAACTACCAAACCTACTCAAGCAGAACCAACTAACAGTAGCATTTAAAATTCCCAATCAACCTGACAACATTCCTGCACTGAGTAAGCTAATCACTCCCTACACAAATCTAAACAGTCTGCGCTCATCAAACAGGTTACTTGTACAAACGATCAAATCCTGTAATTTAGGTGGTGACTCTGTTTGCCAATGCCATTGGTAAAATATGGAACTCTCTTCCTCCTCAAATTACCAATGCCACCTCCCAAAACAAATTCAAGAAAGGTCTACTCTACCATTTTAAAACCCAATGGCTCTGCCAATGCTCTAAACCAGACTAACCCCTCACTTCCTCTTTCTCCAAATCAATAATGGAGTACCTAAGGTATATAAAGTATGCTCATCTCTGAGTCTATCATTAATAAGGTGTTGGCTAAATGTTAATGTATATATTTGTATCTTCTCTTTCCTCTTATGTATTAATTATCAAAGTAGTGATATGTAGTCTGTTTATATTAATGTAACTTACTATCTATGTGGAGCTTTTCTCCCCGGGCCTCCGCTGAAAATGGACATGCATCCAGTCGGACTATCCCGGTCAACAAATGTAAAATAAAATAAATAAATAAATAAAATATTATAGAGCTGATTTAAATCCTGGTGTGATATGGACCAAAAAGCAGACCAGACAGCTTTGAGTGTTATATTTAGAAAATTGTAAATCACAAACCAGTTTATATTTGTGTATAAATTATAAGGTCTAATTGGCATAAACTAATTATAATCTCACATGAATCGAAGTAAACAGAACCTGAAACTCTAAAACATCAATTAACTTTATACAATAAGCAACACTGGACTTAAAAACAAAATAAAATAAATTATTACCAGCATGTGGCATAGCTTCATTCCATCCTTACCACAATCACTTAAACATGATGTACCATCTCGGACTTTGTATCAAGTCACGGCAGGCTGCTTTTCAACTAAGCAGAATAAATTCCATTGATTCAAAAAAGTCCCTTCCTAACTCATAGCTTTCTTCTGGTTTAATTTCTCAAACTGTTTGGATTTCTAATACCATGATGGGAATATGAAATTAGTGTTGTCTCAGTCTTTGATGTTAGCCAAGAGTGCTCTTCTCAGCGTCCACAATGTGCCCAGAATTGGATCCTTCTGCAGTTCATATGGGGTTACATGTATTTGTAGCATGTTAGTATATAAATAATTTTTTTATTAATCAAGTCACTTCTCCTACTATAGAAACTGCCTAAGTGTCTTTCTTTCACATTGCTTGTATTTCTGCTTGCAAATCGTGGTATTTTATGACTTTGTGTATCTCTGTACATGTTGTTGTTTGTCTTTTGGCTTTTTCCTGGTAAGGGGTCGCGACAGCGGAACTCCGGTCCACTAATGATTGGCAGTAGATTTTTACGAAATGCCGAGGTGCCAGCTCGACGCCCAACCTTCAATGAAGGCACGCACATTTACGCATGTCTTGCGAATAATACCCAACCGCTGGGAGGACATGCAGACTCTGCACAGAAGGCACTCCCAATCCAAGCTGAGAATCGAATGGGAGAACCTCTTGCTGTGAAATAACAGCGCTACTGCTGTACCACCGCTGCATGTTTGTGTATCTCTGTACATAAGAAACTGTAATTGCTGGTTGTAGTCATTTCAAAAATCAATGCCACTTTTTGCCTTTTTTCTTAAACTACTTGATCTGGTTTTCTTGAATCTATTTTTGAGCTCTCAAGTGTCCAGATTTTTACAGAATGCATAGATATTTGGCTCATATTCTTGGTCTGCTCCTCATAAAATTTGTGGATCCAGTGTTGTATATTTTGTCTGATTTAACATATGGGACATCAGATATGACTAGATCTGACCTCATCACAAAATTAGAAGCTTCCATGGCTCCAGGGCAATGACTCCTCCCCTACTCACAATTCCTTGTACTCCAATTCAATACCTCAGATCTTATTTGCCACCTGAAGACTTCAAACATGTTTCCAAGGGCTCTTGAATCCTTTGCATATAAGAAAGCGTTTGCATTTCCATGGCAGTTAAAACCATTCATACTTTACTCCTCCTCTGCCAGAAGACTTGTCTCCATCTAGTTTTACTACAGAATTTAGCCTCTTTCAAAGGCATAAGTTAAGATAGTGTTTATTATTAGTAGTGTGTCACTAACAACATTTTCATTAGAGATAATTCAAAGATATTGTTTATTACTGTCCATAGTGTATTAGTTTTTTTTGTCAGACTGGCTATAGTATTTTATAGTACTTAATAGTATTTTGGCTAACATTTCTTCTATTCAGCCTTTTGTTATCAATGTGGCTGAATCTCAAGCCTTTAAGAAATGTTCCTTCCAACAAGAAATTTTCAGAATGTGGGCATAAATTGCCTCACACATTATGTGTTTACTGCCTAGGTACTGCCCATTTGGGCACACAATGTTCTTTGTGCACCTCTTTCAGCACTAGAGCCATACAAGGTTGCCATGACAAATTGATGGTGAAGGGATTCCTCCCTCCACAGACAGGGACTACTTTTACTGGCCCTAACTCTGCTGCCTCCACTGCTAAGAAACAAGATAGGGCTCGGCCTTCGAATGAGACCTCAGAAAACCAGAAGGAGAAAGAAAAAAGTAAACATAAAGAGAGAGAGAGAAAAAGACATATCTCCTTCTGTATCTAAATGATCTTCAGATCTGTCAGTCCCAGTTGGACATGTACCAAAATCAGCCAGAAGATCAGAACCAATAATGTCTTGGTCCCCGACATCCTCCTCTAAACCAGTGAGCCCCAGGTTATTCTCTCTGATTTTGCAGGAGAAGAGATACTGCAGGTATTCTTCAGTGGCTTCATCTGTCTGATCATCTTGACAGAGTATGAAGTCAACAGGATGATGAAAGAGATGAGAACGCAGATCTGGCTTGGGGTTTTGTTGACACCATCTCCGAGGAACGTACCAAACATTGGCCACCCTGCCCCTCCACCGTTTTCACCTGTTGTGCTCCATCCTTCAGCTCCAACAGTTCTCCATCCTGAAATGCCTCCTTCAGTGCCAGCAGTTCCTTCAGCTTTGATGTCGACAGTTTGCCTATCTTTCTTGACTCCTATGCCCTTGGATCGGGAAGGGACTTAGAGCCACAGTGTTGGTGCCAACCTCTAGGAGGAGAGTTCGACCCTGAGATTCTTGGTGCCATCTCCTCCCTTGGGGGGCCTTAACACCAGACAGCTCAGGTTTGAGTGTCTGCTTCAGGGCTGGGGATGCTAGGGGGTTGAGGTTTCTCTCTCTTTTTGGATACACAGAAATCCTCAGTTCCATTAGTGACTTCAATCTTTGAGGTAGCTGAAAGGGTTTTGAGTTTACCCAAACAAGGACACATCCATGGAGATCTGTTCCACCCAAGCCCCAGCTGAATCCTGCAATGTTATCTTTCTTTCATCCTGGCAGACAGGGACAGTTGGCAACACAGGCTTTTGAAACTACTTACTACATCAGTTTCCAGTCTGATTCTGAATCATCTGTTTTCCCAACAGAATCAGTTCAGAAGAAACATGTGTGCAAGTGAAAGCACATAGACTCCTCCCCAGAGTCTGTCATGGAGGGTACAGATTTGGATGAAGGTAAGGGTTCACCCTGGTCTCCCTCAGAGGACATCACCTTTGGTGAAATTCTTGAACTTATGAAACAGAACTGGATGGTCCACTGAAGATCCCTCTCCCGACAAATCTGTATTACTGGAAGCCCTTGACTCTGGCTCAGCTTTGTCTTGGGAGGTATCACCCACTGATCCACTAGTTGATCTTATGGTGCAATGGGCTCAGAGGGAGACTGGTGTGGGGGAGCCCACATCCCAAAAAACACAGAATTTTAGCAGCTCCCAAGGAGAGAAAGCACTGGAGTAAAGGTCCTTCAGTGGATGCCATGGTTGTAGCAGCAGGCACAAAGAAAGAATAGTCAGACAAGAGTTCCTCTGTCCATCTCCCTAGCAGGGTGTCTAGGGTGTTGGACAGATTTGGGAAATGGGCATACTCGTCAGTGTCCTTTGCACTCAGGTCACTGAATTATCTTGCTCATGTCATCAGATTTCAGAGGGACTTGACTAAAGAAATCTCCAAATCTCTTTTTGGGGTTTTGCCTGCAGATTTCCAAAAGACTGTGGACTCCCAGCTTTCAACTCTGCAGTTAACCTCTAATGTAGCCATGCATCTCATCTCCAATGCAGTTGATAGCTTGGCCAGAGTGACGGGTGCAGGTCTTACAGTCAGATGACATGCCTGGATGTGTCTTTGTGATTATGTGGAAGGCTTTAAGATGTCCTTTATCAATGCCTCTATCGCCCCTTGTAACGGCTCCACACTTTTTGGGCCTAAAGTTAAAGAGACTTTGACCAAGAGTCAGCAGGATGGTAAGACTCTCTCTCTCTCTCTCTCTCTCTCTGCAGTAGGGATTACTTTTTCTGTGCTTTAAAGATACTATTCCAGGAATCAGATGGCAGGGAAAAAAATGTGGTTTCACAAGTCGCAAAGTTTTTGACAGGATTCTCCTGGTGATAGACCTCCAAGTGGCAGAGGTGGAGGGAATCCTAATTGATGTCACCCAAGAGCCAAAGGTGAACTGCATAATCAGGTTTTTTTCTGTCCTTTTACTGAGAGGCCCTATCAGCGTCCCTGAAGGTTTATCTGACTGATGCACTCTGGAGGCAGTCTGGGGTGGCACTTTTCTCTGCATCCCCAGGCGTGGCTAAAATTAACAAAAGACATGTGGGTGAAAAATATAATTTCCAGAGGCTATTCCATTCCTTTTTCTTGTCTTTCATCAAAGAAGGTGATTTTTGATGTTCCACCCACTCCACGGGAACCAACAGCATTAGAGAGGTCCAAGCTGCTAGAAAAAAGGGTCATCTAAATGGTCCCCAACGACCAATTGAGATACAAATTCTTCTCAAGGTTCTTTTTAGTTCCAAAGAAAACAGCAGACCTGAGACCAGTTTTGGATCTCAGTCAGCTCAACCAATTCATAAAACAGACAAAATTCAAGATGGTCATAATTCAGTCAATTTTGCTTCTTCTGAGGAAAGTTGATTGGATGTGCTTGATAGATATCCAGGATGCTCGCTATCCTGTGAAAATAGAGAAGTAGTCCAGAATGTTCCTTCATTTCCAGCTGGGAGCTAATCACTTCCAGTTTACAGCTCTGCTGTTCAATTTCACCACAGCCCCTAGGGTGTTCACCAAGATAATGGCAGTGGTGGTGGCACACTTGTGTATGCTCGGGATCCAAGTTTTCCCATACCTAGAAGACTGGCTCCTAACTGCTACATCCAGGTATCTTCTGGTATGTCATCTGAACCTTCTCCTCCAATGCTTACTGGATCTAGACATATCAGTGAATTTTCACAAATGTTTGTCGAGGAATGTTTCTATACAGGTAGGATAACTGAGGACATTAAGAAATACATTTACAACGCATCACCTAGATTTAGTAAAATATTTGGTCTAGCCAAGGTTCACAAAAATTTGGATGACCCCTCGTTTAGACCCATTGTAGCTAGTGAAGGGATGAAAACTGATGCTATCTCTATTTTTGTTGACAAACATTTGCAAAGGGTAGTTGTGAAAGGCACTGCCTATATCAAAGACACTTTTGATTTTGCTAATTCTATTAAAAATGTTGACATGATAGATTCTGACCTACTAGTTACCCTGGACGTAGAATCATTGTATACAGTCATTCCCAATGAGGAGGGAATGGAAACAGTAAGGTTAGAACTTTTGTGTTCTGGTCTTTTTTCCAACAGTACTATCAGTTTATTAATGGAGGTGTTGGATGTCATTCTTAGTTACAACTAGTTTAAGTTCAAGGATGATTTTTATCATCAAAAGAATGGGGTGGCCATGGGTGCAGCGATGGCACCCAGTTATGCTAACATCTTTATGAATGGTTGGGAGAAAAGGCACATTTTTATTGATGCATTTAAAAACAACATGCTTTGTTATAAACATTTTATTCACAATCTGTTTATTGTATGGAGAGGGGGCATTGAATCCCTAAATACCTTTTTAGCGTATCTAAATGGGGTCTGCACTTATTTGAAGTTTACATCGGCATGGGATGACAAGAGCATTTCATATTTAGATGTGATAGTGTACAAAGAAACAGGCAAATTGTTAACTAAAATTAACAAAAAGAATATACAAAACAATGCCTATTTGTACTTTACAAGCATGTATCCCAAGCGTATGAAAGAAAATATTATAAAAGGCCAATTGATGAGGGCTCATCAACTAACTTCAGGAGATGTTGATTTAATTAATGAAGGAACAGACATATGTCATAAATTCCAGGGGTTATTCCAAAGATTTGGTTAAGAGCAAATTTGATGAAGTGAAAGTAGTTAGAAACAATCTTAGAGTGCCCCCTAAGAAAAGTAGGATTAGTGATTACAAGACTGCTATGTAAATATCCACTAGTGTTGACTCAGAAGCTATAAAACAGATTATTAAAACTAACTTGAAAATATTGAAAAGTAATGAAGAGGTTTACAAGGCAGATGGAGAGAGTCCATGCTTTGTGTACAAAAAAGAGAAGAGCTTTAAAAATTGTTTTCAAAACCAACTTAATGTTAAACCCTCCAGTATGGGTGGTAGGATGGAGAAATGTTTTGCATGTAATCTTTGTGATTTGATTTATGAGGGAATCAAAGTAATTACTTTTAACAATTTTAAGATCAAGGTCAACAATACTTACACATGTAAATCTAAGTATGTTGTCTATTCAATTGTTTGTAAATCTTGTGGGGCATTTTATGTGGGTCGAACCTGTAGGGAATTATTCAAGAGAATGTATGAACATAAAAGAGCTGTGGAGACAGGTAATGACAACAATGCTTTAGGCAAACACTACAAAACAGGTGATTGTGTAGTTGATTTTAAATTTGTGGTACTGGGAGCTATTACTGATTATGAAACAAAGTTCAATGCAGAAGAAGAGCTTGGATGGTTGGAATACACAAGGCAGGTTAAGTTGAATGCCTGCAGTCCTCCAGGGCTTAACAGCAGAGAGGATGTTGTAGGTTACTTCAAGAGGAAGGGGTTAAAACATTAAACCTGTATGGCCATGTGATGTGGAGGTTTAGTATTTAAATGAATGATGGTGTAATTTTAAATTCAGTCTGATGAAGTCTTGTTTGTTAGAAGACAAAGGCGCTTACTGGATTTTATTACTTTGCTTACTTTTGTTATTAAAAGTGCAGTTTGGTTTATAACCAAGTTTCATTATTTTTATTTATTTTGTTATTTGGTTTTTGATGTTATTTCTTTTATCAGCATGCATTATGTTTACACAAAGAGTTTGAACAGTTAAAACAATTGTGGAAATCCAATTGTGATATTCCAAACAATCCATAAAACAGGAATGTCCCCTCAGGAATGAAAAGTTCCAACTTTTTAATAAATGATAAAATAATAATAAGACAATAAAAGACAATAAAATTACACATGCCTTCACCTCCTGCCAGGAGATTTCTTCAGATACAATTTACTAACAGTTCTTTCAAGCTTAAATACCCTTCTCATATTCAATTAACATCATTAATTGTTTAATTGGCCTAAATACAAGTGTGCTTAGTTAAAGACACATACGACCTCCATCAAATGCATGGCACATCATCAAAACAAATTTTTCTATATTTTAAAATATCAAAAAACACTTTTTCATATGTTTAGAAATGTTTGTTATGTTTAAAGACAACACATGTTTGTGGAGGTTCTTAATAAGGGGTCAGGCTATAAGAATAGCCAGGATGATCTCAGATTACACTGACTTGTAGGTGCAACTTTTGAAATTAAAACAGATGTTTATGTATAGAGGCTACTCCAAGACACTGTTAGCTGCATACTAGAGCTGTTTGGTTAGCTTTTACATATATACATTAACTTTATTACAAGCTGAGATAAGTACAAACTTGCAGTGTTATACGATAGTACTGCATTTTATTTTTTCAGTTTTATTGTTTCATTGAATATTGTGTTAAAAATAGTACTGCATTTATCTGCTTAATTATTTGTTCATTGAAAATTGTGAGCTCTCTCTCTCTCTGTCTGCATTTAGTGGGTTTATTCTTCTCATTCCATTGATATTCTGTGTAAAAGTCTTAGCCTAGAGGGTTTCTCTGTGCCTTAAAGTCATAGTCCCTTTTCTCTGAAATTATTTCTGCTACATAGCTGCATACATGAGCTGGTTGGTTAGCTTTTACATACTTACATCAACTTTATTACCAGCTGAGAAGTACAAACGTGCAGTGTTATAAGATAGTACTGCATTTTATTTTTTTCTGTTTTATTGTTTCATTGAATATTATGTTACAAATAGTACTCCATTTATATGCGTATTTATTTGTTCACTGAAAATTGTGAGCTCCCTCTGTCTGCAGTTAGTGGGTTTATTCTTTCCACTTTATTGATATTTGGTGCAGAAGTCTTAGCCTAGAGGGAGTTTCTCTGTGCCTTAAAGTCTTAGTCCCTTATCTCTGAAATTATTTCTGCTGCATAGCTACATACTTTAACTGTTTGGTTAGCTTGTACATACCTACATCAATTTTATTACAAGCTGAGATAAGTACAAACTTGCAGTGTTATAAGATAGTACTGCATTTTATTTTTCTGTTTATTGTTTCATTGAATATTGTGTTAAAAATGGTACTGCATTTATCTGCTTATTTATTTGTTCACTGAAAATTGTGAGCTCTCTCTCTCTCTCTGTCTGCAGTTAGTGGGTTTATTCTTCTCACTTAATTGATATTCGGTCTATAAGTCTTAGCCTAGGGTGATTCTCTGTGCCTTAAAGTCTTAGTCCCTTATCTCTGAAGTTATTTCTGCTGCATAGCAGCATACTTGAGCTGTTTGGTTAGCTTTTACATACCTACATCAACGTTATTACAAGCTAAGTACAAACTTGCAGCGTTATACAATAGTACTGCATTTTATTTTTTCAGTTTTATTGTTTCATTGAATACTGTGTTAAAAATAGTACTGCATTTATCTGCTTAATTATTTGTTCACTGAAAATTGTGAGCTCTCTCTCTCTCTCTCTCTCTCTCTCTCTCTGTCTGCAGTTAGTGGGTTTATTCTTATCACTTCATTGATATTCTGTGTAAAAGTCTTAGCCTAGAGGGTTTCTCTGTGCCTTAAAGTCATAGTCCCTTATCTCTGAAATTATTTCTGCTACATAGTTGCATACATGAGCTGGTTGGTTAGCTTTTACATACTTACATCAACTTTATTACCAGCTGAGAAGTACAAATGTGCAGTGTTATAAGATAGTACTGCATTTTATTTGTCCTGTTTTATTGTTTCATTGAATATTGTGTTAAAAATAGTACTGCATTTATCTGCTTATTTATTTGTTCAGTGAAAATTGTGAGCTCTCTCTCTCCCTGCAGTTAGTGAGTTTTTTCTTCTCACTTCTTTGATATTCGGTGTAGAAGTCTTAGTCGTGAGGGTTTTCTGTGCCTTAAAGTCTTCGTCTCTTATCTCTGAAATTATTTCTACTGCATAGCTGCATACTTGAGCTGTTTGTTTAGCTTTTACATACCTACATCAACTTTATTACAAGCTGAGATAAGTACAAATATGCAGTGTTATAAGATAGTATTGCATTTTATTTTTTCTGTTTTATTGTTTCATTGAATATTGTGTTAAAATGGTTCTGCATTTATCTGCTTATTTATTTGTTCCCTGAAAATTGTAAGCTCTCACTCTGTGTGCAGTTAGTGGGTTAATTCTTCTCACTTAATTGATATTCGGTGTAGAAGTCTTAGCCTAGGGGGATTATCTGTGCCTTAAAGGATTCTCTGTGCCTTAAAGTCTTAGTCCCTTATCTCTGAAGTTATTTCTGCTGCATAGCAGCATACTTGAGCTGTTTGGTTAGCTTTTACATACCTACATCAACGTTATTACAAGCTGAGATAAGTACAAACTTGCAGTCTTATACGATAGTACTGCATTTTATTTTTTCAAGTTTTATTGTTTCAATGAATATTGTGTTAAAAATAGTACTGCATTTATCTGCTTAATTATTTGTTCACTGAAAATTGTGAGCTCTCTCTCTCTCTCTCTGTCTGCAGTTAGTGGGTTTATTCTTCTCACTTCATTGATATTCTGTGTAAAAGTCTTAGCCTAGAGGGTTTCTCTGTGCCTTAAAGTCATAGTCCCTTTTCTCTGAAATTATTTCTGCTACATAGCTGCATACATGAGCTGGTTGGTTAGCTTTTACATACTTACATCAACTTTATTACCAGCTGAGAAGTACAAACGTGCAGTGTTATAAGATAGTACTGCATTTTATTTTTTTCTGTTTTATTGTTTCATTGAATATTATGTTACAAATAGTACTCCATTTATATGCGTATTTATTTGTTCACTGAAAATTGTGAGCTCCCTCTGTCTGCAGTTAGTGGGTTTATTCTTTCCACTTTATTGATATTTGGTGCAGAAGTCTTAGCCTAGAGGGAGTTTCTCTGTGCCTTAAAGTCTTAGTCCCTTATCTCTGAAATTATTTCTGCTGCATAGCTACATACTTTAACTGTTTGGTTAGCTTGTACATACCTACATCAATTTTATTACAAGCTGAGATAAGTACAAACTTGCAGTGTTATAAGATAGTACTGCATTTTATTTTTTTCTTTTTTATTGTTTCATTCAATATTGTGTTAAAAATGGTACTGCATTTATCTGCTTATTTATTTGTTCACTGAAAATTGTGAGCTCTCTCTCTCTCTCTGTCTGCAGTTAGTGGGTTTATTCTTCTCACTTAATTGATATTCGGTCTATAAGTCTTAGCCTAGGGTGATTCTCTGTGCCTTAAAGTCTTAGTCCCTTATCTCTGAAGTTATTTCTGCTGCATAGCAGCATACTTGAGCTGTTTGGTTAGCTTTTACATACCTACATCAACGTTATTACAAGCTAAGTACAAACTTGCAGCGTTATACAATAGTACTGCATTTTATTTTTTCAGTTTTATTGTTTCATTGAATACTGTGTTAAAAATAGTACTGCATTTATCTGCTTAATTATTTGTTCACTGAAAATTGTGAGCTCTCTCTCTCTCTCTCTCTCTCTCTCTCTCTGTCTGCAGTTAGTGGGTTTATTCTTATCACTTCATTGATATTCTGTGTAAAAGTCTTAGCCTAGAGGGTTTCTCTGTGCCTTAAAGTCATAGTCCCTTATCTCTGAAATTATTTCTGCTACATAGTTGCATACATGAGCTGGTTGGTTAGCTTTTACATACTTACATCAACTTTATTACCAGCTGAGAAGTACAAATGTGCAGTGTTATAAGATAGTACTGCATTTTATTTGTCCTGTTTTATTGTTTCATTGAATATTGTGTTAAAATAGCACTGCATTTATCTGCTTATTTATTTGTTCACTGAAAATTGTGAGCTCTCTCTCTGCCTGCAGTTAGTGGGTTTATTATTTTTACTTCATTGATATTCGGTGTAGAAGTCTTAGCGTAGAGGGTTTCTCTGTGCCTTAAAGTCTTAGTCTCTTATCTCTGAAATTATTTCTGCAGCATAGCTGCATACTTGAGCTGTTTGGTTAGCTTTTACATACCTACATCAACTTTATTACCAACTGAGATAAGTACAAACTTGCAGTGTTATAAGATAATACTGCATTTTATTTGTCCTGTTTTATTGTTTCATTGAATATTGTGTTAAAAATGGTACTGCATTTATCTGCTTATTTATTTGTTCAATGAAAATTGTGAGCTCTCACTCTGTGTGCAGTTAGTGGGTTAATTCTTCTCACTTAATTGATATTCGGTGTAGAAGTCTTAGCCTAGGGGGATTATCTGTGCCTTAAAGGATTCTCTGTGCCTTAAAGTCTTAGTCCCTTATCTCTGAAGTTATTTCTGCTGCATAGCAGCATACTTGAGCTGTTTGGTTAGCTTTTACATACCTACATCAACGTTATTACAAGCTGAGATAAGTACAAACTTGCAGTCTTATACGATAGTACTGCATTTTATTTTTTCAAGTTTTATTGTTTCAATGAATATTGTGTTAAAAATAGTACTGCATTTATCTGCTTAATTATTTGTTCACTGAAAATTGTGAGCTCTCTCTCTCTCTCTCTCTGTCTGCAGTTAGTGGGTTTATTCTTCTCACTTCATTGATATTCTGTGTAAAAGTCTTAGCCTAGAGGGTTTCTCTGTGCCTTAAAGTCATAGTCCCTTTTCTCTGAAATTATTTCTGCTACATAGCTGCATACATGAGCTGGTTGGTTAGCTTTTACATACTTACATCAACTTTATTACCAGCTGAGAAGTACAAACGTGCAGTGTTATAAGATAGTACTGCATTTTATTTTTTTCTGTTTTATTGTTTCATTGAATATTATGTTACAAATAGTACTCCATTTATATGCGTATTTATTTGTTCACTGAAAATTGTGAGCTCCCTCTGTCTGCAGTTAGTGGGTTTATTCTTTCCACTTTATTGATATTTGGTGCAGAAGTCTTAGCCTAGAGGGAGTTTCTCTGTGCCTTAAAGTCTTAGTCCCTTATCTCTGAAATTATTTCTGCTGCATAGCTACATACTTTAACTGTTTGGTTATCTTGTACATACCTACATCAATTTTATTACAAGCTGAGATAAGTACAAACTTGCAGTGTTATAAGATAGTACTGCATTTTATTTTTTTATTTTTTATTGTTTCATTCAATATTGTGTTAAAAATGGTACTGCATTTATCTGCTTATTTATTTGTTCACTGAAAATTGTGAGCTCTCTCTCTCTCTCTGTCTGCAGTTAGTGGGTTTATTCTTCTCACTTAATTGATATTCGGTCTATAAGTCTTAGCCTAGGGTGATTCTCTGTGCCTTAAAGTCTTAGTCCCTTATCTCTGAAGTTATTTCTGCTGCATAGCAGCATACTTGAGCTGTTTGGTTAGCTTTTACATACCTACATCAACGTTATTACAAGCTAAGTACAAACTTGCAGCGTTATACAATAGTACTGCATTTTATTTTTTCAGTTTTATTGTTTCATTGAATACTGTGTTAAAAATAGTACTGCATTTATCTGCTTAATTATTTGTTCACTGAAAATTGTGAGCTCTCTCTCTCTCTCTCTCTCTCTCTGTCTGCAGTTAGTGGGTTTATTCTTATCACTTCATTGATATTCTGTGTAAAAGTCTTAGCCTAGAGGGTTTCTCTGTGCCTTAAAGTCATAGTCCCTTATCTCTGAAATTATTTCTGCTACATAGTTGCATACATGAGCTGGTTGGTTAGCTTTTACATACTTACATCAACTTTATTACCAGCTGAGAAGTACAAATGTGCAGTGTTATAAGATAGTACTGCATTTTATTTGTCCTGTTTTATTGTTTCATTGAATATTGTGTTAAAAATAGCACTGCATTTATCTGCTTATTTATTTGTTCACTGAAAATTGTGAGCTCTCTCTCTGTCTGCAGTTAGTGGGTTTATTATTTTTACTTCATTGATATTCGGTGTAGAAGTCTTAGCGTAGAGGGTTTCTCTGTGCCTTAAAGTCTTAGTCTCTTATCTCTGAAATTATTTCTGCAGCATAGCTGCATACTTGAGCTGTTTGGTTAGCTTTTACATACCTACATCAACTTTATTACCAACTGAGATAAGTACAAACTTGCAGTGTTATAAGATAGTACTGCATTTTATTTGTCCTGTTTTATTGTTTCATTGAATATTGTGTTAAAAATGGTACTGCATTTATCTGCTTATTTATTTGTTCAATGAAAATTGTGAGCTCTCACTCTGTGTGCAGTTAGTGGGTTAATTCTTCTCACTTAATTGATATTCGGTGTAGAAGTCTTAGCCTAGGGGGATTATCTGTGCCTTAAAGGATTCTCTGTGCCTTAAAGTCTTAGTCCCTTATCTCTGAAGTTATTTCTGCTGCATAGCAGCATACTTGAGCTGTTTGGTTAGCTTTTACATACCTACATCAACGTTATTACAAGCTGAGATAAGTACAAACTTGCAGTCTTATACGATAGTACTGCATTTTATTTTTTCAAGTTTTATTGTTTCAATGAATATTGTGTTAAAAATAGTACTGCATTTATCTGCTTAATTATTTGTTCACTGAAAATTGTGAGCTCTCTCTCTCTCTCTCTGTCTGCAGTTAGTGGGTTTATTCTTCTCACTTCATTGATATTCTGTGTAAAAGTCTTAGCCTAGAGGGTTTCTCTGTGGCTTAAAGTCATAGTCCCTTATCTCTGAAATTATTTCTGCTACATAGCTGCATACATGAGCTGGTTGGTTAGCTTTTACATACTTACATCAACTTTATTACCAGCTGAGAAGTACAAATGTGCAGTGTTATCAGACAGTACTGCATTTTATTTTTTCTGTTTTATTGTTTCATTGAATATTGTGTTAAAAATAGTACTCCATTTATATGCGTATTTATTTGTTCACTGAAAATTGTGAGCTGTCTCTGTCTGCAGTTAGTGGGTTTATTCTTCTCACTTTATTGATATTTGGTATAGAAGTCTTAGCCTAGAGGGAGTTTCTCTGTGCCTTAAAGTCTTAGTCCCTTATCTCGGAAATTATTTCTGCTGCATAGCTACATACTTGAACTGTTTGGTTAGCATTTACATACCTACATCAACTTTATTACAAGCTGAGATAAGTACAAACTTTCAGTGTTATAAGATAGTACTGCATTTTATCTGTCCTGTTTTATTGTTTCATTGAATATTGTGTTAAAAATAGTACTGCATTTATCTGCTTAATTATTTGTTCACTGAAAATTGTGAGCTCTCTCTCTCTCTCTCTCTCTCTCTCTCTGTCTGCAGTTAGTGGGTTTATTCTTCTCACTTCATTGATATTCTGTGTAAAAGTCTTAGCCTAGAGGGTTTCTCTGTGCCTTAAAGTCATAGTCCCTTATCTCTGAAATTATTTCTGCTACATAGCTGCATACATGAGCTGGTTGGTTAGCTTTTACATACTTACATCTACTTTATTACCAGCTGAGAAGTACAAATGTGCAGTGTTATAAGATAGTACTGCATTTTATTTTTTCTGTTTTATTGTTTCAGTAAATATTGTGTTAAAAATAGTACTCCATTTATATGCATATTTATTTGTTCACTGAAAATTGTGAGCTCTCTCTGTCTGCAGTTAGTGGGTTTATTCTTATTACTTTATTGATATTTGGTGTAGAAGTCTTAGCCTAGAGGGAGTTTCTCTGTGCCTTAAAGTCTTAGTCCCTTATCTTGGAAATTATTTCTGCTGCATAGCTGCATACTTCAACTGTTTGGTTAGCTTTTACATACCTACATCAACTTTATTACAAGCTGAGATAAGTACAAACTTTCAGTGTTATAAGATAGTACTCCATTTTATTTGTCCTGTTTTATTGTTTCATTGAATATTGTGTTAAAAATAGTACTGCATTTATTTGCTTATTTATTTGTTCACTGAAAATTGTGAGCTCTCTCTCTGTCTGCAGTTAGTAGGTTTATTCTTCTCACTTCATTGATATTCGATGTAGAAGTCTTAGCCTAGAGGGTTACTCTGTGCCTTAAAGTCTTAGTCCCTTATCTCTGAAATTATTTATGCTGCATAGCTGCATACTTGAGCTTTTTGGTTAGCTTTTACATACCTACATCAACTTTATTACAAGCTGAGATAAGTACAAACTTGCAGTGTTATAAGATAGTACTGCATTTTATTTTTTCTGTTTTATTGTTTCATTGAATATTGTGTTAAAAATGGTACTGCATTTATCTGCTTATTTATTTGTTCACTGAAAATTGTGAGCTCTCTCTCTCTGTCTGCAGTTAGTGGGTTTATTCTTCTCACTTCATTGCTATTCAATGTAGAGGTCTTAGCCTAGAGGGTTTCTCTGTGCCTTAAAGTCTTAGTCCCTTATCTTTGAAATTATTTCTGCTGCATAGCTGCATACCTGTGCTTTTTGGTTAGTTTTTACATACCTACACCAGCTTTATTACAAGCTGAGATAAGTACAAATGTGCAGTGTTATAAGATAGTACTGCATTTTATTTTTTTTGTTTTATTGTTTCATTGAATATTGTGTTAAAAATGGTACTGCATTTATCTGTTTATTTATTTGTTCACTGAAAATTGTGAGCTCTCTCTATGTCTGCGGTTAGTGGGTTTATTCTTCTCACTTAATTGATATTTGGTGTAGAAGTCTTAACCTAGGGGGATTCTCTGTGCCTTAAAGTCTTAGTCCCTTATCTCTGAAATTATTTCTCTTGTATAGCTGCATACTTGAGCTGTTTGGTTAGCTTTTACATACCTACATCAACATTATTACAAGCTGAGATAAGTACAAACTTGCAGTATTATAAGATAGTACTGCATTTTATTTTTTCTGTTTTATCGTTTGTTTGAATATTGTGTTAAAAATAGTACTGCATTTGTCTGCTTATTTATTTGTTTACTGAAAATTGTGAGCTCTCTTTCTGTCTGCATTTAGTGGGTTATTTCTTCTCACTTCATTGATATTCAGTGTAGAAGTCTTAGCCTAGAGGGTTTTTCTGTGCCTTAAAGTCTTAGTACCTTATCTCTGAATTTATTTTTGCTGCATAGCTGCATACTTGAGCTGTTTGGTTAGCTTTTACATACCTACATCAACTTTATTACAAGTTGAGATAAGTACAATCTTGCAGTGTTATACGATAGTACTGCCTTTTATTTTTTCTGTTTTATTGTTTCATTGAATATTGTGTTAAAAATAGTACTGCATTTATTTGCCTATTTATTTGTTCACTGAAAGTTGTGAGCTCTCTGTCTGCAGTTAGTTTTCCCACCCACCCTCTACTTGTTGTAGTATTAATCTTGGTGGCTTTGGAATTTATCACCCTCCTGTAAATTTGTGTTTGAACACTCCTCCTGGGCCCATCTCATTTGCTCACTCAACTGAGTACAGTGATATCATATTTTGATTTCAGACACTCCTACCAGTCCCATCTGTTCAGCCCTATCCCAGCTCTATCCTAGTCTAGTCTCATTAGCTCATCCTGCCTAATACAGAGAGAACATTTCAGTAGGCATACCCACTTCGGCTTTGAACTTGTTTGATTGAAGACTGCTGGAACAGGGCTCAGTTCTGAGTTTTTTCTGGTTAATTGGGTAATTTGTTTAAATCAGTTTGCTTGTTTTCTATTGTTTTTTATATATATATATATATATATATATATATATATATATATATATATATATAAAGAAAAAAACAATTTACACTTTATCTGCTTTTACTGTGTTTGTGTTTCTTCTTACTTTATTACCTTATTTTGCTTTTGCCTCTTCCTAAAAGTACTCAGTTGTGTTTATTCTGCTGCATTTCTTACTGCTTAGTAGTAACCAGATTAAGTTGTAACTGTTATACTAAGTCTTTTGGTTTAAGCACTTGGACTTCAGACCAGTTATTTTACATTAAGAAGGTTTATGGTCTGCACTCTTGTGGGAGGAGAGGCTAGATTATGCCCTTCTGAGCTGGGAATTTCTGGTTAATGGCTTATTCTATCTGCTTATTTGAACTTTTTCTTTCTGAAATTTGTGCGCCTTGTTTGCTGTAGCCCAGAAGTTAGTAGTTTATTGGCCATTTTGGGCGAATTTTGCTATCTTTCATTTCCCTGCTATAAAAACTGCATTTGCACATTTTTTGTGCTTGTATTCAGCTCAGCAAGTACAGCAGCAGAGACAAAAGAGAGACTTTGGCGTGATTAAGTATAATTTTTTTGCATTTTCTTGCTCTCTTTAACTAATTCTGCCTAAAACGCCAATTTTTTTTTAGCATTTCTCTGGTTTAAAAAGCTTGTTTCTGCTATATATTGTACTTAATTGCTGTCTGTACCTGAACTAAGTCATTTTTGTGTTTAAATAATCTGTTTAACTGTTGTAGGCCACACACTAAAGTGCGATAACCATTTTTGTGCATTTAAAGTGGGTTTTTTGATTGTATCTGCTTTATTTTCTGAAAAAAAAAAAAAAAATATATATATATATATATATATATATATATATATATATATATATATATATATATATATATCTATGGGTCCCTTTCAGTGCACCGACACGCTAGACGGCCGACACTCTACAGAAGGAGACGAGAAGACCGACGACTCAGATGATCGACAAGGTGAGATCCCGATGGACGAAACACCGACATGGGCAAGGTGTGAGTGCGACTCGGTAAGTGTGCGATAGAGTGAGGGATTTAGTGTTAGGGAGCGGACAGGTAACTGTGCGATAGTGAGGGACTGTAGTTTTAGGGGCGGGTTAAGTGAGTTAGGGTTAGGGTGTGGGTAGGGTAAGTGTGCGATAGTGACGGACTATATGTTTAAGGGTGGGTTAAGTGAGTTAGGGTTAGGGTGCAGGTAGGGTATGTGTGCGATAGTGACGGACTGTAGGTTTAGGGGTGGGTTAAGTGAGTTAGGGTGCGGGTAGGGTAAGTGTGCGATAGTGACGGACTATATGTTTAAGGGTGGTTTAAGTGAGTTAGGGTTAGGGTGCAGGTAGGGTATGTGCGATAGTGACGGACTGTAGGTTTAGGGTGGGTTAAGTGAGTTAGGGTTAGGTGCGGGTAGGGTAAGTGTGCGTTGTCGGACCTTAGGGTTAGGGTTTGGGTTAAGGTTAGTGCATGTATAGTTGTGTGTAATGTGTAGTTTACGTTTTGTGTGTCGGTGTTTTGGGTGTAGGTGTTATGGTGTTCGGTTTTGTGCGTTGTCGGTATTGTGTGTTGTCGGTCTTTTGGTGTCGGTGTTTTGGGTGTTGGCTTTGTGGCGTGTCGGTGTAGTGAAGGGGATCCATATATATATATATATATATATATATATATATATATATGGATTCACTTCATAACACTGAAACTTCAAAATACTGAAAATGACAAAACTTCATAATACTGAAGACCAAAATACTGAAAGCTCAAAATACTGAATACTCAAAATACTGAAACTCAAAATACTGAAAACACATATTATGCATAAACTCAGCTTAAACAACATAAATCATAACAATTTCTACCAAATATGCAGGGCAAGCCCCTGCACCTCTATGTGGGGCTGTGCCCCACCCCTGCTAATTATATATATCTACTCCAAGATTGCACTTAACTACACTATGTGTAATCTTGGAGTTGATATATTTAATTAGCAGGGGGTGTGGGGGGCGCAGCCCCCCACATGGGTGCAGGGGGGCTTGCCCCCCTGCATATATTTGGTAGAAATTGTTATGATTTATGTTGTTTAAGCTGAGTTTACACATAATATGTGTTTTCAGTATTTTGAGTTTCAGTATTTTGAGTATTCAGTATATTGAGCTTTCAGTATTTTGGTTTCAGTGTTTTGAGTTTCAGTATTTTGATATTTCAATGTTATGAAGTGAATCCATATAGATATAGATATATGTATATATATATATATATATATATATATATATATATATATATATATATACATGGATTCACTTTATTACCTCGAAATGCTGAAATAACGAATTTCAGTATCTCGAGACTATAAAACCGAATCCACAAAACCGACAAAAAAAAAAACGTGAAACCACATAACCGAAAACACCGCACACACTACACTAAACATACAACACAACACCCACATTACAACATAAACAAAAAAAACACACATACACAACTCACACACACATAAGCAGGGGGGCAAGCCACCCTGCACCCCCCTGTGGGGGGCTGCGCCCCCCACACACCCCCTACTTATATATATACTAACTCCAAGATCACACAAACACGACACAAAAGCTCACTCACACACGCATATTCTCCAGTCCCTCACACACACTCTAACTCCCACTCAAAACCCTTACAAAACACTCACTTACCTGACATAACACCTACATCCACACACGGCACCGCGCACCACCAAAACACAAACCCAGACATTACGTAGCGCAACTTCATAACCGCAAATTCGACATATATTCGAGATATATGAAATTCGCGATTATGAATGTTCGCTATTTCTAACATTCGACTTTATAGCTTCGAGATACTGAAATTCGACATTTCAGTATTTCGATGTTATAAAGTGAACCTATATATATATATATATATATATATATATATATATATATATATATATATATATATATATATATATATATATATATATATATATATATATATATTTGTTTCCCACCTTTCTGAACTAGTATAGTCCAGTTTTCAGGTTATTGCTGAATTCAGGGCTGTGTTACAAGTTTCTGTGTTGCTCATACCTTACTTGGATAGAAGGACGTTTCTCTGTTCACCTGTGAGAGAGGGGAGCTTTGAGCAGCCTATCTGTCCCTGGAGGAGTGGTTTCAGCCCAGACGACTGCAAACTGGGGGCCATAACTGACTCTCCGGCTGATACAGACATTCTCCAGAATGATCTCACTGAGACGGATACCTGGAGTCAAAATCATGGCCTCAAGCTAAATGCCAAAAAGTGCATAGTCATCCCCTTTGAAAAAAAACAAAGTACCTGCAAACTACCACATACGTGGTAGTCCCCTAAATACAGAAAATGTAATAAGGGGTCTGGGGACCCAAGTAGATAGTAATTTCTCCTTTAATAATCATATTGCCAAGGTGGTTAGAAAATCCTTCTATGTGGCCCACCTAATCACAAAAGGGTTCGCATCTAGAATAAAAGAGGTTATTGTGCCCCTCTACTCATCACTCATCAGACCCATCATAGAGTACAATGCCCCATTTGGGATGTACCTTACAAGACACCTGCAACAGCTGGAAAGACCACAGAAGTACCTCACCGAGAGGATTACTGGCCTCAAACAGATGCCCTATGCAGCCCAACTGAAGAAACTCCAGCTGTACTCGGTTGCATACCGCTTACTCAGAGGTGGTCTCTGCCTGACATAAAAGGCCGTGTCCAACCCGGAATTGATGGACATGCTCCACCTAAAAAAAACAAATCCCCAGCAGCCACACACTCTAGGGAATCTAAACCTCAACACAGCGATAAATAGGATGTGCTGAAGGGATAGATTCCTCTCCCAGAGACTCCCCTCACTAACACTCTTCAAGAGAAACCTTGACGAGTGGATGGGAAACAGAAAATTTACCCCGGGGATCACTGCAGTGGCTCTGCTGGACAGAGGCACAGGGAACTAATGGCTCTGCTGCACAAAGGCACAGGGAATTAATCTAAGAGGGCAGCAGAAGCCAACACATAATGGCTAGGCTTATAGATGTCATTGGGAAGATAGCCTAGTACTTACCTATGAGCCTATGAACCTATAAAGTCAATAGGGAAGTTTTCAAAGGATGGGGGACAAAATTTTGTCCACTATTAGGAGGGAAAGAAATGAGGCAAGAGCCTAAAAAGGATGGTAAGGAATATGAAAAGGCTCTGAGTATAACAGTAGTACAGGAAGGATTAGGGAAATAGTGGAATCCAGCTGGAACATATTTAAAGGTAATAAAGAACCCTATGAGGCATCTGGGAAAAAGCCTATCTTTACTTACAAAACAGGAAAAAGTTTTAAGCAGATATTTGAGAACAGTGGACAGAAAAATAAAAATTTAAGGAAAAGTACAAAACCTTGTGGTTGCTGTGCACAATGTAAATATATTACTAAAAAAAGATGGTGGGATACCAGTAACAGCCAGTTTAAAAAGGTATACTTCCTAGAAGGGAATTGCCTTACAAATAAGGAAGAATATTTAGCAAAATGTGAGTCCTATACAGATTTTTACACATTGGGAAGACGGAAAGAGCCTGAAAATTAAGAATTTATGAACATCTATATGATGTAAGTAGGGAAAAGGAAACAAATGCCCTATATAGGCATACAAAGAACTATACAGACTTTGGAGGTTACAAGTTTGGTATTATAAACAAAATAAGTATTAATCCTAACAGGGGTGATTGGCAAAGGGATTTACTCAAACAAGAACTAACTTGGCAACTGAGGTGCAATGCAACAAATCCCCCAGGACTGAATGACCACATATCAATAGGGCCAGTTTTAAAAGAAAGGGCTGAATTGAATCTGTAAGGTAACCTGAGTGATATAACTAGGGAGGGTGTATTTGTAGACCCGCTGGGAAGGTACACTGCAAGGAGCAACAAAAACCCAAAAAGAAAAGGGGCTGTTTACATAAGCATTAGGCAATAGGTGGTGAAGGATCATGTTGATGTACACCTGGTAGTAGATAACATTTTTGATTAGGGGTAGGGTATAAGCCACTTGACAGTAATAGTGTCCCGGTTTCTTCTTTAGAAAAAAAAAAATATATATATATATATATATATATATATATATATATATATATATACATATATATACATATTTTATAAGCACAATGCATTTACTTTTTATGCATAACATTTATTTTCTAAAAGTATATAAAAAGAACCTCCGCAAACATGTTTTCTTTAAGCATAAACATTTTTAAACATATGAAAAAGTGTTTTTTGATATTTTAAAATATGGAAAGATTTGTTTTGATGATGTGCCATGCATTTGATGGAGGTCTTATGTTAGAGTCTCTTTAACTAAACATACTTGTATTTAGGCCAATTGAACAAGTAATGATGTTAATTGAATATGAGAAGGGTATTTAAGCTTGAAAGAACTGTTAGTAAATTGTATCTGAAGAAGCCTCCTGGCAGGAGATGAAAGCGCTTGTACTTTTTTTGTCTTTTATTGTCTTTTTATTACTTCATCATTTATTAAAAAGTTGGAACTTTGCATTCCCGAGGGGACATTCCTGTTTTTTGTTCAAAAAGAGTTTAGTAACCAGAAGTTTATAGGTTCATAGTTAAGTAGGCTAGCTGCCCTTGCAAACCATTTTAAGCCTAGTCATGTTCCCTTTTTGTCCTCAAATTAACCTATCTAATTTGGTTGGAGATTGGCCTTACACATCTCATGGCTGATAATTATAAATTACCCCTGATGAAAACACCTAGGATCATACCATAGATAATTTGATGAGACCCATGCATGGGATAAAGCATTTAGGAGCTGCCTCTGTCCATTAGCAATACAGGGGGCAGTTCTGGTGAACATTTTCTGTTTCCCATCATAGATCTAAGTTGTGCTTGAGTACGGAAAGGGATGAACTTTGTTTAGAGTGTTGGGGAGTCTGTTCCACAGCAGCTGTATCCCCTGCTAGATATACCTATCCCTACAAAGTATTCTGTTGATGTTGCAGAAGACATTTAGATCTCTAGACCAAGTATTTCTGATGCAATTTGACTTGGTGATGTGCAGCAAATCCATCAGTACTGGCTGACACAATCCCATTGTTTATAAGCTGTGCAGTATAGAAGAACCTTCTTACAACAATGGCCACTTGGTGGTGAAAAGTTAGCTTACTGTCCACATAAGTTACAAAATCTTTAACAACTGGGTCAACTCTTAGAGGTGTATTATCAATGTGGTAGTTCCCTGGGATAGATGACGTCCCAAAGAATACAATAATGTATTTTTTGTTTAGTTTTAGTCCATGATTTTTGGCATCAGCTATTTCATCATTCTCAGCCTTCCTTTTCCCCCCCATTTTCTACATGGGATTGGGGTATCATGTTAACTGAAAAGATGTCCAACGAAAACACGAACTGAGGACTAGAGGAATTTATTCACAAATAATTGTTAAGCGCTTTTTGTTGTTCACAATGTGAGCAACTTCTTCAGACAATTGAATAAAAAAACAATTAACAATATATACTCTCATCAATACAGACTCACGTGTTAGCTACATCAATTAAGATTTAAAGTGGTGGACTGTCTTTAAAAATAGTTCGTTGAGAACACTATATAAAATCTATTTTTTAAAAAGTGTATATATATATATAAATGTAAGAGTACATTTACGGTGTACTTTAAAAGTATATATGTACAACAATAGAAACAACCCTTCCAAGAAAACAAAACATATAAAAAATATATATATAGCGTATAACCTATATAGGCTATGTAAGCTATAAACCTAGTAAACTAAGTCAGTAAAGTAAGTCAGCTCGCAACACACAAGAAACCTACTAGCTATTTATATTATTGAATATGTATATATATAACTATAATAACAAAGATACATTTAAACAAGTGTCAATATAAAAACTAAAGGTGTAAATACAAAAGGGGAACATACCTCTTGTTAAATATGAAACATAGTGTTATGTCTGGTAGGAAGGAAAAAATGTATTCTATACAGAATTAAATTAGTTATTTTCTATTTAAACTTCTTAATTTTAATAGACAACTAATGTTACAGTGCTCATTCAAGCCTGGATAGACAAATGCATTGGTACGCCACTGCCAACATAGTTCTCTTTCTTCTAATAATAAATTGTAAGGGCCACCTCTAATGTTAGTCTGAATCTGGTCTAGTGCCATAAATTTAAAGTTGTGGCCTGGCTTTGCTAGAATATGTTTTACCAGTGCATTGTCTATTTTGTTATTCTGTATGGCATATGTGTGTTCATATACCCTATCTTTTAGGTGTCTCACAGTTTTTCCGATGTAGAAAGCTGTACATATTTTACAGGAAGCTACATACACTATAAGTTTTGAATAACAATTCATTTTATGTTTTACTTGATATTTTATATTGTTAATTACTATCTGTTCTCCACAGTTCATGTGTTTGCACATACTACAGTTTTCACATATAGTCATACCTCTCTTCCTACTAAAGTTTTTTATTATTGAGTTGTTACACTCTAGAATACTTTTCAGATTGTTCCCTCTTCTATACACTGTCATAGGCACTTTAAACAGTTTATGAGAAATACTTCTATCCTGCTGAATAAGATTCCAATTTTTAAGTAATAATTTTTTAATATTGTCACTGTCTGAATTAAATGTAGTTATGAAACTAAGCTTAAACACATTGTTAGGTTCTATTGTGTTCTCCGTAGCATTTACTTCTTGAATCAAACTAGAGTCGTTTACCATAACATTATGGTCAATTCCCCTATTAACAGACTGGTTCAAAATGGGTAGTATAAAGCCATAAGTTCTTTTATACTTCACTTCCTGAACTATCTCATCAACAAATTCACTAGGATAGCTTCTTTCACAAAAGAAATTTGTAAGAAGGTCACATTCAGTCTCGAAGTCACTCATATAAGTAGTCATACGAGCTGCTCGAATTAGTTGACCTTTAACAATACTTTTCTTTTGGCTAGTCGGATGGAGGCTAGTATAATGCAGATACGAGTTACAAAAAGTTGTTTTCCTGTGTATTTTAGAAAAGTACTGGTTGTTAACATAATCTTTAGATAAGTTCACATCTAAATAATCAATAGAATCAGTTTGAAAGTTAGATGTGAATTTAAAGAATTCTGTTGTACTATTAAGGTACTGTAAAAAGTTATCTGCTATACTGTTGTCGCCTCTAAATAAGATAAAAATGTCGTCAAGGAAGCGAGTGTAATACTTAATATGAGATACCCATTCAGTGTTTTTGAATATATATTGGTCTTCCCAGTATGCCATAACTGTATTTGCTAAACTTGCCCCGCAGGGGGAACCCATTGCAACACCACATTTTTGCAAGTATAGTTTTTCATTGAATGTAAAGAAGTTGTTTGTTAAGATTATATCGAGTAAAGTGGTTACTGCAAAGATTTCATTAGTTGAAGCTCCTTTTTTCATTAAGAAAAGATTTACCCATTCTATAGCTTCTAGGTGAGGAATTGATGTATATAAGTCAATGACGTCTATGGTAACAAAGTTGTAGTCTTCTCTATATATGATGTTATCTAGGTTCTTCAAAAAAGACCAAGAATCTTTGCATACTTGAACTTCACTCACTAGATATTTTTTAAGAATGTTGTCTACTAATTTAGCTGACCCATATGTAATTGAATCCCGTCCGTCTATTAATGGTCTAAACGGTGGGTCTACAACATTTTTATGCATTTTTGGTGTTGCAAACATAACAGGGATTTTTGGCCAGTTAATGGAAATATACTGATAGCTATGTATATCAATATAACCATCCATAAACAGATCACTATAATAACCTTTAATCATTCTGTAAGCAGTGTTAACTTCATTTAAAGATACTTCTTTATATGTATCTTTAGCTAGTACTTTTTCTACTCTGTCCACGTAGTCATAGTGGTCAAATAGTGTCAGCCCCCCACCTTTATCAGGTTTAATAGCTCTAATATTAAGAGTTTTAAATGTGGCAAGGGCTGTTTTCTCTTCTTCACTTGTGTTTTCAAAGTGTTTATGTTTCTTATAAATCCCACTAAGTGAACTATTGTGTATACTACGCAAATCCAGTTCCATTATTTGTTCAAAAGTAGACAGAGTAGGATGTAAGACTGGATTATATTCACTAACTACTTTAAGTGGCTCTTGTGAAGTTGATGAGTCACCTAACAGTATATTAAGATTTAATTTCCTTACGAACAATTTAAGGTCTTTAATAGATTGTACTAAATCCATTCTAGAACTAGGGACAAATGTAAGTCCCTTAGAAAATAGTTCTATCAAAGATGGGTCAATGTCCACACATGAAAAATTATAGACCAAAAAGTCTCCTGCCATGTTCTTAACAATTGTAGGTTTAGTTGTCCCTTGGTCTATCTCTTCGGTTTGGTATAAGGGCCATATTTGTTTTTTTGCTGTTGGTTTTGCTGGTTGTTAGTGTTATAGTTATTAGCAAAATGTCTTTTGGGAATAGCGCCCGAGCTCGGGTTGTCCTGGTACTGGTCATTGGGGCCATTATTGACAGTTTGTTCATCTTGTTGTCCACGATTGTAGTTGACTTGACGTCCATTTCTTAACCTGCCAGCCCAGGTATTGTTGTTCCTATTTTGTCTGTTCCTAGAGTCTGTATTGATGAGAGTATATATTGTTAATTGTTTTTTTATTCAATTGTCTGAAGAAGTTGCTCACATTGTGAGCAACGAAAAGCGCTTAACAATTATTTGTGAATAAATTCCTCTAGTCCTCAGTTCGTGTTTTCGTTGGACATCTTTTCTTGTTTGACGTGGTTTGTGTTTGACTTGGTTTGCTTAGTTATCATGTTAACTGATACCATTTCTCTTGATTCAATGCCACACTCCTGCCTTCTTTGACACTCATGCCTGACTGTCGCAGATCTTTTACACACTCCATCCACATCTTCGTTAGGTGTCCTTGTTTCATCTTACCTACTTCCTCTCTTTCCCAAACCTTCTTCACGAGATTGTCTTCTGCTTTTCTACACATGTGTCCAAACCGCCATAATCTGTTCTATTTGATCTTCTCTGCAATTGGTGCTACTTTGGCTTCTGCTCTTATGTCCTCATTTCTTCATCTGTCCTACAGTGTGCATCCTACCATCCTTCTCAGGCACTTCATTTCCATCACCTCTAACTTCCTCATCTGCTCTGCCTATACTGCTCAGGTTTCTGTACCATACAGTAATACTGGTCACACCACTGTCTTGTACACCTTGCTTTTCAGCTTCTTTGTCTACACCTGAAACTCAATGCCAGTTGGCTGCAGCCCCTCTGATTCTAGTTTTGATCTTTTGATTCATATTTTCCCTTCTCCTCAACCAACCCTCCCAGATACTTGAAGCTATTTACCTGTTCCACTATCTTCCCTTTGAACTCAATTCTCTGCTTCTTCTGATTTCCCCAATTTTCTGCCATTACCACTGTCTTATCTGTGCTTAGTTTCATCCCATGTGCTGTCAGTTTTGCATTCCATTCCCCAAACTTTTGCTGACATTCTTGCTCAGAGTCTGCCTGCAATGCCACATCATTTGAGAAAAACCTTCCTGCAGGATGGCTAAATCATTTAGGGATTCAATGACTGCTCCTAGCTTGCAGTCAGCTGCAGACTTAGTCATCCAGATACTTTTAGTAATGGCTTTTACTTCAAAAAAGTAGATGTCAAACAGGAGAGGTTCCAGAACTCTACAGGTGATTGGTTTGTTTGTGGAAGTAACTTCTGCTGTTTTGATTTCCCACATCTTGTGAGACAGTTGGCAGTCCAGAGGGTAACATATTTTATTTCTAGACTCCAACAGCATATACAGAGTCCTATGGCAGTGGCGATATCAAGCCAAAACAGTCTCGCAAGTCTCCAAAACAAAAAGGAAGGTATAAAGTTCTGAAAAAAACGTTTTATTAAAAAATAGACGTGAGCGCTTTCACCATTAGGCTTCCTCAGACGTTCCATATATACATCATTACAACATCTTTAAATATCTGTACACGATCTCCTATTGGCTAATAGATACCATCACATGTACACATATATCAGAAGCGAAGCAGCTCATAATGACATTACAAATAAAATGTTAACAACATAAAACTACATTGTTAAATAAAACCATATGATACAAATTTATAAAAACAGAGAGATCACCTCTGAGTAGATGATATGCCACAGAGTATAACTGGAGGTTTTTTTAGATGGTCAGTGTAGGGCATGTGCTTTAGGCCTGTGATTCTTTTAGTGAGGTATTTCTGCAGCCTTTCCAGTTGTTGCAGATGTCTTGTGAGGTGCATACCAAATGGGGCATTGTACTCTATTATAGGTCTAATGAGGGATGAGTACAGTGGGACAATGACCTAATTTTTCTTGATGAAAATCCCTTAGTGATGAGATGTGCCACACAGAAGGATTTCCTGACTGTTGTGGCGATGTGGTTATCGAAGGTGAGACCACTGTCCACCTGTGTCCCTAAGTCTCTCATCACACCTTCGGTGTTTAGTGTACTGCCACCTATGTGGTAATTTATGGGTACATGGTTTTTCCCAAGGGGGATAACTAAACATTTCTTGGCATTAAGCGTGGGCCCATGGCTCTGGCACCAAGCATCTGTTTCTGTAAGGTCCTTTTGTAGAATATCCACATCATTTGGGGATTTAATAATGGCTCCCAGTTTGCAGTCATCTGCGATCTTTGTTAGCCAGAGTCCCTTAGTGTTGGCCTGTACTTCAGAGAAGTAGATGCCAAACAAGAGCGGTCCCAGGACTGAACCCTGAGGTACTTCACTTGTCACTTGTCTGGAGTTGGATTTGGAGTAGGCTACTTTTACAGTCTGGGTTCTGTCAGTAAGCCAGTTGGCAACCCATCAAGTGACGTAAGGATTTATGCCCAGATTACTAAGTTTATCTATGATTCCAGAGTGGGGGATGGTGTTGAAGGCCTTGGTGAAGTCCAGATAGGCTGTGTGGACTGCCTTACCCTCATCCACAGCTCTGGAGACTGATTCAAAGAAGTCAATCAGGTTCAGGAGACAAGATCGGCCCTTCACGAACCCAAACTGGGTGGGGTCCAATGTTTTAAGGTTGCCAGTGTCTTTGTTTATAAGTTCCATGATAATGCGTTCCATGCCCTTGCAGATGAGGCTTGTTAGACTGATGGGAAGGTAGTTCCCGGGGTCCAAGGTGGATCCCCCCTTGTGGAGTGGGATAACTGTAGCTGTGCGCCACTCAGTAGGCACGAAGCCTAAGGTGAGGCTATGATTAAACATGACACTTAGGTGAGGTGCCAGTTCATTTTGTAGTTCATGTAGTACACAGTCCGGGATGTCATCTGGTCACATGGATGCTGCATTCTTAGCTCTGGAGAGTGCAGTTTCTACCTGTGTGGCCATGATTACCGGAATTTGGCAATCTTTTGGTACTGAGATGGGCCCTTAAGGGGGTGATAGGGGGGTTTAGTTTGCACTAAATTGATCTGCCAGGATATTGGCACTATCCTTGGGATCAGTATATTTAATGCCATTCTGTTGTAGCTCAGAGTATATCTGAGCATTGCCATTTAGATTCTTGACATAACTATAGAACGCCTTGTGGTTGTCTTTGGAATTTTTGGCAATTTTATTTTCGTAACTAGCTTTGGAGGATTTTATGAGGGATCTCAGCTTCTTACTGAGGCTGGTAAGGGAGTTTTTTGCATCCTGGGATTTTCCTCTTTTCTGCAATAGTTTCTTTCTTCTGTTGTATAGTTTGTTTATGGCACGAGACCACCAGATTGGCTTCCTTTTTTTGGAGGAGAGCATCTTGGTTCTATTTGGGATAGCACGATTCATGCACGAATGGATGTGCTCATACAGTGCTTAGTGTAGGATTCAGCAGTCGAACTTTCAGCTCCCATCTGCATGGGTGTCATGAAGTTTGTCACTTCTGACTTGAATAGCATGAAGCTGGCTTTGGAGAAGATTTTTACAGAGGTTTCCTTACTGGGGGGTGGGGGTGGGATGTGGATGTCAAGGGTGATTTGCTTTTGGTCAGACCTAACCAATGAGGGGATGACCACTGGTGTGAAGCATCTATCTCCCATGTTGGTAATGACCAGGTCTAGGATAGTGGAGCCCCTGGTGAGACAATAGATTAGTTGATCCAGGGCATTGGAATTTATGAATTCTAAGAACCGTTGGGAAAAAGTGTTGGTACCCGAGTAGTTTTCCCAGTTAATGGCAGGGTAGTTGAAATCACCCAGTATTAGGGTGTTTGGTTGTATCTTAATATTGTCCAGTATGTTTAGAAAGGTGTAGTGAGAATCTTGGGACATGGTGGGGGATCTGTAGCAAGCTACAATTTGGATTGCAGTCTTACCTAGTGTTAGTTGCACCTGGAGAATTTCAGATGCATTGCGTTGGGCAACTAGCCTGGAGGTGTGAATTTCCTTGGTGAATAAGGACACTCCTCCACCTTTAGTGTTTTGGTCTTGGTTTGGTGGCTGAAAAGTGTGGTAAGATTTGTAGCCTGGTATTGTAGGGGTGCTCTCTGGAGCCTTGAAGCAGGTCCCAGTTACTGCACAGATATTGATGTTCTTCATTTTTAGGAGTGCCTCGAGAGAGTGTATTTTGAGGTTTAGACTCCTAGCATTGAGTAACATTACCTTCAGATTTTGCATGCTTGTATCTGTTATGGTGGAGGTTTTGTCCTTTGAACCTTGCCTAAAAATGCACTATAGTGGTGACGAGAACTTTAGCCAGTAACCTGAATCCCAGGGGTAACAGGTGCAGACCATCTCTGGCAAAGCATCGTGGTTTGTTGATCATGTAGTTCCAGGCAGACAGATACTGGATCCCCTTTGAATGACACCAGAAGCTTAGCCAATTGTTGAAGTCAATCATTTTGTCCTTATACTGTGGTATAATTTTGGGCGAAGGCAGGATGCTACTCAGGGCTAGGGTCATACCTGCCTGAGCCACATGATCTGAGAGCTCTTCCATGTCTCTTTTCATGTAGTCCAGGGAAGTACGTCTCAAGTCATTCACTCTAACATGGACAATGACAGAGCTTGTACTTATTTGTACTTGTTGTGGAGTGACTTGAGTGCGTGCGTTATGTGGTGGATCCTGGCACCCGACAGGCAGCTGACTGTAATTTTCTCCTTGTTCAGCCTGGTGAGTGGGACATCAGTGTGCCTGACTATAGAGTCACCTATGACTAAAGTGTTGGGTACATTATCTTGCCTTAGGGGCTGTTGGGTGGCACACTGGTGTTGTGAGCTATGTGTCACTTTGGTGGTGACTGGTGTTTGTTTGCGTTTCAGCTTCGGAGGTTCTTATTGCTTGGGCAGGTTAATGTTAAGGGCCTCCGCATATGTGGGTTTAGTGTTGCTATGTGTGGGTGTTGATGTTGTGGGTTTTGAAGGGCTATGTGTTACTTGAAATGTAGTGCAGGTGTTAACCTTCTCCTCTTGACTATCTAGCACAATCTTGGTTGGAGAGAGCTTTGCTTCCAGTTTGGCTATGTAAGTGCATCTCTCGCAGGTTGTAGTGTTGGGTCGTAGGAGGAGAGGGTTGTCTGTGTACATGAGGCAGTTGCTGCATTGCCCCAGTATGCCCAGATTCACCAGGTGGACAGGAGAAATCACTGGAAGCTGACCCTTGGACATGCCTGTTTAGGTGCTTTTTTGTAAAGTACAAGAGCTGTTTTCCCTTACCTTTGCAAGGTACTTTGCAATTATAGGCTGTTTAGTGCCTATGATTAATTTTTCCTTATTAACAAGGAGAGTTGAGTGCTTGTATCAGTTTAAGGCTTCCTAGTGCTTTCCAGCAGGTTCTAGAGCAAGTGCTAGTCACAGAGGTTCAGATTTTAGTGCTACTACTGAGAAACCAGCTAGTTCTAAAGGAGAATTTGAAGAGCAGACTTTCTGCTACCTGGAATAGTTTAACTGTAGCTCGGCGGTGCTGCATGATGTGAAAAATGTGCAAACACGTGCGTTTTTAAGCCAGAAAGTTGAAAGGGATAGAAATCAGCCCAAAATGGCTAAAATTACAATTTCAAATCTGGAAACCACTCCTCTAGTGTCAGACAGGCAGTACAATGCTCACCACTACCACTGGTAAGCAGTAGGACTTCCCTCTACCACAGCAAGGTCTGGATAGCTCTAAACACAGAAAATAAAGTCCTGAAACCAGCAAAGCCTGGGATCTGGACTATACTAGCTAGGAAAGGCGGGAAACGAGTAAACAAGATACTTTTTTTTTTTTTTGTTAAAACAGGCTAAACAATGCAATAATACACTAAATAAACACAGAAAAGGCTAACGCACTTGAGTGTGTAGCCCTAAACAATAAATATAATTAAAACTCTACAAAATTAACAATTTAAAACTTTTTAAATGAAGCAAGGCAAGTGCACAACTGAAAAACGATTTAAGAGACAGTAATACAGTAGAATAAGTAGCTAGTCTACATATACAGAAAAGTCTATATATACAGAAAAGCAGCTAAAACACACTAAAACAATTCAGATGCAGTGCAACCTGGAGCACTTGAGTTGGAGCAATATTAAGGCAAATACAGTTTTAATAAATGCACTAAAATATACTCTATATTTCCAAAATGTTTGAGAAGCACAGTCAGAACACAAGGATATTCAGACACATGTTTTTTTTTTAGAAAGGGAGAAAGGAGGAACAGAAGGAAACTCTCTCTGTATTAGGGAGAATGAGCTAATGACACTAGACTGGGAAGAGTGTCCAAGATCAAATTTAGAGTAGGGGTGGGCAACTACAAGGCCACAGCAGATATAAAGGAAAGATGTCAATACGGAGGGTGGGTGCGAGAAAACACTACAGAAATGTTTATCACAAGGAAGCCAATATGAATAGCTAGGAAATAGAGTACAAGTATGCAGTATACAATAAAATTGCTATAAGTATCTAAAATAAGCAATAACTACTACAAATAAGCAAAAAGAAAACAGGCTACTTATTACTATATATCACAGATCAGCTACTCCTCCTCAGATAGCTCTGTGTGTAATGGCTTAAACACTCAAGTTAACTTCTTAGCAGAAAGTTAAAACCTGGAACGCTTTAAAAAATGTTCAAAAGACCAATGGGGTGCTTTCTCCAAGCCGTGGCCCTGGCAACCCAACTAGACAATGACCATAAACACTAAACTCTCACTAAAGTGGGGGATGGTCTTTGCTATGATGGCCTGGGCAATGAGCTCAGACAACAACCTCTAACAAACAACTAGGCCCACAACACAAACAGGAATATGGAGAATATTACAGCTATTACCTAAACTATTTTAGGCAGAAAACACTACAGAAATGTTTATCACAAGTAAGCCAATAGCTGTGAAATATAGTACAAGTATGCAGTATACAATAAAATAAGCAATAACTACTACAAATAAGCAAAAAACAGGCTACTTATTGCTATATATAACAGATCAGCTGCTCCTCCTCAGATAGCTCTGTGTGTAATGGCTGAAACACTCAAGTTAACTTCTTAGCAGAAAATTGAAACCTGAAATGCTTTAAAAAATGTTCAAAAGACCAGTGAGGTGCTTTCTCCAAGTCGTTGCTTTGGCAACCCAACTAGACAATGACCATAAGCACTAAACTCTCACTAAAGTGGGGGATGGTCTTTGCTATGATGACCTGGGCAATGAGCTCAGAAAACAGCCTCTAACAAACAACTAGGCCCACAACACAGTCAGGAATATGGAGAATATTACAGCTACCACCTAAACTATTTTAGGCAGAACACACTACAGAAATGTTTATCACAAGCACAATCAGGAACATGGAGAATATTACAGCTACTACCTAAACTATTTTAGGCAGAAAACACTACAGAAAGGTCCATTGTTTGGAGGTTCCCTAAGTTCTGACTGATTAGTTCCATGATAAATCTTTCCATAACTTTGCATATGAGGCTGGTCAGACTTACTGGTTTGTGGAAGGTCCTCCCCTATGTATGGAAGACTGTAGCTGTTCACTATTCACTTGGTACAAAAGCTGTATGGAGATTGAGATTGAGCAGTATTGTTAGGTGTGTATGGTTAAATCGTGCTTCATGCTGTTTAAGATGCATGCTGTGATACTGTTAAGTCCCATCGATGTAGTATTTTCAGCTTTTCACAGCACTTTTAGGACTTGGTCTCGTGTGGTAACTGAAGGTTTGCCAGTTTCAGTTATATCTTGAGAGACAGACAGAGGGGGGAGAGAGGGTAAAGTTAGAGCTAAATTTATTGGCAAGTAGGTTTGCTATATCTTTGGCCTCAGTGTAGGTGACATCATTCACAATCAGCTCAGCGTATTGCTGCATTGTATTTTTGAGACTACAAACATAACTAAAAAATGCCCCATGATTGTCTTTGGCTCAGTTAGCTATTTTAGCCTTGACACTTTGGTGGATTCTATTAAGCTCCTGAGTTGTTTGCTTATTTCAGTGACAAGTTCTCTTACATTCTGGAAATTGCTCTTCTTACATTTGGTCAAAATTATTTTCCTTTTATTACAAAGCTTGTTGATGTTATGGTTCCATCATATGAGTTTGTTTCTGGGGAGTGCCCTGCACTCGTTCCTGTGGGATATAGCTCATCTCTGCAACTGTTTACATGCTGATATAGTGTGGTGGCATACATTTCTGCATATTCAGTGGAATTAATTGAGTTGGGTGGGAATTTGAACCTTGCCATTGTATCACTTAGGAGCAGGTAGTTTGTCTTAAAGAAATTTCTAAAGGTACCTTGAGTAGAAAGGATTGCTGGTGTTAATTTTATCTTGAAAAAAACTGTTTTATAGTCAGAATTAACAAGTGATAAAGATACAAAAGGGAAAATGCAAGATGCTCCCATATTAACAAGGACATGATCCAAGAAGTTACTCCCCCAGTGGGTACTCTAATTGTTCCAGGGCATTGGTATTAACAAAGTCCAGGAATCTCTGTGCTTGTGTACTAGTGGTGCTGTAGGTCTCCCAGTCTGCAGCTGAATAGTTTAGATCACCTAGGAAAATGGTATTGGGTTTAATACTAAGTGATTCTAGTTCCTGTAGAAAAACATTGTTACCATATTTGTAATGAATATTATGGCTATGTAAAATACAAGGTTATAATGCTGCTTTTATTTTAAAGATGTTTGTACGTAAAATATTTAGCATTGCTGGGTTGTCTGTGTTTTAATATCTATAGTAGGTGTATATTCTGATAAATTTATTGTTTTTGAGGTTTTATATGTTCAGGTGCTTCCAGTACATGAGAGTTGGAAGCATGTAAAGCACTTATGCTCTGATAACTTTGCTGGATGTTGTAATATGACTTACAGGGAGCACTGTTATAACAAACATGCTGATGACAAGTGAGCAAAACTCGGGTAAGTACAAAGGGGGTATAACCTAACAGTGAGATTCTAAACTAATAATTATTTTTGTATTGATACATAGCTGAGGGAGTTCGCTACCTTTAATTTGCATATTACCCAGGTGTCTTTGTCATATAGCTATATTATCAATCTATATTCCCATCTTAGGGATCCATCCAGATCTTAAGGGTATACAACTGTAATTGGCATACCTTTCACATTCTGTACTGTTATATTCAGCAAACACCATATGTGTAATGCACATTGAAAATGCTTGTATTACTACTGTATTATGTTTATATTTTAATTCCCTTGGTATTGATGCTGTGATACTTGGTTATTTTTAGACTGCAGTAAGTGTGGTATTGGTCGTTGGTGATGTTTAAGTCTGCTATGTGTATGTCAAGTGATTTTTCAAGCGTAGTAAGGTATGAGCTATTCTGTGTTATATACTTTATTTTGCACATCAGTCATTTGTATAGCTTGCTGTCAGAATGATGTACTTACCTGTCATTTTAGAGACTGTTAAATGTCAACCACCTTTCAGGGATAGTTATATTAGCCATAAACAATATGGCTTTCATGAAACCTTCTATATTTTGTTATTATGGAATAGTTGTTTCAACTGTGGTTGTGACAATATATGCTTGTAACAGGTGGGAATAAACAATTTTTATGTTTGTAACCAGGGGAATAGACAATTTGGATTGCATATAATCTTATATATTTTCACCTTATGCAATATTTATTTCAATTGTGGTGATGACATCGTATGCTTGTAATAGGTGGCATCAAAGTACACTCTGAATACTTGTTAGGATGCAATTATGTTACTAGATCATATACAGTGCCTGTATTTGACAAGCCCTGGAGATTCATTAAAGGGCCTACAGTTTATGCTAAAAAGGCTATTTTCTCACAATGTGCCCATTTGTGGTTCAAAGACATGTTAGCCATGATGATGTAAGACCTTGTCACCAGCTAATTTGCATGTCTCTGAATCTTATTTATTACCACAAGGTGCAGATCACATCATGGTAGTAAACTGCTGCTTGTGTAGGTAGTGGCAGTCTCCTCCAATCACTCTCCCACACAGAAAAGTACACACAACACGAATACACACACCAGTCATGTTACATGTCGGTAACCTATCTGTCTTCCATGGTTTCCTTCAGTCTCAGTAAATGCTGAAATGCCATTATGGTACATTTCTATTAGGACCTGATGGTGTAATGTATCCTACACCCCCTGATCTCTGTACTGCTGTTTTTGCCAGCATGGCATTTAACTCCTTGATTCATCCCTGGTTTCTACTGGTTCCTCGACTCTTGATCTGTCTTTTATGATGTTGGTCCCATTACAGCCCTTCAATATATGTTATGCCTGGTGGTCTAGTGCATCCCCCCACTCCCCCATCCTCATACTGCCATTGGTACTGCTATGGCATTTAAAGAGTAATCACTGGTGTTATAGCGTAGCCCTCCACCCCCACATCTCTGTATTATCATTGGCTTTCATTAATTCTGGTATGACACTGCCATGTAGAGTAATCCCTGGTGGTCTAGTACATCCCCCCACCCCCTGATCCCCATACTACTGTCGTGATATTATGAGAATATCATGGCCTTTTGGCCATGTTCAATACCACGACATGGTAGAGTTGACTATTCTGATCTACATGGCTGAATAATTTCTTGAATCTCTTCAAGGTGTTTCTGGAGAGAGAGCACATGGCTAAGTAGCATATGCCTCTCTCCCAGAATGCCGTATTTGCATTCAGCATGGTCACTGGGCCAGCCCATCATGGGTACTGCACATTTTTGTGGTTGAGGAACATGCAATACCACGTTAGGGTTATTGTTTATTTGGGAAAGGTACTGTGACGTACCAAACACATCCAGGACATGCTCTATTTATAGTTGAAGGGGGCATGTTTAAAGTCATTTCTTAGGGGATGGCTGGAGGTGAGTTGCGGGGCAAAGATAGACCTGAATTTGCCAGTCAGTAGATTCACTATATCGCCCAGCTCAGTGAATGTGGCACCATTAACTACCAGTTCAGCATAATGCTGTGTGCTGCCTCTGAGGTTTCTGACATTGCCGGACAAGGTCTTATCAATGTCTTTTGCCTGGGAGGCTATCTTGACCTCAAAATTGGATTTATTGGACTTAATTTGCCCTCTTAGTTGCCTGTTTAATTTGATTAGAGAGATTTGTTATCTTTATGGGAGTTTCACTCCTTGATTTTAGCCATGATCATTTTCCTTTTCTTATATAACCTGTTTAATTTGGGATGTCACCAGAGTGATTTGTTTTTGAAGTTTGTTTTGGACTTACTTCTGGAAGGTACAGAAGCCTCTATAAAGCCATTGACATGGCTGTACAGAGTTTTTGTGAACAATTCTGTAAAGGCTGTTGTGTTCTTTGGGTTTGGAGGGACATTGAATTTTGACAAACTATCAAGTAATAAAAGGTAGTTTGCCTTGGAATGGTGCCTAACTGTTACTGGGTTTACTGAGATTATCGAGTTGATTTTGATTTTGAAGGTGACAGCTTTATGGTCAGACCTTACCAGGGATGATATGACATGGGGAGGAGTGCAATATTCAACCATGCTTTTGAGCACAAGGTCCAGTACTTTGGGAAATGGGTATATGCACTAATTGGTCAAGGGTGGTAGTATTTAGAAAGTCCAGGAATCTCTGCACCTGCAGATTTCAGACTGTGTAGGGTTCCCAGTCTACAGAGGGCCAATTGAAGTCCCTTAAGAGTAAGGTGTTAGGTTGGATGGTGCGTGTCTTATAGCTTGCTACAATATGGTACGAAATTTTATCTATGGTTACCTGCACATGGAGAACCTCCAGTGAGTCATCCTGTTTAAGCTACCTAAATGCATACTCTTTATTCATGTATACAGAACCAATTCCACCTTTAGTCGTTGTCAGTGCAGCTACTGGTCTAAAAGAGTGGAAGGCACTGAAACCTTGCACTGCTGGATTACTCTATGAAGCTTTAAACCATATTTTGGTAAATGCACAAATATCTATATTCTTCAGACTGAGGAGGGCTTCGAGGGAGTGCAGTTTTTCATTTTGGCTCCTAACATTGAACAATAACACCTTGAGGTTCAGTTCAGTTAATTTTGCTATGTTGACAGGTTTATCAATTTGGCATTGCCTAAAAAGGGCTCTATGAGTGAGGATAAAGTTTAAGCCATTATTTGAAATCCTAGAGGAGACAGGTGCAGACCATCCATGGCAAAGCAACATGGTCTGTTAACCATGTTTGCTTGATTGATTTAGATATATAATATTTGCTGGCTTCTGATTTGTGTTGAACATGCTATTTTTCTGAGTTGAAAGTGCTATTTTTCCCCCACTCTTAATCCTGCTCTGTTAAATACTGGCCAAACAACTTGTGTGTTTTATCTGATTGTCTCAAGGCTTGCTAATATAATTAATATTCCCTGTTTGTTACCTCTGCCTTCATTGCTTGAATCTAATTGAGTTCTGACTGAGAGTGCTACTGAAACAACTCAAAATATAAATTGATAAGTATATATTTTTGGCACTTCTTCCCAAAGTTCTACAGTATCCTAATTGCTTTTGCTTGATTGATTTAGATATATAATATTTGCTGGCTTCTGATCTGTGTTGAAAGTGCTATTTTTCTGAGTTGAAAGTGTTATTTTTCCTCCACCCTTAATCCTGCTGTGTTAAATACTGGCCAAACAACTTGTGTGTTTTATCTGATTGTCTCAAGGCTTGCTAGTATAATTAATATTCCCTGTTTGTTACCTCTGCATTCATTGCTTGAATCAAACTGAGTTCTGACTGAGAGTGCTACTGAAACAACTCGAAATATAAATTGATAAGTATATTTTTTGGCACTTCTTTCCACATTCTACAGTATCCTAATTGCTTTTGCTTGATTGATTTAGATATATAATATTTGCTGGCTTCTGATCTGTGTTGAAAGTGTTATTTTGCCCTCCCTATTGGTGTTTTCTTTTTATACTTGGTGGCTTTGCAATTGCCCACCCCTACTGTATATTTGATCTGTGACACTCCTGAGAGTCCATTGTCTTTAGCTCGTTCTACCTAATACAGAGAGAAAAAAAAATTGCACTTTATTCATCTGCTTCTACTGTGTTTGTGTTTCTTCCTACTTTATTACTTATTTTGCTCTTGCTGCCTGTTCTTAAAAGTGCTTAATAACATTTATTATGCTGCATTTATTACTGCTTGTTAGTAGCCAATTAAACTGTAACTGTTATTCTAAGCCTTTGGATTATGCACTTGGGCTTCAGACCAGTTGTTTCACATTAGGAAGGTTTGTGGTCTGCACTGTTGTGGCAGGACAGGTAGCTTACATCCTTCTGAGTTGGGAGTTGCTGATTGAAGGCTTAGTGTCTGTTATTCTAAAGTGTATTAGTTGTGGTTTAAGCACTTGGGCTTTGGGCCAGTTTTTTTACATTAAGAAGGTGTGGTCTGCACTCTTGAGATGGGAATTTCTGGTTACAGGCTTATTGTGCCTGCTTATTTGAACTGTTTCTTTCTGAAATTGGTGCACCTTGTTGCTGTAGCATAGACCAGATTCAGGCCTGCTGAATCTAGCTTTGTTTGTATAACCTGAGCACTGATCCAGGCCATCTTTTTTTTTTTTTTGGAGAAGGTTCCACTGCACCCTAGCAGCAGGAGGGTGCAGTTAGAACTTGTCTGATTGAAGACTGGTGGAGCAGGGCTCAGTTTTGAGCTTTTTTCTGGTTAATTGGGTAATTTGTTTAAATCAGTTTGTTTGTTTTCTATTGTTTTATATATATATATATATATATATATATATATATATATATATATATATATATAAACAAATTGTACTTTATTCATCTGATTTTACTGTATTTGTGTTTCTTCCTAGTAATCTAGGGGCATTAACTACAACTCTAATCTGAGATATATAACAATACGTATCCTTTTCTGTGCATTTAAAGTGTGTTTTTGATTGTATCTGCTTTATTTTCTGAAAAAAATATATATATATACTTGTTTCCCACCTTTCTAAGCTAGTAAAGTCCAGTTTTCAGGTTAAGTATTGAATTCAGGGCTGTGTTACAAATCTCTGTATTTGCCCATACCTTACTTGGATAGAAGGAAGTTTCTCTGTTCACCTGTGAGAGAGGGGAGTTTTGAGCAGCCTATCTGTCCCTGGAGGAGTGGTTTCAGCCCAGAAATTAGTAGTTGTCCTAAGCCAGGAAACACTCCATAAGTTCCACACAGCAGGAAAGTGCACTTTTATTCGTAAAACACCATAATTTAAAATCAAACGAACCTGGTTTATTTCTTTTTCTGTTGTTAACTTTGAACCTTCGATGTTCTGAACATCGATGTTCTGGTCTCAATGATCAGAACTTCGATGTTCTGAACATTCAATGGTTTTAAGTGGAACTATATAAATAAATAAATATATATATATATATATATATATATATATATATATATATATATATATATACATATATACATCAAATATATTGGAATAAATGGATGGACATCTACAGATTTATATATATGTACCTCTATAGATAATCCATATGAAAAAACTGAAACCAGGAGCCAGCAGGAAGAAAATAGTATACAGTTACTGCAAAACAGAGGGAATCCTTGGTGCCAAAGTCTACACTTCTTTATTAAACACATTAAATACAAGTGCTTTCATCTCTGTCAGTTCAGAGACTTTATCAAGATACAAACACAAAACAGGAAACACCCCATATATAACCCTGACCGAATTAACACATTAACAAGCCACCACACAATTAATTTCCTTTTCCTTAAACCTACAGGACTTTTTAAAACTTTTCCCAAAAATATTTTTTTAAACAATAAAACCAGGTCTCAATGCAGGTCCAAGATAAATAGGTTCTAAAAAACATATATAAATACACACACACACACACACACACACACACACACACACACACACACACACACACACACACACACACACACACACACACACATGAGGCAAAAACTTTCCTAAGAATAAATGCATAGATACTACTAAAATATGTTAAAAACAATCATAAAAAGAATCATAAAAAGAATATTCATATAAAATAAAGTTAATACACTTGAAAGGCACTCACCTTTCAAGTGCCTTTAATTTCAAAAAGCAAGCCAGGGAAAAATATCATTTAATCCTGGCCAAACAGTTGCATTCATTCTAAGCTGCCAGAATGCTTCCAACCTATCTAACTGCAGAGGCCATGGACCCCCCCCCCCCCCGGATCCCTTTTCAGCACATCAATAACAACAAACTTGAATAAATGTCCCTCATATTCAATACAATGCCTGGCTAAGGTGTTCACTCTGTCCTTCAATCTAATGTCCCTGACATGCTCATAAATTTGATTCCTGTGTTTCCTCTCAGTTTTACCTACATAGAAGCAGGGACATTATACACTTGTATATGGTACTGCTACATTGAATACTGTTGTGGAGAGCTGCAGATGGCAAACAGTTTTCCTTGCTGATAATATGATATAACTACAAATAACACACATTTATGGAAAATATGTATCAGTGTTCACAAAAGGTGTCCACAACAAGCATTACAGTAGAAGCATTCTCACCCACAATAAACAGTTTCCAAAGGGAGCCACACAAATATAGGCAGCATCACAATATACATACTTTATTTTCCATGCAAATACATCCCTCAACAACACATAACAGGAGCATAACAGGAACCTCAACATCACATAACAGGAGCATCTTATTCTCTGCAATATGCATAGCCTACATTAACCTAAAATCTCTTAGGTCTGCTGATAAAGTATTGTTGAAGGTTAACAAAACCCATAACTCTCACGGAGTCTCCTTATATTCACATATCATTGCCAAACACTGGAATTCTCTACCTCAGCATGTTCTGTCCATCAATGATACACATTCATTTAAACAGTCCCTAAAGGAATATTTCACCAAACATAGGCTTTGCTCATGTTCTCCACCAGGCTAACTAATTTAACCCCTTACTGTCTAACGTCCTTCTCTCCACTACACATTGTCAATATTTCTTGGCAACTGAGCCTTCTTAGCTTCAGTTTGTGATATTTGTATCCTGAAAAAAAAAAAACAAATATTTGTTTTTTATGTATAAATAGTATAAGCTTATTGTACTATCATTATTATATGCTTTTAGATACAATGTCAAGGAACTTGCATTTGAACTCCTATTGTAATTGTCATATGTACAAATGTATAATTATGTGATCTTCCTTGGAGCTTTTCTTCCCAGATCTCTGCTGAAAATGGCCATCTGGCCCAGTCGGACACTACCATGTTATCAAATGTAAATAAATAAATAATCATCATGTGCATAAACAACACAGAAGATGTGATATAATAGATAAGTGGAAATACCTTGGCACCTGGTAACTACACAATCTGTCTCCCTATTGAAACGTTACCACTCAAAAAACTGAGTGTTGACAACCATAAATAAAAAAAGGCCAAAAATGCATTAGAAGAAATATTATCGAATGTTGCTCTTCTCTTAAAAACTTCTTTTTTGCAGGGGGCAAGCTCCGCCATACAACCTGAACTTATATTTACTAAATCCGAGACTGCCATATCTCACGAAAAAGGGAATATTCTGAAAAATGGCAGTCTTGGACTTAATATATTTTAAGTCCAGTATTTGGCCATTCAATCTCTGTATTACAGGACTCACTTTAGCAGGTTCCAACATTTCAAATGTCTACCACACTATCTCCCTATGTAGAGGTAATAATTCCATATATGTGCATTTCTCACAATACTACAGATTTGTATAATATTTGTCACCATGCTTAACTCTTGAATGTTATTCACCACTAATAGGCCTCATTATCATATAATGTTTCAGCATCTTATTCTCTGTTAAATGCATACATTGTCAGAAACTGATATCAAAGTCTGGCAGAGCAAGCCAGCTACAACTGTGTAGGGGTGAAGCCCAGACAATGACTTAAACTTAGGGGTAGGGCCTCCTATCATTGTTTCATACCATTCTGTGTGAGCATTAGTGACGGCACCCAGGCTTACTCTCCTCCTATATCCAGCTAGTAACAACTACACAGAGGAGCTAATTACCTAAGATGCTGAAAAACTGTGTTATTAGTTAGATCCAATATTTAGTAGCAGGAGAGGACATATATTCATAGGTTCATAGGTAGATACTAGGCTATCTGCCCAAAGACATTTATAAGCCTAGCCAGAATATGTTGGCTTTCGCCACCCCCTTAGATTAGTTCCCTGTGCTTCTGTCCAGCAGAGCCACTGAAGTGATCCCTTGGGTAAACTTTCTGTTTCCCATCCACTCATCAAGGTTTCTCTTGAAGAGTGTTAGCGAGGTGCTCTGCCTAATGTAGATTGGAATCTTGTTTCAAAGCATGGAAAGTCTCTGGGATAGGAATCTATCTCTCCAGCACGTCCTATTTATTCTTGTGGTGAGGTTTAGATCCCTAGAGCATGTGGCTCGATGGGATAAGCTTTTCTTTAGGTGGAGCATGTCCATCAGTTCTGGGATGAACATGGCCTTGTATGTCAGGCAGAGATCACCTCTGAGTAGGCGGTATGCAACCGAGTACAGCTGGAGTTTCTTCAGTCGAGCTGCATAGGGCATCTGTCTGAGGCCAGTGATTCTCTTGGTGAGGTACTTCTGTGGTCTTTCCAGCTGTTGCAGGTGTCTTGTAAGATACATCCCAAATGGTGCGTTGTACTCTATGATGGGTCTGATGAGCAAGGAGTAGAGGGGCACAATGACCTCTTTTGATCTGGATGCAAACCCTTTTGTGATAAGGTGGGCCATGTAGAAGGATTTTCTAACCACTTTGGCAATGTGATTATCAAAGGAGAGATTACTATCTACTTAAGTCCCCAGATCCTTTATTATGTCTTCCGTATTTAGGAAACTACCACCTATGTGGTAGTTTGTGGGTACTTTGTTCTTTCCAAAGGGGATGACTATGCACTTTTTGGCATTTAGCTTGAGGCTATGATTTTGACACCAGGTATCCATCTCAGTGAGACCCTTTTGGAGGATGTCTGTGTCAGATGGAGAGTCAATTATAGCCCCCAGTTTGCAGTCGTCTGCGAACCTGGTCAGCCATAGTCCTCCTGTGCTTGCCTGTACCTATGAGAACAGGAGGGGTCCTAGGACTGAGCCCTGGGGAATGCTACTTGTAACGGGTCTAGACTCAGACCTAGCTTCCACAACTCTTACCATGTGTGCTCTGTCCGTGAGCCAGTTGGCAACCCATCTTGTGATGTAGGGGTTTATGTTCAGGTTGGTGAGCTTGTCTATAATACCAGAATGGGGAATGGTATCAAAGGCCTTTGCAAGGTCTAGGTAGGCTGTGTGTACCACCTTTCCCTCATCTATAGCCTTGGTAACTGTCTCAAAGAAGACAACCAGGTTTAGGAGGCATGAACTGCCCTTAACAAAGCCGAACTGGGTAGGGTCCAGTATTTGGAGGTTCCCAATGTCTCTGTTAATGAGTTCCATGATGATGCACTCCATAGCCTTGCAGACCAAGCTAGTCAGGCTTATAGGGTGATAGTTCCCAGGTCTGTTGTCGCTCCACCTTTGTGGAGCGGAATAACCACTGCTGTGTGGCACTCTATGATGTTTGTAACCTGTGGAGAGGTTGAGTTTGACCAGTGTGTTTAGGTGAGGGGTTAGTTTGTCTTTGAGCTCATGTAGGACACAGCCTGGGACACCATCCAGTCCCATTGATGCTGTGTTTCTGGCTTTGGGGAGGTCTGTTTTAATCTGAGTGTCTGTGATTTCTGGGGCTCTACATTCTTCTGGTATGGTTATGAGCCCTTTTGGGGGTGAGAGGGAGATGAAGTTTGCTCTGAACCTGTCTGCCAGGATGTTGGTAAGATCGGTCAGTTCAGTGTATTTTGTACCATTCTGCACTAACTCCAAGCAGATCTGAGCATTGCCACTTAGATTCTTGACATAGCTAAAGAATGCCTTGTGGTTATCTTTGGAGTCCTTGGCAATTTTTCTTTCGAAACTCACCTTGGATGATTTTATGAGGGATCGTAGTTTCTTGCTGATACTGATCAGGGATGTCTTCCCTTCTTGGGATTTTACTCTTTTCTGTACTAGTTTCCTCCTTCTATTGTATAGCTTGTTTATGGCAGGAATCCACCAGACTGGTTTCCTTTTTTTGGAGGAGTGAGTCTTGGTTTTCCATGGGACAGCACGATCCATGCATTCTTGTAGGCGCCCGTAGAATGCATTAGTAAAGGATTTTGCAGCTTGGACAACGTTATCCTTCAGCATGGGGGCTTTGAAACTTCGAGTGAGCAAACGTCCAAATCCATAATAACAGAACACACTTTAATGAAAGCGCTTTTATCGAAAAAGTGCTTTCGTTAAAGAGTGTTACAAAAAAATAAATAAAACACTACATATACATTTTAGCAGGCGGACTTCGCACCCCTGCACCCCCCATGTGGGGGGCTGTGCCCCCCACACACCCCCACTTTAATATTCTCCCTTCAAGACCACACTACAGTGGGGAAAAGGGAAATTTCCCTTACCCGCACCGTAGTACAGCCTCAGTAACAGGCATGCTTACGCGAAAGTGCTTCTTCGGTGAAAAGCACTTTCGCATAAATATGCCTGGTCGTTTGGGTTTCAGTCGTTTGCTCACTCGAGCAAACATCCTTGATCCATATATATATATATATATATATGTGTGTGTGTGTGTGTGTGTGTGTGTGTGTGTGTGTGTGTGTGTGTGTGTGTGTGCGCGCGCGCACGCGCAAGTCCACATTGCTTAATCATTCTTTATGTCAAATGAATTTTTGTATGTTATTTTTGTGAAATGTGTACAGTATTGTTTTTCAAGTGGTAAAAAGTTGAATGGTAAAAGGAAGATTTTGAAAGGTAATTGTGGGTTTGTTATATTAATGCTGAAATTTTCAGATATATAAAAAGTTTTAGGACTGGGGCTGTAACGTGTGCTAATGTTTGCAGATTAAGGTTGGAGTGAGGGCTATGTAAGAGGATAGATTTAGCATTGTGTGCATGTAATATTGTAAGTGACATGTGGCTGAGTGTCTTTTGTAAAGGCAGCATTGCCAAAAAGGGGGTTTCTAAAGTTAGGTATAATGTTAAGGTCAGAGTTACCACTGCACCATCTACTTCTGCCCCTTATCCTAACCATACACCTTACCTTAGAGAAACGCTTCCTGTAACACTACCATGATTCAGTCAAATTTGGTCTGAATGTAGTGGTGGAGTTTTTGATAGAAGATCACAAAAGAAAACTGTTTTCCTTTTGCAATCTTCTTTTTAGTTTATGTTGGATTTTTGGTAAGTGTGTTTTCCAATATGCTGGCATCAATGTTTTCTTGTTCCATCTTTGTGCATTTCGATCATTTACCATAAGCCCTCATATATATACTATAAACTCCACACCATCATGGTAACAGTACCCATGTACCCCTCTTTTGGTTGTTAAATAGGCAGCAGACTATGCTTTGGTATGGGCCTTTCTGTTCCAATTCCTTAGGAAAATCAATAATAAAAGTTAAATAATTCAGCCACTTAAAATGTGAATGTAAATGGTGTTCTTTAAAGCTTTATTTTTCTGTCTTTCTCTTTGTATGTGTCTGTCTGTCTGTCTGACTCTCTCTCTTGCCTGCTGCCTGCTTTTATCTATGAATGAAAGCATGCTGTCATACCCAGGCAGGACAGCAGTGCATTCCCTTATAAAAAGAAATTATCTGTTATTAAACTAAAACAAATGCAGATCATGGTAGTCAATAGGAGGTATTGCTCTTCCTAAAACCCTTAGAAAATTCTGTCTAAATGGAGTTGTAAGTACTAAAGTCACCAGAAATCTCAGCAGATATAGTCTTGAAACCATTAGCCACCTGGGAGCTCAACATTTGGTCTACATCGCTCATTCTCTCTTCTCTGCCACTCAGTTAGCAGTTAAAGCAAGTTGTCACTCCTTACTGAGGACAATACTTTACACCCATAAAACAGACCTAGGAGTGAAAACATGCTATCATACTACATCTAGGGCAGCAGAATCCCATTTTTAAATAAACTATATTGACTTTAGAAAAAAAGACTTTACTTTGATAAGCCACTCTTTTACTATTTTCTGTATAGCATGTTTTCTGAGTTCTAGTATCCTATAAACCCTTTAAGCAACCTTTCCTTCTTAAACTGTCTTAAACTATTGTTGAACAGAATTAGTGTTTCAGAGTAGTTCTGCAAATACACTTCTACTCCCTAACAGAAACTTCCCTTTTCTTATTTCTGTGTTATGAATGTTACCCATTTCACTGAATTTTCTTCTTCTTTCGGCTGTTCTCGATAGGGGTCGCCACAGCGGATCATCTGTTTCCATTTCTTCCTGTCCTCTGAATCCTGCTCTGTCACATCAACCACCTGCATGTCCTCTCTCACCACATCCATAAACCTTATCTTAGGCCTTCCTCTTTTCCTGTTTCCTGGTAGCTTCAGCCTTAGCATCTTTTTCCCAATATACTCTGCATCCCTCCTCAGCACATGTCCAAACCAATGTAATCTTGCCTCTCTGGCTTTGTCTCTAAACCTTCCAACCTGGGCTGACCCTCTAATATACTTATTCCTAATCCTGTCCACCCTCGTCACACCCAGTGCAAATCTTAACATCTTTAACTCTGCCACATCCAGCTCTGACTCCTGCCTTTTTGTCAATGCCACTGTCTCCAACCCATATAACATAGCTGGTCTCACTACCCTCTTGTAGATCTTCCCTTTCACTCTTACTGGTACTCATCTGTCACAAATCACTCCTGACACTCTTCTCCACCCACTCCATCCTGCCTGCACTCTCTTCTTCACCTCTCTTCCACACTCACCATTACTCTGAACTATTGATCCCAAGTATTTAAACTCATCCACCGTTGCCACCTCTACTCCCTGCATCCTCACCATTCCTCTATCCTCCCTCTCATTCACACGCATATATTCTCTCTTAGTCCTGCTGATCTTCATTCCTCTTCTCTCTAGAACATATCTCCACCTCTCCAGGGTCTCCTCCACCTGTTCCCTACTCTCACTACAGATCACAATGTCATCTGCAAACATCATAGTCCACGGGGACTCCTGTCTGATCTCATCTGTCACCCTGTCCATCACCATTGCAAACAAGAAAGAGCTCAGAACTGATCCTTGATGTAGTCCCACGTCCACCTTAAACACATCCGTCACTCCTGTTTTAAATGGCAGTTTTCCTGTTTTCCAAGTGTTTCTGGCATTATCTATAGGGACACAAAAGTAGCTAGCATTCCTCACTAGCACTACTGTTTATTTAATGACTAGCTAAACAAACTTCTCCTTCCATATGGAATGCTAGGTACTCTCTGTCTCCATTTTAAACTGCAAACTACTAAAGTTGCCTGAACACTTGCTTACATGCAAATTTTATGCATAACCTTTACTAATGTCACTATGTGTTCTTTCTAAAGACATGGCCATACCTCTCAACCCCTTAGAGCAAAAAATCTGGACAAAGCCTAAAATGATGGGGGGACAGATAGGGACAGATTTTAAATATTGCTCTTACAAACTTAGAAAGTTGATAGAATAATAGGTTTTGCATTAGCATGAATTTTCTGAAGGATGTGGAGTCTTAAACTCAAATGTTTGTCATTATTTAATGACTTCAATCCTCAGCTATTTGCCAGAAAAGTACAGATTTTAAGAGGAACACACCAAAATTATGAGGCAAAAATCTGGACTTTCTGCGAAAATCTGTGCAGTTGAGAGGTCTTGACATGGCTTTGCTTACAAGCTTCTGCCTTACTCCACAACAACCACAAGGCCTTTATAAGCCTAGCCATGCAGTCCAACCCAGTTGTGTCCCTATCTATCATGTGCATTTATTAGGACGGGGTATGGTAGTTAGGAAGTCTGTAGAGGTTATGTGTGGGGGGGGGGGTATGATAGTTTGGGCATTAATGTCTGTCTATGTCTAGGTCTGTCAGAGATATGCAGGCCAGACCCAGGGTGAGTTTCCCATTTCCCATCAACTGGTTGAGATTACACATTGCTCAGAAAGTTAGACTGTTCTTACAGCATTCTTCTTAAAACCACTTTTTATCACAGTCACCGAACTATCATTTTGACTTTTACTTGTATATTTTAAACACACAACTCTTGTTGCTCAGCACCAGTTTTAACTTTAATACAAGCATTATAATGTTTACCCTTGTTTGACTTCACAGATGCCTTAAATGCAATTAATGTATCCAAAGAGTCAAAAGTTCCAATACCTTCTATGTTAACTTGTTCTTCACCAAATATTTCAGGTTTAATCCACTACATAATGCAGGGCTACTATGCACTTTTTCCTATAGTGTTCTATTCCTCCATTCTGTCCGAGGAACATACTTCCCTAGCTATAAAAGCCAAAGTATAAGTGGATTACTAGCAAATCCATTAATTCAGGAGTTCTTTCTTTTTTAACCTGTTTTGAGACATCTTCTTTCCATAAAAATACAGGCATGACAGGTTCTTTTATATATTACCTTGCAAAAGGTAGTTGTAAACCAAATTCATCGCCTGCTTTTTTCTGTCATCAGCATATGCGTATTAAGTACTCTCTTTATTTGTACATTGCATTTTCCCTTCTTTACTTTTAGTGGCTATCATAGGTCCACATCCTTTTCCCTTCCTGATGCTACCCTTTCATTGCAAAGTTTATCTCGGAATGAAATATAGAATCGGTTTAGCTTTTCCTTGATTTACAGATTCCTGTTGATTAGACTTCCCCTCCAGTTGCATTCTCTGGTTTACTCTAGCAAAACTATGTTTGGAACTCTTTATTGTCTTGCCTACTTCACTTTCTGTAGTCATTTTGTTCCAAGGGTCCTCGCTCAAATGCTTTTCTTTTCTTATAATTTATTCCCTCTGTTTTTATGTTAGCACTTAGTGTAAGTTTCTGTGCATCATTTTACCTTGTGCTAGTTCTTACATCATCTTCAGTTCCTGTATTGACACTTGCATTGTGGGTTTCTGTTTCTCTATCATTAGAGCATGCTTCTCATAAGAGACAGAATCAATTTTATTGACCAATCACAACAAAATTCTGTCTCCTTTTTGTTTCAGCATCTGGCTTGTTTAATTTTGCTTACAGCTCCTGTGTTTTGGATTAGTAAGGATTTCATTAAAGATCTGTTCAAGGTTACTTTGTTTGTCTCTAGACATTACCTTCTGTTTCTTATTGTTCTCTCTAGATTGTTGCCACCCTGTTTTAAGGTAAATGAACACACATTTTCACTGCATTTTTCTTCTCTTAGTTCCCAATGAAATGGGTATCTCAGAATGTATATCATCTACCCTTGTTTTTGTTTCTTTACTTATTGTTAACTGTTGTCTCAGTTGTATTGACAGAAGCAGGTTTAAAACTCTGATAAGGCCTTGTGTTTATCTAAATAATTGCATTAGTGCAGCTTCTCTTACTAATACATTCCACTTCTTCAACACTCACTTGTTGTCTAGGATTCACCCCACTCTTCTGTGATTTTCTACTCTAACTTGACAGAAAGTTTAGAATTCTGATTGTTATGTATTTCCTTACTTCCTAAGTTTACTCCCTTAAAATACATTATAACCAAGTGAGTGATTCCTTTCTCTTCATTTCTGCTAATCACTTCTACTATCAGCTTGCAACATTTCCAGACTACAGCATCCTTTCTACTTTCTGTTGTGTAACGCAGTTAAGATGTGCTAGTTTAGTGCATGCTTATCTTGCTTCCATTGGCTTTACGTTTGCATGCCACTCTGTCCTAGCATGCTGCAATATTTTAATGTAGATGTCTTTCATTTTTACTTGTTCTGCTTTTGCAGACTGCTCTATCTCAGCAAGCTGTAATCTTTTGGTGTGCAAAACCTTTACTGCTATATACAGATTCTGCTCTTGCAGGATGCTCTATCATAGTTATCTGCATACCTCTCAACTTCTTAGCATGAAAAGAGCTGCACAAAGCAAAAGATGATGGGGGCAAAGGCCCAAAAAAATAGGGACACATTTTAAATTTTGGTCTTATAAACTTAGAACATTGCTAGAATAAAAGGTTTTTTGTTGCCATGCATTTTCTGAAGGATATAAAGTCTGAAACTCAAATGTCTGTTTTTATTTAATGAATTCAGTCCTTATCGGTGTGCCACAAAACCACAGATTTTATGAGAAACAGACTAAAAATATGAGGCAAAAATCTGGACAGTTGAGAGGTATAGCTAGCTGTAACTTAATGTGCAAGTTCTTTCCTTTTGCTAATTCTTCTGTTAGAAATTGCATTGTTAAACTGATACACCAATGTACTTCTTTCAGTGGTGTATACTCTTTCTGTTTCTGTGCCATAAAGCCAGTATTTGCACAGTATAGGGAATTCCAACAGTATACCTAGATCTTTGCTGGGTAAATACACTTCAGTGAATGGGTCTAATATTTGTCCCCCAATCTTTTTTTTTTTCCAAAGTTGGGTAGAGGCTAGGCATATCTGTAGCTTAATTTCTTATGGACTCCCCACCACACACTGACCAGTGGCTTATAAGAATATAGGAATGCAGCAAGTGATTACAGAAACCATAAAATGACAAGTCATATACACCTTTAAGTAGACACATGTTCTTACCAAAGTTTTCAAACAATTAATAGTGCTCATCTCACAATCTCCCAAATTAACCAGGGCTGTACATGATAGCTCTGGCATACATTTGTGACTACCTATTCAATCATCAAGACTAGCCTTACAACTAGAAGAAATAATACTTTGCTTGACCTATAGTAGTCTCTTATTCTATAGGATGGGAATATGTTGTGCTAAGAACCTATTTCTACAGTGAATCTTGTTTATCTGTTGGTGTAGATTTAGGTCCCAAGTATAAACATTTGTAGAATCACTGATTCTGTGAGGAAATGGGAGGTCATACAGGACTGGGTCTTTCTCAAGTTGGAAAGCATGACACAGGTTACCTCAAAGTAACTAACTTCCCTAATTTAGCCCTCCAGGCAATTCTCATTTATATTCTAGTAACTGGCAATTAAGACCTGGTGATGTGGCTAATTGCTGTGAGAATGTTCTCATACTCCAGATTTTTTGAAAATACATTTAGAGGCACAGAGGAGCAGACATGTTGTTATAACTATGTTTAAGACTATATATATATATATATATATATATATATATATATATATATATATATATATATATCTATATATATATATATATGGATTCACTTCATAACATTGAAATATCAAAATACTGAAACTCAAAACACTGAAACCAAAATACTGAAAGCTCAAAATACTGAATACTCAAAATACTGAAACTCAAAATACTGAAAACACATATTATGTGTAGACTCAGCTTAAACAACATAAATCATAACAATTTCTACCAAATATCTGCAGGGCAAGCCCCTGCACCCCTATGAGGGGCTGCGCCTTCACCCCCTGCTAATTAAATATATCAACTCCAAGATTGCACATAGTGTAGTTAAGTGCCCCCCTACATATATTTGGTAGAAATTGCTATGATTTATGTTGTTTAAGCTGAGTTTACGCATAATATGTGTTTTCAGTATTTTGAGTATTCAGTATTTTGAGCTTTCAGTATTTTGGTCTTCAGTATTATGAAGTTTTATCATTTTCAGTATTATGAAGTTTCAGTGTTATGAAGTGAATCCATATATATATATATATATATATATATATATATATATATATATATATATAGATATGTGTGTGTATGTATATATATATATATATATATATATATATGCATATATGTATGTGTGTATGTGTATATATATGTATATATATATATATATATATATATATATATATATATATATATATATACACATATATATGTGTGTGTGTGTGTGTGTGTGTGTGTATATGTATATATGGATCTACCTGACTACATTGAAACATCAAAAGAGCGAAAACGACTTCACCGACACCACATAATCGACAGTTCACAAACACGACACCTCATACACTCGGCACATCATAACAACAAACAAAACAAATCCCCTATCCAAAACCCACACACACAACACAAGCACACCAAAATCCTTACAAACCAACACTAACCCATACATACACAACTATCTACAACCCTAACCCAAACCCTTACCCTAAGGTCCGTCACTATCGCACACTCACCTAACCCGCGCCCTAACCCTAACTCACTTAACCCGCCCCTAACCCAAAAACTATCACTACTGCACCCTTACCTAACCCGCGCCCTAACCCTAACTCACTTATCCTACCCCTATCCCTACAGACCGCCAACATCGCACACTTACCGTACTCGCACCCTTAACTAACCTGCGCCCTAACCCTAACTCACTTATCCCACCCCTATCCCTACACACCGTCAACATCGCACACTTACCTTACTCGCACCCTAACATCCGTCACTACCGCATACTTACACATCCTTTCCCCATCTCAGTGTTCTCAGCGTCAGTGTCTTCCTCCGTCGGTCTTCTGCTTTGTCGATCTTCTGGCGTCGGTGAAGTCGTTTTTGCTCTTCTGAAGTTTTGACGTAGTCAGGTAGATCTGTATATATATATATATATATATATATATATATATATATACATATATATATATATATATATATATATATAGATATATATATATATATATATATATATATATATGTATATATATATATATAAAAATAAAGAAAAATAGGAAAGTGTGTGTGTGTGTGTGTGTGTGTGTGTGTGTGTGTGTGTGTGTGTGTGTGTGTGTGTGTGTGTGTGTGTGTGTGAGATGACAGAGCTTGGACAGCAAACAGGGATATTATCTGCTTTGTAGACAAGATCTGGGTTGTGCTTATCAGGTTAAAAGTTATGAAGGAAAATACAGAGCATTACCTAATTCAGAAGGAAGCAGGTTTCCTATGCCTTGAGCTAAATAGTGGAGGTATCAATATCTCAAACTGTTAAAAGTCCAGTTTCCCAATGGTCTGGGCAAGAGGTGTCTCAGATGAGTTACCGGAACAGAAAAGTATATTTCTGTAGAAGTCCTCGGACCTAAGAAAAGAAGCTTGTTATTTCTCTAAAACTGGAGAGGCTGGAATTAGTTGTTAATATAATATGCTAACAGAGCTGGAAAGGCTGTGAGGACTGTTACCTGATGATACTTGGGTGACACATTGGTGCAGCAGTTAGCGTTGTTGCTTCACAGCAAGAGGTTCTCCGGTTCATTTCTCAGCTGGGGTGGCTTCTGTGCAGAGTCTGCATGTCCTCCCTGCATTTGCTAGGGTTTCCTCTGGATGCTCTGGTTTCCTCCCATATTCCAAAGACATGCGTCTGGGGCATTTCTCCCTGGGCCTCGGCTGAAAATGGACTCTGTCCCAGTCAGACTTTCATGGCAAACAAATGTTAAATAAATAAATAAATATTCTGTTTATGGAAAGCAATTATGCTACATTTGAAAAAGACTGATGATACAAACGGAAGCCTGTAAAGCTAAGCTAAAATGAATTAGAGTTTGTGAAATGTATTTAGGTTTACCTCATCCTGAAGAAAAAGTGGTAAAGAAATGTTATTTTCCATTCTCCTTGTAGGTATACCCAATATTTAACTACAGCCATTGGCTTCAGAAATTATCTTGTTGTTAATAAAACAACTTCATTTATCTCTCCCTTCCTCTCTCTCTCGAGATATATATATATATATATATATATATATATATATATATATATATATATATATATATATATATATATATATATATATATATATATATATATGTCCTAATTTAAATATTTCCAGTTACAGCAACAGTACTTTACATATCCACATTTACTGCAGTAGTACTTACCATTCTCAAAGACAGAAAAATATATAAAAAAAAATAAAACTAGTACATTTACACTGTAACACCATGTAATCCAGGACCAAAAATGGTTACAAAATGGGTGTTAAATGCCTTTTTTTCCTTTTAATTTCTCCAAATCTTTTAGGTTTCTAATATCATGATGGAAATGGACCCCATTCCTAAGTCAAAGTAAGATTAAAGTTCATGAAACTATGTTTCAATCTCTGATGTCAGCTAGAAGTGCTCTTTGCAGCACCCGCAATGTGCCCAGTAATGACTCCTTTTGCAGTTCATATGGAGTTACATGTATTGGTAACATATCTAAATACAATTGTAGGTTCTTTTTTTATAAGACCCATTACTTCTATTACTATTGGGACTGTCTGAGTATCTTTCTTCCACATTGCTCTCATTTCTGCCTGCAAATCCTGATATTTTATGAATTTGTGTCTCTCTGTATGCAAGACACTGTGTTACTGGGTGTGGTGATTTCAGTGATCAGTGCTACTTTTGTCTTGTTTTCATGGACCATTATATCCAGTTTTCTAGCATATATCTTTTGAACTGTTAGTAATGGATGATCCCATGTGATGTAAACTTCATCATTTTCTGTGATGCTTTGTGGCTCATGTTTCCAGTGTTTTTCAGCCACTTCAGTACCACAATGTTTGCAACAATCTTGTCACATTATTATGCCTTTCAGTATACAGTCCTTCTGCTATTAGTATGTCACAACCAGCAATGAAGTGTGTGGCTTTTTTCAATTTGGTTTTAGAAAACCTACATTTGTCTGTTTCTCCCACATGTTCAATGGACTTTGTAAACCAATGTTTACACAACCAACTATTTTTGGCTGCCAATATTAAGCTTTCATCTCTTGTTTTGAATTTGCCTCTCCTTAACCATTCTTGCGTTCGTTCCTGATCAACAGGAGATTCTTTCAGAAGTTTTTTATACTTGCAACTATATTTATGCATTTTCCACGTTTCTTACCTTCTCATCTGATCCTTCACCTTATATTCTTTCTTTTATTTTTTGGCACATTCAGGTGCTGCCTAATGTTTATCTGCTTCTAGTTTGATTTCCATTCCCACTTGATACTGATATGCTTTTGCTAAAGTAAACAGGGAAGTCATCTTAGACTTATTCTCCTCATGTTTCAAAACTTTCACTACTTTTGGTTCTTGTGAGGTCAGCAGACATGTATGCAGTCCTACAACTGCAGATCTATACATGTAATCAGTTTTGAGGAGGCCCATACCTCCTTCAGAACAGGGAATATATAGTCTTGGTGTACACTGATTTCTATAAATCATTTGATGAGTGTGAAGCATCCTTCTTGTTTTCCTGGACAACTGATCTAACACCTACACCAGAAAGAGCAAATTCGCTTATAGCTTGGACTTTGTTCATAGATGTCAATGCTGTTTTCAGTATTAAATTTAGTCTTCTAAAATATTCCTTACTAAGTTTTATTCACATTTGTTCATGCTTTATTGTTGTTCCTTCATCAATTCCCAAATATGTATACAGTCCCTCTTGCTCAAGTTCTTTTATATCACATTCCTGTCTCAAACTGATGTTTTCTTGGAGTTGCAGCTTTCCTACTTTAAAAGTTGCTTTTGCACATTTATCAAGTCCAAATGGCATTCTTATGTCATCTGAAAAAGTTTTGACCACTTGCAGTTGTGCTTTCAGTTCCTCATCCAATGAACTATACAATTTTAAATCGTCTACAAAAAGAAAATGAGAAGTTTTTACACTTTGTTGTTTTCTGGAAGCTAAATTGCAACCATGACCTAGTCTGTTAAGTAGAAGGTGTAATGGGTTAAGGGCAAGACAAAAGAGCAGCAGTGACAGAGAGTCACCATGGAATATCCCCCTTTGAATTTTTATCCCTGAAGTAATAATTTGTCCTTTATCATGGCTTAACTGAAAAGTAGTTTACCGCTGTTTCATGGTCTCTACAATGTAATTGATCAGTGTAGGGTGTACCTTATACATTTTAAGCACTCTTTGATCCATGAATGTGGGATACTGTCAAATGTTTTTTTGTAGCCTCTCTATGCCATACTTAGATTCTTCCCCTTTTTACAGTTCTCCATTATGACTTTATCAAAAAAATGATCCTTTGTTCGATATGACTTTCTTTTGTTACCATTTTGTTCTATTGTCATGATTGAGTTTTCTTCTAAATGACTATAAGCTATGTCAGCATCATTTCCAGTGTACAGTTTATATGTCATCGGAAGGCAGATTATTGGTCTAGAGTTTTTAAGATAGCTTGCAAGTTCACTGTTAAGTAGGAGCATTGTTTTTTTCTGTTGTTAACCAGTCTGGTGTCTGTTCAGTATGTGCATATAAATAGTTCTTACTCTTTGCTAAATCTTCATGTAAAGATGTTAATACTTTTAGCTGGAAGTTAGGTACTCCATCTGAGTCTGGAGTTTTCCAGTTAGGGGCTTTTCTTAACATTGTTTCAATCTCTTTGGCCGTTACTTCATCCCATTTCATATCCTGTACATTTGAACTTCATATTCTTTTACTTCTTCTATCCATTTAGCATATTTGTTATATTACACAGGATCTTCATAGATATTTCTCCAAAATGTATCTTTTTTTTTTTTTTTTTTTTTTTTGTGGTGGTGTTTCAGTTCCTTTTGCCTCGTTTCCTAGATCTTGATTTGTTCTAATACTATGCATTGCTTTTATCACATCTATCTTTCTGAGTATTTTTGTTGATCTGTTCCCTCTTCTATACTCTTCTAACAGTGACACCTTTTCTCTATTCAATACTTCTATCACAATAGTAAAATACATGAAGCAAATAATCCAACAAAAAAATGTCACAGGATACCTTCTCCTTGAAAAGAACCAGACACCAGGCAGAGTAAGGTTATAACCGCTTTCGTTCCCTTTATTCACACTCAATACAAACGGAACTTCATCAGATACAAAACCTTACCTTAAAGTTCCGTTTGTATTGAGTGTGAATAAAGGGAATGAAAGCGCTTATAACCTTACTCTGCCTGGTGTCTGGTTCTTTTCAAGGAGAAGGTATCCTGTGACATTTTTTTGTTGGATTATTCTATTCAGTACTTCCATGATGGCAGTTGATTTCTCCCCTTCCTTTCCCTTACTGCCCTGTGTTTTTTCGTAAGACTTTATCTCTTATTAATTTAGATTCACAGAAGGATCCCCTTCACATTATCTTTAGATCCACAGAAGGATCCCCTTCAGATTATCAAAGTTTCAAAACTTCGAAAATCATATGGCTGAGACAATATGATCAAAGTTTTGAAACTTCAAACATTTTGAATGGAGATCGCAGTACAGCACAGAATGGGAAATGTACCATTTTCCTCGCTTTATGCAATCTCAGAGTTGGTATATTTAATTAACAGGGTGTGTTGGAGTGCAGGGGGGTTTGTTCTCTTGCAAAAATGTAAACGTTTTTTCTTTTTTTTTTATTTAATTTTCAAAGTTTCAAAATTTCGATCATATGGTCTTGGCCATATGAATTTTGAAGTTTTTAAACTTCGATAATCTGAAGGGGGTCTGCACAGAAAATATCCTATTTACTTCTATTATATTGCATGAATCTGTATGAACAGTCCTAATTACTGTGCTCATTTGTTTTATCATATTTCTAACTTTTGGGGTTTTATTGACTTTCAGTGGTCTATTTCTTTCCTTGATCTTAATATGTCTGTCCACCTCTATTAAATCAAGCAACTCTTCTCTTAGATAATTTTCTTCTAAATTGAGGGCACATTCTTTGTTCTCAATTTCCTGTGGGCATTCTATAGAGAGTTCCACAGCATCTTCCTGTACCATATTCTCTTCAGTTTCATCCTGTGTCATCCGTTGTTCTTTCATGTGGGAGCTCACTGGCCTATCACTCCACAGCACTGACTGTGCCAGAATTGCCACAGTTTCCTGTTCCTTTCCTTGATCTGCAACTCCAACTGAAATTTTGTGCTGGTTTCCTATGAAAGGCTCCAAAGTCACTGATCAGATGTTTCCCACTCCCCTGCTTTCTCCTTAATTTGGGGGTCCATTGCTGTCTCCTGTTGTGATGTTATCAAAGCTAGATTTTTTTAAATCCTTCACTTTGCAGGTAATACATAACCTCACTTTTTATTTGTTTAGCTTTTCCATTATTAATCTGTTTTTCTACTTTTCCTCTTTATTTTCTTGTTTTTGTATTGTAAAATGTTCCACTCAGATGCTTTTGCCTCTATTTCTCTTCAAATATCTTTGGTGCTGCCTCTTTTTGTATTGCTTAATTTTCTTTCTCATTTGCATAAATATTACACCATATTAAATCTCTTTTTCTTTCCCATGTCCCTATTTCTTTTTCAGATGTTTCCTGCTCCTCCTGTTTCTCCTTACTTGGCCAAGTCATTGTGCCATCATGCTGTGATATATCCTGTGTTACACTTTCTGCACTAAATCCTTCAATTCACAGGTATTCCATAACTTCAGCTTCTTTTTTTTTTAATTCTACTTTACAAATATTCTCTTCTACATTCCCTCTTTGTGACCTTAATTTTTGTATTGTGAAATTTTCCATATATGGATGCCATTGCCTGTATTTATCTTTGAATATCTTTGGAGCTCATTTTTTGTACTGATTCCTTTGGCTTTTACTTTGCATAAATATTGCACCATATCAGATCGCTCTTTCCCATGTGCATATTTCTTTTTTATACTTTTCAAAAATCTCTGGATTTTGTTCTTTATATTTTTGCACTTCCTCAGTCACGTCCTTTTCCAAATGACCCAAGGTTTCTTGGTCTATATAATGTTTTTCATAAATCTGTTGCATTAAAAAACACAAATTTTCATTTGAAGCTTTTGACAGGTTTTCCTTGTGCAAGTACTTTTTTCCTCTAATTTCTCTCTTAATCTTTTTGCATATCTCCTGTCTGGAAATACTGGGATTCTTGCATAATAGTAATAATGCATATATTTTTTTCTTATCCTCAATAGTCCATTTTATGATAATTATGGCTCCTTTTTGGCCTATCAATTTTAGTGATTTTTCTGGACTACTACTTCCTTCTACAACAGGGGCCATCCTCCCTCTGGGCCTGGCCTAGCCCCACTGTAGGAATATTTCTGTGTCTTGAGGCTGCTACACTGTCATATTTTCCATTCCTGGCACCAGTATGCCTACCAGGATTGGACACTTTTGTATCCCGGTTCTTGTACACCTAGCTATCTTTTTTTATTTTGTAACCTACTTCTGTCCATGATATACATTATATAAAATACAATCTATATATATATATATATATATATATATATATATATATATATATATATATATATATATCAGTGTCATCTTGTTGAGATTTTGTGAGAAACAGGGGCACCTCATGAAGGTACTCACCAAGACTTGAGGATGAATTCACTGTAAATTAAATGAGCATAAAGCACTATGCATAATCACCCTATATATTCCATCCTACACTAGGGATCTAGTTCCATTTCTCATGAAATAATAATTCTTGGTGATGTCCATATTAACTGGCAAACCTTCACATCGGACTACCCTTCCACTAGTATCAATCTATATGGTTTCAAACAACTCATAACTTCCCATATTCACTTCAGTGGCTACAAAGCCAATAACAATGGGACTGCTCTGGACTGGATCCTAGTCTCAAATACAAACCTTTACAACAGAAACCCTCCCATGCTCCCTCAGTAATCACCATTACACCTATGTTCACAGACTAGCAACTCAATATATCAAACAGCATCTTTATAAAGACTGCCATAACCTGTCAAATTTCAATTCCAAGATTTTTAATGACATCTTTAATAACATTAATTGGTCAATCCTCTATTCCCTACCACAGGATAATACTGTTGTAAAATTTAATACAATATTTTTGACATTCTGAATAGCCTCACTCCTATCACTCTGGCTATCCCCTTGTGGTAGAAAAATTAATGTACAAGAGAGACAAAGCTTGGAGAAACTGGCAAAAGTACAAATCTCAAGCTCATTCTCAAGCTTATTATTTCAATCCTCAGGATAACCAAAAACATATTCCCCCCAAATTTTGGTCCACTATCAAGAAAATAGTACACCCAAGAACTCCTAGTACTCATAACCCTTGTTCAGACATCTCACCCTTAGAAACTACTTCTAAATTTAACTTCCACTTTATAGACTCAATAGCTGTCCTCACCCAAAGCTCCCTATGGAATCCTGCCACTCCTGACAAACTTCAAAGCTCTAACAATGCCATTTTCAACTTAAAATCTGTCTCTGCGTCCTATATAAAAATTATTACACAATATTATGCCCACACCCTCTTTAGACAATCTCCCATATGAATATCTAAATATTGCTGCCTCCTGTATTGCCTATCCATTCTCTGTCTTGATCAGTTGATACATTTGTGACTCATATGTCCCATCTCTCTGGAAATAATGTACATCATTCCTCTTCATAAAGGGGGGACTCCACAGAAATAACAAACTTCAGATCAATTGCAATCTTGTCCCCTCTTTCCAAGAGCTTAGAAAAATGTATTCATAAACAATACTTACTCCAGGAAAATCTATTAACCTCTACCCAACATGGCTTTCACCTAGATCATAGCACAACAACTGCACTTGTTGTCTTTCTCGACCATGTCATTGAAACCAGCGATAACAACAATTTAGTTTCTTCCCTCTTTTTAGAGCTCTCTAAAGCTTTCAGTACAGTCTTACATACCAAAATACTCTCAAAACTGTGTGCTTTAGTTTTTTCCAGTACAACAGTCAGTTGATTCTCTGGCTACCTATCTTCTAACAGGCTACAGTCAGTTAAATGGCTCTCTACTTACTCATCTTTTCTCCCAGTTAACATGTGTTGGGAGGGTGGCCTAATGGTTAAGGTGTTTCCCTTATAAACACAAGGTGCAGGGTTTGAGTCTCACAAGGGATAATTAGCTGCGCTTACAATGGCTCGCAAGGACAGTTAGCCTAGTACTACTCTATGAACCTATGAACCAAATGGCTTTGTATATGGCCCTGTCCTTTTTAACATATCTATAAATGATCTACATACATCCTCCCAACAAGCTACACTTTTACAATATGCAGATGACTCCACTCTCATTTGCTCATCTAAATAGTCCTTCCCAGTTACAATCTATCACTCAGCAGGCTTTCAACTCTATTGAAAACTGATTCAGTGACAATCAGCTTTTCCTAAATCCAAATAAAACAAAACTGCTCTTATTTTTCTTCAAACACACATGAAACAGACCTTCAAAATATCCTCTCTCAGCAATACTGAAACTGAAGTTGTACCTCACACAAAGTTACTTGGTGTCATAGTAAATGATCAGCTGAAATTTGATCTTCGTATTCAAAAGTGCATTAAAAACACACCAAAAACTGGGCAAGCTCTATAGATCAAAAAGACTCCTTACCAACTCCTCACGAGTTACTCTAGCCAATGCATACCTCCTTCCTTCACTTACTATATGCCTCACTCATTTTCACCAACATTCGGATCTCCCTAAGATCAAAACTTGAGATTTGTTGTAACAAAGTAGCTAGATTTGCAGCCAGTCAATCATGCAACTCCCAACACTGATCCGTTCTCAGATATTTAAAAAGTTTTGAGTTACCTCACTACCTGAAGTTCACCCAACTCCTCCTTGCTCATAAAACAGTATACAAATCCTCATCCTGCCCACGTGCCAGCAACATTCTTAACCATTGCCTGCTTAATTGCCCTCTTTGCTCATCTGAGTAACACCACCTTGAATTCCATAAACTGAAAAAATCAACTAGTCACTGCCTACATTCCTACTCAGTAGTCATAGTCTGGAACAGCATGTCATGTAGTCACATGTTCAAACAATCTCTAAAGAGATTTCTTCTTAACTCCTGGCTCTGTACATGCCTTACACCACGCTGGCACTACCAATTACTCCTTCCTTCTCTTCCTTTCTCGCCCTTCTCTTTCACTTGCTCTTCTCCCCCCTTTACTTTCCTCCTTTCTCGTATTAGCCAAAGCACCAGTTACATCAACAACTCCCTACTTTAACTACATTTCCTAATCTCCTCCCAACTGCAAAATCTCTTTCCTTTCTTGTAGTTTTCTGCCCATATTTAAAATGCTTAACATCTTTACCATTGATTTTCACTACTGATTGTATTTTACTAGGTGTTCAATATCCTATGATTGTTGTTTAATATTCACTGTATAATTTTCTGATATGACTTTATTTATCCTGGCCTAGCCCCACTGTAGGAATATTTCTGTGTCTTGAGGCTGCTACACTGTCATATTTTCCATTCCTGGCACCAGTATGCCTACCAGGATTGGGCACTTTTGTATCCTGGTTCTTGTACACCTAGCTATCTTATTTTATTTTGTAACCTACTTCTGTCCATGATATACATTATATAAAATACAATCTATATATATATATATATCAGTGTCATCTTGTTGAGATTTTGTGAGAAACAGGGGCACCTCATGAAAGTACTCACCAAGACTTGAGGATGAATTCACTGTAAATTAAATGAGCATAAAGCACTATGCATAATCACCCTATATATTCCATCCTACACTGAGAATCTAATTTCATAGTTTCATAGTAGTGTACTAGGCTATCTGCCCGGGGGCATTTATAAGCCTAGCCAACAGTGATGTGGCTTACGCCACCCCATACTATATAGTTGCGCCTCTCTAGTAGTGACACATGTGGGACCCCATTATTTAGTAAACTATACCTCTGTCTAGTAGTGACACTGAGGTGACTCCCGGGGTAAACTTGCGATCTCCCATCCATGCATCGAGATTTTTCTTGAACAGTGCCAATAAAGGGCTCTGTCTCACATGAACTGGGATTTTGTTCCAGAGTATGGGTAACCTCTGTGTTATGAATCTATCCCTCCAGCATGTCCTATTCATATTTGTGCAGAGGTTGAAATCTTTAGCTCGCGTGGTTCTGGTGGATTTGGATTTTTTGAGATGGAGCATGTCCATCAATTCCTGGTTGGACATGGCCCTATATGTTAGGCACAAATCACCTCTGAGCAGGCGGTATGCTACTGAATAGAGCTGGAGTTTCTTTAATCTAGCTGGATAAGGCACATGTTTGAGACCTATGATCCTCTTGGTGAGGTACTTCTGGGGTCTTTCCAGTTGTTGCATGTGCCGGGTGAGATACATCCCAAATGGAGCATTATATTCAATCATGGGCCTGACAAAAGAGGAATATAGAGGTACAATGACCTCCTTTGATCTGGATGAGAATCCCTTCATGATGAGATGGGCAAGGTAGAATGTCTTTCTGACCACTTTGGCAACATGGTTGTCAAAGGAGAGGTCACTATCGACTTGAGTCCCCAGGTCTCTGATTACTTCTTCCGTATTCAGTGGGTTATTGTCTACGTGATAATTTGTGGGTACTTTGTTTTTCCCAAAGGGGATGACTATACATTTTTTGGCGTTAAGTTTGAGGCCATGATTCCGGCACCAGTTGTCCGTTTCAGTGAGACCTTTCTGTAGGATGTGTGTGTCAGCAGGTGAATCAACTATGGCACCCAGTTTGCAGTCATCTGCAAACTTTGTCAGCCATAATCCTCCCATATTTGCTTTCACATCTGAGAAGTAAATGCCGAATAAGAGTGGACCCAAGACTGAGCCCTGTGGGACACCACTCGTGACTGGTTTTGAGTCTGACATGGCTCCAGCAATTTTAACCTTATGGGTTCTGTTTTTTAGCCAGTTTGCTACCCATCTTGTGACATATGGATTTACATTTAGGCTGCTGAGCTTGTCAATGATGCCAGAGTGTGGTATCGTGTCAAAGGCCTTAGCCAAGTCCAAGTAGGCAGTGTGGACAGCCTTGCCCTCGTCGATGGCACTAGTGACTGTCTCGAAGAAGTCAACCAGGTTTAAGAGGCAGGATCTGCCTTTTACAAAACCGAACTGGGTGGGATCAAGGGTCTGCAGATCCCCAATGTCGCCATTTATGAGTTCCATGATGATTCTTTCCATAGCCTTACAGACCAGGCTGGTCAAACTTATGGGGCGGTAGTTACCAGGGTCAGTAGAATTTCCCCTTTGTGGAGTGGGACCACTGTTGCTGTGCGCCAGTGTTCAGGTACATATCCTGTAGTGAGGCTAAGATTGAATAGCGTTCTTAGGGGCGGGTTTAGTTCATCTTGAAGTTCACGTAACACGCAACCGGGGATACCATCGGGTCCCATAGATGCTGTGTTTTTTGCCTTGTTGAGTGCTGATTTCACCTGTATTTCTGTGATGACAGGTAGGTTACATTCAGCAGGGATAATTACTTCATCTTTAGGGGTGAGGGAGGGGAGAAATTTGCACTGAACCTATCTGCCAGAATATTGGCAATGTCGGTAGGGTCAGTGAATTTTTTGTCATTGTGTACTAACTTAGAGCATATCTGAGAATTTCCTCCCAAGGTTCTGACATAATTGAAGAAGGCCTTGTGATTGTCTTTGGTATCCTTGGCAATCTTTTTCTCAAAGTTTGCTTTAGATGTTTTATGAGAGAACGTAGTTTTTACTTGTGCTGATCAGGAAGCCTTTCCCTTGTGGGATTTGGCTTTGTCCTGCAGTAGCTTCCTTCTTTTGTTGTACAGTTTGTTTATAGCCGGGGTCCACCAAACCGGGCGTTTTCCCTTGGTGGAGAGGGTCTTGGTTTTAGTTGGGATTGCTTGATCCATGCATTCTTGGAGATGTCCGTAGAAGGCTTTTGTGAAGGATTCAGCATTTTGGGATGTGGTTTCCATTATCCCAGTAGGCTTAAAGGATATCATTTCTGACTTAAGGAGCGAAAGTCAGCTTTTGAAAAGTTTTTCACTGTAGTCTTTTGTTCTGGGGTGGGGTGGGATATGTACATACAACGTCATCAGTTTATGATCAGATCTTAGTAGTGAGGGGTTTATATCCGTGCGGAGCATTTGGACCCCATGTTTGTGATAATCAGGTCAAGTATATTATCTCTCCTCGTAGGAGAAGTGACCAGTTGCTCCATAGCATTTGAGTTTATGAATTCCAGGAATCTTTGGGCTAGGGTGTTAGGGCTAGAATAGTGGGCCCAGTCTATGTTGGGGTAGTTGAAGTCACCCAATATGATGGTGTTTGGTGTGACATTCATATCCTCCAGTGTTTTCAGGAATGCTTGATGGGATTCCTGGGATTGGGAGGGTGTTCTATAACATGCGACCAGTTGTATGGCAGTTTTGCCTATGGTGAGTAAAACTTGTATGGTTTCTGATGCTTCATGGGTAGCCACCAATCGAGAGGTGTAGGTGTCCTTTATGAAAATGGACACTCCCCCTCCCTTTGTGGTTCGGCCTGGAACTTGAGGCCAAAACGCATGATATGAGGTATAGCCTGGTAGCGCTGGAGTGCTCTCAGGAGCCTTGAACCAGGTTTCAGTTACTGCACAGACATAGATGTTCTCCATACTGAGAAGTGCTTACGAGTGCCTGCATCTTGAGACTTCTGGCGTTGAGCAGCATTACCCTTAATTTTTTTCCATTTTTGTTTTTTGTGGAGGTTGATTTATCCTTTGAGCATTGCCTAAAAAAGGCACTATGGGGGTGGCAAGAGCCTTGGCCAGTATCCGGAAGCCCAGTGGTGACAGGTGCAAGCCATCCCTTGCGAAACAACGTGGCTTGTCCAGCATGTCATCCCAGGCTGACAGACATTGCATCGCCCTAGAATGACACCAGTGATTAAGCCAATTGTTAAAACTGATCATTTTGTCTTTGTACTGAGGCATCATTCTTGGTGAAGGCAGGATGCTGCTCAGGGTCAGGGTCATACCAGTCTGGGCTACATAATCGGAGAGCTCCTCAATGTCTCTTTTCATGTAGTCCAGGGAGGTACGTCTCAGGTCATTCACACCCGCATGGACAATGACTGAATCATACTTGTACTTGCTTTGGAGTGACCTGAGTGCGTGTGTAATGTGGCGGATCCTAGCTCCTGATAGGCAGCTCACCGTTACCCTCTCCTTATTCAGCCTGGTAAGTGGAACGTTGGTGTGTCTGACTATAGAGTCACCTATTACTAATGTCTCTGGCATAGTGTTTTGCCTTAGGGGCTGTGATTGTGTGACACACCTGTTGCTTGAGGTATGTGTTGTAGGTGTTGCGTTTTGTGGGGGTGTATTTCTGGGTGTCTGCTTTGGAGGCCTCTGTTGTTTTGGTAAGTTTCGTATAAGAGCCTCCGAGTATGTCTTTGTGTTCTTATGTGTTTGGTTTGTAGTAGTGGTGGTTTTATGTGTGACTGGTTTTGCTTTGGGTGTGGGTACCATCTCCTCCTGTCTGGTCTTGCCAGTCTTGAGTTGAGAGAGTTCAGCCTCCAGTCTGGCTATATAGTTGCATCTCTCACAAGTATATGTGTTAGTAGGAAGGAGGAGAGGGTTGTCTGTGTACATGAGACAATTGTAACATTGTCTTAAGATTCCCAGATTAACCAGCTGAATAAGAGAGGATGCTAGTGGTCTACCACTCGACATACTAGAATATTATAAGGAGTGTTGTGCCTTTAAGGGAAGTGGGTATTCACAGGGGTAGTGGATGCCTGTAGTGCTTACTTTAGGGTAAGAGTGCTTGTTTTATTATGAGTGCTTGCTAAGGATAGAAGTTCCGAAAAACAAGTGCTAATATATACAGCTAAATAGACTGAGTAGAGCTTCTAAGGGAAAAATTGAAGAGCAGACTTGGCGGAGCCAGAAATAGTTTAAATCTGTATAACCGCTGCTGCGCTAGGCGCCCAACCGCGCAAAAACGCCCTGAGGCGGATTTTATACAGGAACTTGAAAAGAGCTAGAAATGGTCCAAGGCAACCAATGATTTACAGCTCAAGTGCTGAGGTCACTTCCCCCAGGGACAGATAGGCTGCTCAAGGCTCCCCACTCCCACTGGTGAGCTCAGAAACTTCCTTCTATCCAAGTAAGGCAATGGCCAACACAGGAACTACACACAGCCCAGAATACAGCAAAGCCTGTATACTGGTCTTAACTAGTCGAGCAAAGGCGGGAAAACAAGGAGTATTTTTTTTGTTTTTGTTTTTAGGAAAGCACACAGAAATGCAGTTAAGCAAACAGTAAAATCGATTTACACAGGCTAGCACACTTTAGTGGGCAGCCTCAGCAGTTAAATTAGCAAAAAAACAGTATTATTCGAACAGAGTCGACCAAAATGCTACTTTTATGTGTAGATACTTTAGAAATCAGCAGATAGACACAAAAACAGTTATATCTAGTTAAATGAAAGCCAGAGAGGACAATGCAGATAAAAAAAGCCAAAAAATACTTAAATCTGGAAAGTGGTCGCTTCTTTCAGTTCTCTGTTGCCAGGACCCCTCTGCAGGACCACGTGGAGCTCTGCTTGGGTATATAGCCAGAAAAAACACCCTGAGGCGGATTTTTATACAGGGAACTTAAAAAGAGCTAGAAATGGTCCAAGGCAACCAATGATTTACAGCTCAAGTGCTGAGGTCACTTCCCCCAGGGACAGATAGGCTGCTCAAGGCTCCCCACTCCCACTGGTGAGCTCAGAAACTTCCTTCTATCCAAGTAAGGCAATGGCCAACACAGGAACTACACACAGCCCAGAATACAGCAAAGCCTGTATACTGGTCTTAACTAGTCGAGCAAAGGCGGGAAAACAAGGAGTATTTTTTTTTTTGTTTGTTTTTTGTTTTTTTTAGGAAAGCACACAGAAATGCAGTTAAGCAAACAGTAAAATCGATTTACACAGGCTAGCACACTTTAGTGGGCAGCCTCAGCAGTTAGTTCCATTTCTCATGAAATAATAATTATTGGTGAAGTCAATATTAACTGGCAAACCTTCACACTGGACTACCCTTCCACTAGTATCAATATATATGGTTTCAAACTACTATTCTACTATTTGTTACTGCACTTCTTGAGATAGTATTATGTAGTTTATTATATGAACTATGTATGCTGGAGCTTTTCTCCCTGGGACTCCTCTAAAAATGAGATTCATGCCCAGTTGGACTTTCCCAGTAAACAAATGCCAAACAAACAAAAACAAAAAATATATAAATTCCAGCAATACTTCTCTCCTTTATTTGCTGATTTGTCATCTCTCCATTCGGACCCCTGTTTCCGTGTCTTCAGGATTCTACACTGTCATTTTTTCCAGTCCTGGCACCAGTGCATCTACCAGGATTGGGCACTTGTTTTTGTCCTGGGTCTTGTGCACCCAGCTATCTTTTTTTATTTTTTAACCTACTTCTGTCCGTGATACTTGTGTGTCTCTGCTATCCTTAAACAAAAACAAAAAAGCAAAAAAATCTTGCTATTTTCCCACTTTCTATAATTTAAAAAAAAGTTCAGTTACTGAGTTGCTGTTCTGAACTGTTTGTAAGTTTCTTGGAGGCCAATGCTTACTTGGGCTAAAGGGAAGTCTCTGTGTTCACCAGTGGCAGTGGTTAACACTGAGCAGCCTGCCTGTCCCTGTAGGAGTGGTTACTGCCTAGAAACTGTAGTTTTATTGGCCATTTTGGGTCAAATCCAAACTCCTTGATCTTGCTGTCTCTTAAAACCCTGCGGCCACGTGGTTTTGGCATCTTTCCAGGCTTGATAGTTGTTGTTGAAGCACCTACCAATAGGAGAAAATGCTGAGAGAAGAAAGGAGCCACTTTTGAGATTTTAAGTATTTTCTTCTGATTTATTTCTTAGAAAAACTGCATTGTCGCCTACTTTTCAGCATTTTCTTGCTTGCAAAAGTTGATATCTGTGTTAGAAACAGTATTTAGAAAACACCTAGAGCCTGTTTGTTGCATTTTATGTGTTGCACTTGATTTAAAATCGTTTTTTCTTAAAATTGCATTTTACCTGCCTCTGACCTAGCACACACGTGTTGGGGTCATTTATTGCACTGTTCTGACTAGTTTGCTACTTGTGTGTCTCTGCTATCCTTAAACAAAAACAAAAAACAAAAAATCTTGCTATTTTCCCACTTTCTATAATTTAAAAGAAAGTTCAGTTACAGAGTTGCTGTTCTGAACTGTTTGTAAGTTTCTTGGAGGCTAGTGCTTACTTGGGCTAAAGGGAAGTCTCTGTGTTCACCAGTGGTAGTGGTTAACACTGAGCAGCCTGCCTGTCCCTGTAGGAGTGGTTACTGCCTAGAAACTGTAGTTTTATTGGCCATTTTGGGTCAATTCCAAACTCCTTGATCTCTCTCTCTTAAAACCCTGCAGCCGCGTGGTTTTGGCATCTTTCCAGGCTTGATAGTTGTTCCTGAAGCACCTACCAAGAGGAGAAAACGCTGAGAGAAGAAAGGAGCCACTTTTGAGATTTTAAGTATTTTCTTCTGATTTATTTCTTAGAAAAACTGCATTGCCGCCTACTTTTTGGCATTTTCTTGCTTGCAAAAGTTGATATCTGTGTTACTGCCTAGAAACTGTAGTTTTATTGGCCATTTTGGGTCAGTTCCAAACTCCTTGATCTCTCTCTCTTAAAACCCTGCAACTCTCTTTTTGCGCAGTCTTGCGCACAGAGCAGCGTCGGGCAGCGCCGCTTAAACAGGTTTAAACTATTCCCGGCTCCACAAAGTCTGCTCTTCAATTTTTCCCTTAGAACTGCTATAAATCTCAAAATAAGCACTCTATTTTCATTCTAAAGCCCTGCACTTGCTCGTATAAGTATTCTTATAGGTAAACACTAATAAACTTAAGCACACTACCCTCTTATACTCCTTTTAAGTACTTGCTCCCTATTGGTTCTTTCTGATCAGTCAATAAGTAGTTCCCTATACTATTCAGGCATGTCCAGAGGTCAGTTTCGGGTTTACTCTGCAGTCCAGCTGGTGAATCTGGGAATCTTGAGGCAATGTTACAACTGCCTTATGTATACAGACCACCCTCTCCTCCTCCCAACAAGCTCAAATATATGTGAGAGATGCAACTATATAGCCAAACTTGAGGCTGAGCTCTCTCAACCCAGTACTGGCACAGCCAGTCAGGAGGAGAAGGTAACCACACACACCACAAATCCAGTCTCACATAGACATATCGCATCAGCAAACCAAACACATAAACACACAAAAACATACTCGGAGGCTCTAAATAAAAATCTGCCTAAGCAGCAGAGACCTCCAAAGCAGACATCCAAGCAACCCCTACCACGAAACAATACCCACGTAGCACATAGCTCACAAAGTCAGTGTGCCACACAGCCACAGTCCTTAAGGCTAAAAAACACACCTAATACACTTGTAATAGGTGACTCTATTGTCAGACACACTGACGTCCCACTCACCAGACTGAACAAGGAGAAGGTCACTGTAAGCTGCCTGTTGGGTACCAGGATCCGCCACATAACACAAGCACTCAGGTCACTCCAAAGCAAGTACAAATATGACTCCGTCATTGTCCATGCTGGTGTGAATGACCTGAGATGTACCTCCCTGGACTACATGAAAAGAGACATAGAGGAGCTCTCTGATCAAATAGCCCAGGCCAGTATGACCCTGACCTTGAGTAGCATCTTGCCCTCACCAAGAATGATGCCACAGTATAAAGACAAAATTATCAATTTTAACAATTGGCTAAAGTATTGGTGTCATTCAAAGGGGATCCAGTGTCTGTCAGCCTGGGATGACATGCTCAATAAGCCACATTGCTTTGCTAGTGACGGCTTGCACCTGTCACCCCTGGGTTTTCGAATACTGGCAAAGGTTCTTGCCTCCCCCATAGTGCCTTTTTTAGGCAAGGCTCAAAAGACAAACCCGCCTCCATAGACAACACAAAGAAAAAAAAAACTAAGGTTAACGCTGCTCAACGCCAGAAGTCTAAACCTCAAGATGCACGCACTCAAGACTCTCCTCAGTATGGAGAATATCGCTATCTGTGCAGTAACAGAAACCTGGTTCACGGCTCCCGAGAGCACCCCAGCACTAACAGCTTATACTTCATGCTTTTCGACCCCAAAAAGGAGGGGGAGTATCCATATTTATCAAAGATACCCACACCTCCAGGTTAGTGGCACTGCACAAAGCATCAGACACCATCCATGTGCAACTAACAGTGGGCAAAACTGCCTTTCAGTTTGTAGCCTGCTACAGACCACCCTCCCAAACACAGGAACCCCACTCGGCTTTCCTGAGAACACTAGAGAATATGAAGGTCTCTCCAAACACCATTATATTGGGTGACTTCAACTACCCAAACATTGATTGGGAAAACTACTCAAGCCCAAACACCCTCGCCCAACGGTTCCTAGAATTTATAAACTCAAATGCTATGGAACAAGAACAACTGGTCACCACTCCCACAAGAGGGGGAAACATATTGGATCTGGTCATTACCAACATGGGGTCTCTATGTTCCACACCAGAGGTATACCCCTCATTGGTAAGATCAGACCATAAACTAATCTCACTGGACATCCATATTCCGTCCCCACCCCCAGCCAAGGAAACCACGGTGAAGAACTTCTCAAAAGCAAACTTCACACTTCTCAAAACCAAGGTGGAATCCTTCAAAGCCCCCGGGCCAGTAGAAAATACGGCTCAAAACGAAGAATCCTTTACAAAAGCATTCTATGGACACCTACAGGAATGCATGGAGCATGCTATCCCAAATAAAACCAAGACTCACTCCTCCAAAGGCAGGAGACCTGTCTGGTGGACCCCGGCCATAAATAAGCTATACAACAGAAGGAGAAAGCGACTACATGATAGAGCAAAATCCCAAAAAGGGAAGGCATCTCTGATCAGTACTAGCAAGAAACTACGATCCCTCATAAAATCATCTAAGGCCAGCTTCGAAAGAAAAATTGCACAAGACACTAAAGATAATCACAAGGCCTTCTTTAGTTATGTCAGGAACCTGGGAGGCAACTCCCAGATATGCTCTGCAAAATGACAAAAAATACACTGAACCCACAGACATTGCCAACATCCTGGCAGAAAGGTTCAGTGCAAACTCCCAAAAGAGCAAATGTCTATCCCTACAGAGTGTAGCCTTCCTGAGATCACAGATGCACAGGTGAGAGCTGCCCTCTCCAAAGCAATAAACACAGCATCAATGGGACCAGACGGTGTCCCGGGCTGCATCTTACACGAGCTCCAAGAAGAACTAAACCCTCATATAAAGTCACTGTTCAATCTCAACCTTACTACAGGATATGTACCCAAGGAATGGCACACAGCAACAGTGGTCCCACTCCACAAAGGTGGTGCCACAACGGACCCCGGAAACTATCACCCTATAAGCCTGACTAGCCTGGTCTGCAAAGCTATGGAGCGTATCATCATGGAAATCATAAACAAAGACATTGGGAACCTCCAGACACTGGATCCTACCCAATTCGGCTTTGTTAAGGGCGGATCGTGCCTCTTGAACCTGGTCGACTTCTTTGAAACAGTTACCAAAGCCATAGATGAAGGGAAGGTAGTCCACACAGCCTACCTAGACCTTGCAAAAGCCTTCGACACAATACCCCACTCGGGCATCATAAATAAGCTCACCAACTTAAATATCAACCCCTACGTCATAAGATGGGTTGCAAACTGGCTCAGGGATAGAACCCACATGGTCAGAATAGCAGGTGCTATGTCAGACTCTAAACCAGTTACAAGTGGCGTCCCACAAGGCTCAGTCCTGGGACCTCTCTTGTTCGGTATATATTTCTCCGAGGTACAGGCTAACACGGGTGGACTATGGCTGACCAAGTTCACAGATGACTGCAAACTGGGTGTCATAATCGACTCTCCAGCTGACACAAGCATCCTCCAAAAGGGTCTCACAGAGACGGATAACTGGTGCCAGAGCCATGGCCTAAAGCTAAATGCCAAAAAGTGCATAGTCATCCCCTTTGGGAAAAACAGTGCCCACAAATTACCACATAGGTGGTAATCCATTAAGTACAGAAGAAGTAATTAGGGACTTGGGGATCCAAGTAGATAGCAATCTCTCCTTTGACAATCACGTTGCCAAAGTGGTTAGAAAGATCTTCTATATAGCCCACCTTATCACGAAAGGGTTCACATCTAGATCAAGAGAAGTCATTGTGCCCCTCTACTCATCACTTATCAGGCCCATAATTGAATACAGTGCCCCATTTGGGATGTACCTTACCCGACACCTGCAGCAACTGGAAAGACCCCAAAAGTACCTCACCAAGAGGATCAATGGACTCAAACAGATGCCCTATGCAGTTCGGCTGAAGAAGCTCCAGCTCTACTCAGTTGCGTACTGCCTACTCAGAGGCGATCTGTGTCTGACGTATAAAGCCATGTCCAACCCAGAATTAATGGACATGCTCCACCTCAGGAAATCTAAATCCCTTAGAGCTACATCCTCCAGGGACTTGAACCTCAGCACAGAAATAAATAGGACAAGTTGGAGGGACAGATTTATATCCCAGAGGCTCCCCTCACTCTGGAACAAAATCCCAATCCATGTTAGGCAGATCCCCTTACTGACCATCTTCAAGAGAAATCTTGACGAGTGGATGGGAGATCGTAAATTTATCCCTGGGATCTCTTCTGTGTCCCTGCTTGACAGAGGTACAGTAAACTAACCTTAAAAGGGCTACCTTCTGTGACCTACTATACAGAGGCACAGTCAACTAATCTAAAAGGGTGGCAAAAGCCAAACACACTCTGGCTAGGCTTATAAATGCCCTAGGGCAGATAGCCTAGTATTAACCTATGAACCTATATATGCTATATAAAATACAGTCTATATATCAGTGTAGTCTTGGTGCGATTTTGTGAAAAACAGCTATGACAGTATAAGTGCATGCCTGTCAATGTATATATAACAGTTTAGGGTTACAGTGGTATTCTATTTTTTTCTAGTAATTATTTTACTGTTGTTTTGTTGATTAATTAAAACAGAAGGATGGTATAGTAGTAACTTGTAGAGTGATTTTCTTCAATAAATGGCTGTAGTATTACCAAGGGAAATATTATTAGTAGAGGGTGGACAGGAAATATTATCTTTTGGGGTGATCTTTTTTATTAGTGCTAAAAGTGATAACATAATCCATGCAACTGCATTAGATTAAGTCATTTGCTTATCTTCTGCCTAGATCATAACTGAAAATGGTTTTATGGGCCTGTTCACTTACTTGGTTATCAAATAAATAAATAAATAAAATCTAAAATCTTTACTCCATACTGTATGAGAACAAATGAGTGACAAATATATACATAATTTCTAGTGATGGAGAAACAAATTAAATAAACACATTTCAAGTGTAGTGAGGAAGAAGGTATGTCCATATTTTATATATGCATATGTCTATGCATAGATAGAACAAGAGACAGTAAAAGATATACAGACGTAGATGGACACGGGGCGTGGGGTTCTTGTGTGTGGCAGACTAATCATCTTATCCTACATGTTCTGCAGGTTTGGGGATGAATTCTATGATGTGTTGCCATCCACTGAAAATCCATATTACCTTGAAAAGGGAGTACTTCAGTGGTTTCAACATGTTCTACAGCTTGATTTGCATAATGGGATTTCAATGTGCATTGCTACATGGAGATAAAGTTCTTTTGAATTCAAACTTCCTGAAGTTCTTTGGAACTATCCCTTGCCTAGATAAATAATTCAGCAAACAGTCAATACTGAAGAGAAATCACTTGCATCTTACTTTACTATTCCAGACTACACAATAAAAAGACAAATCACTGCATCACAAATAGCCAAGAACTGCTTTCATCTGAACTTTTAATACTCTACTGTCTACAGACTAGATTTAACTGAAGGGTTTGATAGATCATTTTCTGTTCGTTCAAATAGACATTGCTTTTCTTAAAATCTGCTGACATCAGGGCAGCCATGGTGGTGTAGCGGTTAGCATTGCCACCTCACAGCAAGAGGCTTTCCAGTTTAATCCTCGGCTGGGGTGCCTTTTGTGCAGAGTCTGCATGTCCTCCCTGTGGTTGCATGGGTTTCCTTCGGGTGCCCTGGTTTCCTCCCACATCCCAAAGACATGCTGTAGGTGGATTGGACACTCTAAATTGGCCCTAGGTGTGACTGTGTGCATGTGTGTGCCTTCTGTGGAAGGTTGGGTGCCGGGCTGGGAACTTGACACTGTAAAACTCTACTGTTATTCATTAGCAGAGAGGTGATCCGCTGTGGTGACCTCTAACCGGGAAAAGCCAAAAGAAGAAAATCTGATAATGCATTTTTTGCATAAGTTTAAGTCTGTGGCTTTGGCACCAATCTTTCCAAAAGGGTTGATAATGCATTTTTTGCATAAGTTTAAGTTTGTGCCTTTGGCACCAATCATTTGTCTGTGTAAACCCTTTTTTGTATTATGTCAACATCATTGGGAGACTCAATGATTGCACTTAGTTTGCAGTCATTGGTGAAGTTGGTAAGCCACAGGCCATCTATTTTCACCTGGACTTCTGAGAAATAGATTCCAAACAGTAGGGGGCCCAGCACAGATCCTTGTGGTACACCACTGGTAACTGGTCTACTGGTAGAGTTGGAATCCCCAACTTTGAATGCATACTTTCAGTCAGTGAGCCAGTTGACTACCCATCTAGGACATATCAGTAAATTCCCAGATGGGTATGTTTCTCAATGATACCTGAGTGGGGGACTGTGTCAAAAGCCTTAGCTAAGTCAAGATAGGTTGCATGTACTGTTTTGCCTTCATCCAGGGCTTTGCTGACATTCTCAAAGAAGTCCACCGGGTTTAATAAGCATGCTCTACCCTTAATGAAGCCAAATGGGTTGGATCAAGAGTTTGAAGGTCAACTATGTTTTTGTTGATAAGGTCCATGATGATTCTCTCCATGGCCTTGTGGATAAGGTTGTTTATGCTTATGGTTCTATAGTTCCCAAGGTCAGTTGATGGACCCCCTTTTTGCAAGGGAATTAGTGTTGCTGTTTTCCACCCTGCTTGGACAAAGCCAGTACTTAGACTATGGTTGAAGAGAGTGCCAAGTGATTCCACTAGTTCCTGGTTTAGATCATTCAGTAAGCAGCCTGGGATGTTATCCGGTCCCATAGAGGCTATGTTTTTGGCCATGGAGAGTGCAGTTATGACCTGCTCTTTGGAGATACTAGGTAGAGGACTGGTGACAAGTATGCTTGGGGTATGTCAGGTGGGGACAGGGGTGAAGTTTGTGCCAAATCTTTCTGCTAGCAGGTTGGCGATGTCCTCAGGGTCAGTATGACTGGTACCATCCACTACTAGTTTGGCACAAAGCTGGGCCTTCCCTTTTAGAATTCTGACTTAGCTAGAGAATGCCTTGTGATTATCCTGAGCTAGGAATGCTAGTTTAGCATTGTAATTGGCTTTAGAGGACTTTACAAGATATCTAATTTGCTTGTTCAAGCTTTGGAAGGTGTCCTACCCAGGGTCTTGTTTTTTTTTTGTGAGGACCTTGTTTTGATCTGTTCAGGTACAGCTGAGTCTCTAAATTTGTATAGGTGTTTATAGAGGGCATTTGTGTACACCTCTGTATAGCAGTCACTGTTGAGAGCGGTAGCAGGGTGTTTGAAACTATTTATGCCATCACTTAGGAGGCTATAGTTTGCTCTGGAGAAATTTTTTTGCTCTTGGGGGGGGGAGTAGGTGTGATCTTTACTTCAAACAAGGCTGATTTATGATCAGACCTTACCAGGGAGGGCAACACACAGGGGGTAGTGCAGAGACCACCTATGTTGGTGAGTACTAAGTCTAGAATATTTCAGCCCCTTCTGGGGGTGCAGACTATCTATTCCAGAGCATTTGTATTAACAAATGCTCTGGAACAGATAGTCTGCACCACAGCATTTGCATTAACAAAGTCCAGGAACCATAGGGTGAGTGTGTTTGTGCTCATATATGACTCCCAGTCAATGGAAAGATAGTTGAAATCACCCATGACCCAGGTGTTTGGCTGTATAGTGAGTGACTCCTGTAGGTCCAGGTAGGACAGAGTGAGAGTGGTTCTCATGATTCATGGTGGGGGACCTATAGCTAATAATGATATGGAAGGTGGTTTTACATACAGCTAGATGGACTTAGAGTAGCTCTAGGGAGTCATACTGTTTGACAAGTCTTTAACTAAGATGGGTACATCTCTGCTTTTGGTTCCTTCATACTCATTTTAAGGTCTGAACATATGGAAGGCACTGTAACTTTGCATGGCTAGGGTGCTCTCTCCTGCCTTGTACCATGTTGGTGTGACTGCACAGACATCAGCATCTTCCAAGGTAAGGAGTGCTTCCAGTGGGTGCAGTTTCTGATTTAGACTCCTAGCATTAAGCAGCATAACCTTGAGTTTGTCTCTAGTGGACTTTTTTATGTCGTAAATTTTGTTGTTATGACATTACCTAAAAAAGGTACTATGGGGGAAACAAGTACCTTTGCCAGTAACCAAAAGCCAAGAGGCAACAGGTGAAGACCATCTCTGGCAAAGCAGCCTGGTCTGTCATCCATGTTTTCCCAGGCTGAAAGATACTGGTTCCCCTGGACTGACACAAGAAACTAAGCCAATTGCTGAATCAATCATTTTTTGTTTATATTGAGGCATCATCCTGGGTGAAGTCAGAATGCTGCTTAGGGCTAGGGACATACCTGCCTAGGACACATAATCTGAGAGCTCAGTCATGTCTCTCTTCATAAAGTCCAGTGAGGTATGTCTAAAGTCATTCACTCCAACATGGACTATGACAGAGTCATAACAGTACTTGTTGTTGAGAGACTTGAATACATGCATGATCTGATGGATCCTGGTGCCTGACAGACAGCTAACTCTGACCTTCTTCTTGTCCAGCCTGATGAGGGGGACATCTGTGTGGCTCACAATGGAATCTCCTATGACTAAGACATTTGGTTTTGAGGTGTTTCTTCTTAGGGGTTTCTTGGCTGAGACACTGTTGTGCGTATTATTATGTGGATTCTGTTGGGTCTGCAGTGTGTGCAGTACGTTTATACATGGGAGGTTTCTGATCTTTAGGTAGGCTTCTAGTGAGTACCTCTGCATATGTGGGTTTATATGTAGTGAGCCTGTTATGTGCAAGAGGTGAAGAGTGTGTGCTGACAACCTGTTTGATATCTGGTTTGTTATGTGAGAAAACTGATTCCAAATTCATTGTATAGGTGCATCTCTCACATGTTGTATTTGTTTGTTTTAAGAGTAACTGGGTGTCGGTATACCTGAGACAATTGCTATATTGCCTGAGGATGCTCATGTCAATCAGGCTGGCTGGAGAAATGCTGGGAAACTATCTGTCCATCATGGCCTGGTATATACTGTAGTAACTAGTAGGGAGTGTGCTAGATTTATTTTTATTTGTTTTATTTACTTTTATTTGTTTTATTTACATTTGTTGACTGGACACGGGTCCTTTTTCAGCGGAGGCCCAGGGAAAAAAGCTCCATAATAAAAACAAAAATTAATTACAAGTTACAAGAAGTATAGGTAGGTTTTGTTTAACAATAGTAGAAAACAGTTATAGTTCAAAATGAAATTAAGTATTTAGTTAAATGGTACAACACTTATATCATTGGTGCCATAAAGACTAGCAAGTATTTTAATAGCTAAGCTAGCAGCTATTACCATTGAATAACAGTGGCTAAGATTACAGCTGAGATATAGGTTTACAATCAATGTATTTGGCTGCAATCCGAGGTGGTTAGAGGGGAAGAATGGGATTAGAGAGGTTGGGGTAGAGATGTTGAGGTTTGTTACAGGGGCATGCCTAGTGCTCTTTTAGATGAGATTTTAGAGCAGCCTTGAAGTTAATGCATGAAGACACAGAAGTTATAGTGTGAGGTATTCCATAATTTTGCTATTGAGTAGGAGAAGAGAGCTTCTCCAGCAGAGTTCCTGGTTCCAGTTACCTGTAACTGATTTTTGTTGCGGGAGCATAGTGGTCTGGTAGTATGATAGGGTTGGAGTAGATTTTGGAAGGAGTGGACTTTTAGAGGATGATTTAATAGTTTGTGGGCGAGTGAGAGTTGGTACCATTGAAGGAGGTGAGGGAGTTCTAGCCAGCCTAGTTCAGTAAGTGAGGTACAGTGGTGGCTACAGTAGTTTGCGCCAGTGGCAAACCTTGCTATTTTGTTGTAGCAAGGTTCGAGTTTACCTAACTCACTTTGCCTTAGGTTGGTAAATACTGGAGAGGCATAGAGTAGGGTGGAGATAAGGTGGCTATTTGCAACTGAAATCTTGGCTGTTTTGGTGAGTAATTGTTTATTTCTGTATAATGCTCCTAGTTTTTTTATGTACTTTTTTATGGTTAATGAGATGTGGATGTCAAACTTGAGTTTATTGTCAATTTCAACTCCAAGTAGTTTGGTGTGGTCTGTTGGGGGGATAATAGTGTTGTCATTGGCTTTAATATTAAATTGGTGGGTGTTTAGATTATGTTTGGTGGGTTGGAAGATGAGGAGTTTTGTTTTGTTTGGGTTAAGTATTAATTGTGCATCTGAAAGTCAGGTTTCAACTGAGGAAAAAGCTTCCTGTTTGGTCTTTTGAAGTCCAGGTAGGGAGTGGGCTGAGCAGATGATGGTGGAATCATCTGCATACTGTATGAGAGTGGCCTGTTTGGTAGCAGAAGCTAGATTATTAGTGAATATGGAGAAGAGTAAGGGTCCAAGGATGGATCCTTGGGGAACACCTATTGAGACAGGGAGTTGGGGGATATATCCTTATGCCAAACAATGGATTGATAGCGGTCAGTCAGGTAGCTTTGGAACCAGTGTGTGACAGATTGAGAGAAGGATAGAGTATTGAGGACAGTGATGAGTTGTTTATGAGAGACCATGTTGAATGCTTTAGATAGGTCTCGGAAAGTTGCAGAAGTGAAATAACCATTGTTTTTATGTTGAAGGATTGTATTAGTGAAAGCAAGTAAGGCAGTAATTGTGCTGTGGTGTGGTTGGAAACCATATTGTGTGTTAGATAGGAGGTTGTTAGTAAGGAAGTAGTTTAGAACTTGAGAGTGAATGCATCTCTCAAGTATTTTTGATAGAGGAGACAGAATTACTATGGGCCGGTAGCTGGTGAATTCTGTGGAAGGCCCACCTTTGTGGAGGGGGATAATGTGGGATATTTTCCATTGTGAAGGGACATAGCTTTCAGATAAAGATCAGTTAATCAGGATTGCAACTGGGTAGGCTATGGGTTCAGCTGCAATTTTAAGGTACTCAGCTGGGAGGTTATCAGCTGCTAGTTTTGTGGGCTTTAGTTTCGATAAGAGTTTTTTATGTTGGAGGTAGGGATAGGAGAGAAAGCGAATGCAGTGGGCGGATTACTAGGTGTAGTTGGAGGGGAGAGGGGTTGTGTTGTTTTGCTAGTGATAGAACAGTTTGTGTGAAGTGAGTGTTGAAAGAGGTGGCAATGTTTTCTGAGGAGTTTGTTTTGTTTGGTGGAGGGGTTCTTACTTTTCCTGGGTGAAGGATGGAGTTGATGGTCGACCAGAATTGTTTAGGGTTGTTTTGGGTGGAGTTCAGGGCAGACTAGTAATATAGGATTTTGTCCTCTTTTATTAATTTTTTGACTTTTACATAATTCACAGAATTTCTACCTATCAGAGGGTTTTTTTTGTCTTGCGCCAGTGATCCAGGCACTACCTCGGTTTTTCACTTCTGATCTAGTGGCTTTTTGTAGCCATGGGGAGGACTGGGCTTTAACTCCAGTAAATCTTGTGGGCGCATGGGTGTTTAGGACTTTAAGGAAAGTGTTATTGAAAAATTGGACAGCGTCATCAAGGTTAAGGTATTTTAGTAAAGTCCAGTTGCAGTTTTTTAGGGCTGAGATGGTTGTCAGGGTTAAAGTTTACTTTATTACGTGTTTGCTGATAGGTAATGGATTTAGCCTGATATATGTGTTTTTTGTGTAGGAAAGTTAGGGTTTGATCACTGAGGCTATCTGGTAGGCAGCCAGCTGTGTATGACTGGGGGCTCTTGCTGACTAGTATCCAGTCAAGAGTAGAATGCTTGTTGGAATTCTTATTTATTCTGGTGGGTGTCTGGATAAGTTGGAAAAAACTATGAAGATTTAGATGGTGTGATGGATGGTGGTTGGAACAGGATAGCCAGTCTATATTAAAATCACCTAATATTATGGTTTCTTGTGGAAGGTGATGATTTACCCAGCTGAGGAGGTTTTCTAGTGGAGGAATATTGTTGCCAGGTGGGAAGTAGCATCCTATTATGTTAATGGTCTTGTCTTGGTTTACTTTTAGGTTGGTAGAGATTATTTCTTCTTTGTCAACTGGGGGAGCTGATAAGTTTAGGATTTGAATATTAAGATTCTGTTTATACATTACAGCTACACCACCCCCTTTTTTGTGCAACCAATCTTGTCTTAGGATGCTGTAGCCTGAAGGGAGAATTCGCTCACTGGTAACGTGAGGTTTGAGCCAGGTTTCTGTTAGAATGATAATATCAGGGGAGTATAAGTCTATGGTAGCGTGGAGTTCATGGGTTTTATTGGTTATACTTCTGATATTTAGGCTTAAGATAAGGAGGTCAGTTGGTTTCCTATTGGATGTAATTTGAGGGTGGGTGAGGTTGTTAGGCTGACTACCAGTGGAGGTGTTGTGGGGTCCAGGGTTTAGGTGGATGTCCCTGCTGAGGGCAAGTATTGTTATGGCTGAGGATGTTAGTTTTAGTAATGAAAAAATTAGTTTAAGTTTTGGGGTAGCTTTTTCTTTAGGTGAAGTGGGTGATAGATAACGTAGGTTGAGGGATAGTTTGTAAGGCATTAGGGATGCTTTTTGTTTGTGTGGTGGAGGTGATAGCTTAAGTGGGTTGTGCATTGGGGTGTATTTGTTGTGAGAGGTGTATGAGTAGTGTGATGGTGTGACATGAGTGGCGGTCACTGTAGTTGTGTGGTGGAAGTTTGGTGGGGGTATAATGGTGTTTTGGTAAGATGTAATGTGTGCAAGAAGGGTGCATGTAAAGAGTATAGGTAGAGTGTGTAGGATCATGGTACTCGAGGTGGGAGGTTGATGGTAGGCTGGAGGTGTCGTTAGAGTTGGTACTGTAGGATGGACCAGGTTTTGCTGTAAGACTAACAAAAAGTGGATATTCTATGGAGGGCTGGGGTAGAAAACTGCATCAATGCTTCACAATTCACAACTGACTTGCTTGCAGGGCAGCAGTGTAATCTCTGAGCAGCTCTGGTAAACTGAGCACAAACACACGTAAACACAATGCTTACATACAAGCAAAGTTAAATTTTCATTTATTTATTTATTTATTTTTATTTTACATTTGTTGACTGGGCTAGTCTAACTGGATACATGTCCATTTTCAGTAGAGGCCTGGGGAGAAAAGCTTCAGGAAAACATGAAAAAATGAATAAAGCTTAAAAAGTAAAAAGCAGCCATTGTTACATAAACATTATAACAAAAAATTAATTAAAAACTAAAAAAAAATTTTTTTTTCAGAATATGTGCATAATTATACTACTCAAAGTGAACAATAATAATATATATATGGAAACATAAATTTATATGCTAAAAATAGTATATAGAGGCATTGTAGAGAGGATTATAGTTAATGTAGGCTGAAAATAAGAGTTAAAGATAAAAGTTAGTCAGGGCTGGTACAGGAGCATAACCAGTGGTTATTGAGAAATAGTTTTAGATTCCTTTTAAAAAGTGGGAGTGAGGTCTGAGATGTAAGGTCATGTGGTAGTTGATTCCATACTTTTCCGACAGAGTTAGAGAACATGGAGTAGCCTGCTGAGTTTTTTGATTTGGTAGTATTAATCAACATTTTGTTTGAGGAACGTAGGTTCTTGAGATTATTATATGGTATAATGAGGCTAGAGAGTATTGGAGTGTTGCTGGGTTGATACGGAGTTTTATGGGCTATTGTAAGTTGGTGAAATTGAAGCTGGTTAAGAAATTCTAACCAGCCAAGTTGTTTTAGATTCAGACAGTGATGAGTTCTAAAAGGAGAGCTTGTAGCAAATCTAGCAATATTATTATATGATATAGCTAGTTTGCTGAGGTTATTTTTAAAGAGGTTGGTGTATATGGGAGAAGCATAGAGTAGGGTTGAGATTAAGTGGGTTCTGGCTATAGCGGTCCTAGCTACTGGTGTAAGAAAGGGTTTGATTCTGTAGAGGGATCCTAGTTTTCTGTTAACTAATTTTATTGTGGTGTTTATGTGAGTATCAAAGTTTAGGTTATTGTCAATTGTAATTCCTAAGAGTTTAGTGGTAGGGTCAGGAGAAATAAGAGTACCATTATTGGATGTGAGAGTGATATATATGTAGAGGGGTGGACTTTTGGGTTGGTGTGAAGAGTAATAGTTTAGTTTTTCTGGGGTTGAGGAGGAGGCAGCGGTTAGATAACCATTGTTCTACAGTGTTGAAAGCTTTTTGTGTAAGAGACTGAAGTTCGGCCTGGGAAGTGGCTGAACAGATTATAGTAAGGTCATCTGCATTTTGAATGCAGGTGGAGAGTGGAATGGCTAAATGAAGGTCGTTGCTATAGATAGAAAACAGGAGTGGGCCTAGTATGGAGCCCTGTGGAACACCTAGTGAGATATGAAGGTGATTCAATAGTTTATTTTGCCAGAGTACAGCCTGTTGTCTATTTTCAAGGTAAGATGTGAACCAATTCATAGATAGAGGGTCAAGTGAAAGGGACTTCAGTATGTGTAGAAGGTGGTGATTAACCATGTCGAAAGCTTTAGATAAATCAACAAAGACTGCAGAGGAAAGAATATTTTTGTTGCGGTTTTTGTTGATACAGTTTGTGAAGGATAGCAGGGCAGTGGTGGTACTGTGGAATGATCGGAAACCATGTTGACAGTTAGCTAGTAGGTTGTGATGGAGAAGGTGGTTAAGTAGTTGTTTGTGAATGCACTTCTCCATTATTTTTGCAAGTGGGGAGAGTAGAGCTATGGGACGAAAGTTGGAAAAGTCATTGGAGATCCCACCTTTATGTAGTGGGATGATATGAGAAATTTTCCAGATAGATGGGATAGTACCTTCCTTTATGGTTCTATTTATCAGTATGGAGATGGGATAAGCAATAGCTTTAGCTCCTTTTTGCAGGAATTCTGCTTGATTTTAAATTATTTTAAAAAATTAACCAAAGGGAAAGCACAAGACTGAGCCTTAATATATTTACATCCTTGATATTGCTGAAGATATTTACTTGCTAGGACATTACAGAAATCAGCAGAGCTGGCAGAAAAGTCATTTCAATTCTGTTTGATGTTTGTCTCGGTTTACCTTTATAACAGCGAAACACAGTTGTTCGATTGCTCATGTGAGCAAATTGGAACCATGAAAATGAAAACAGTCACAGTTTAAAATGTTCGGAAATCAGCAAATCGAAAAACAGATTTGCTGATTTTCGAACATAAATGTCGACAAAAAAATTTAATGAAGTGTAAAGCAGGGGGGCAAGCCCCCATGCGCCTCCCCATATGGGGGGCTGTGCCCCCATACACCACCTTCTTTAATATTCTAACTCTGAGATCACACTACAGTCGGGAAAGGGACCATTTTCCGATCCCCACTATAGTGCAATCTGCCCAAAATTGTCGAATGTGCAATGAGCGAATTTCACTGTGCTTTCGCTCATTGCACATTCGAACCTTTTTCCATTCGGCGTTTGCAAAATTTGCAAACTGCCTTTCGGACAATTGCTGTTTGCCCTTGTGCAATACGCACACATGAAGGTAAACTGTTTGTCTCAAAATTCAGTTATTGTTGTTGTTGTTTTTCTTTCGGCTTTTCCCGGTTAGGGGTCACCATAGCGGAACTCTGGTCCGCTAATGATTGGCAGTCAATTTTTATGGTGCCATGGTGCCAGCTCGATGCCCAACCTTCAACAAAGGCACACCCATTCACGCATGTCTTTCGAATGCCACTCAACCATGGGGAGGGTATGCAGACTCCACACAGAAGGCGTTCCAGCCGAGAATCGAATGGGAGAACCTCTTGCTGTGAGGTGACAATGCTACCGCTGCACCACCGCGGCAGTGTTGCTTCTAAATTCCAAAACATGAACTCTTAGCCTTCCTGCATTTCATATCTTGGTGATTTCTGGAATATCCCAGCAAGTAAATCTCATCAACAATATCAAGCATGTATATATGCTAATTACAGTAGAGTCGATTATTCAAACTAATTGGGACCTAGGGTAGTTCGGACAATCAAATTGTTCAGATAATCAAACATAATTGAACAAGATAAAAAACTTCTAAAATCTTATTTTTTTTCTGCATGTAGTGTGAAGGCTGCCAGCCTAGCTAGCTAGAATTTTGTAAATAATTCTATGTCATTCTAAATATTAATATGATCCACAGGCTTGTTTTTACAAATGTAAGAAAATTAAATGTAACTACAGTGCACGCTGCTGGAAGAAAGCTGTTAAGTGAAGAACTACAACTCCACTTAATCTCAAACTCGGAGACAGGATGTCTGGGCTAGCAAATTCTTTCTATTGTTATTAAGACAGAGATAATTGCTAGATTTTACATGTAAAAGTATCTTGTATTACTGTGGCTTACTGGCCAGGTGCAGCTTACAGGGAAATGTAAATTTTAAGTTTCTGTTAGCCCGGGAACTAAAGAAGAAGTGATAAAAATGATGTAATGTAAAGTGATTCAGCAGTACTGGGTGTTATCGATTTAAGACTTTCTCAGAGAAAGATTGAGCATTTTGTATTTGTCTTCAGACCTGTTAATAACTCACCAGACACTTGTTTTGCTGTGTATGTAAGTAGTATTTAGAACTTAGTATTTCTCTTAGAGCTAGAGAGAATATAGCCAGATTAGTCCAGCGGTTTTCTATATTTATGTCAGACTATCCTACAGTATTGTTTTAAGCATTTTCCTGTGATTTCTGAACTCTTGATTAGCACTGTGTTGAATTGATGAGATTTGCCTTGTGCTTTTATTATTTATTATTAAATATTTTTAAACCTTTCAGCTGTGGCTGTTTTGTGCAGAGATAATTTAACATCTTAGAGAGTAGTGGGAGAGTGGCCTAATGGTTAAGGTATTTGCCTTACAAACACAAGGTACAGTGTTTGAATCTCACAGGGGAAAATTGGCTAGGCTTAAAATGGCTTGCAAGGGCAGTTAGCCTAGTACTAACCTATGAACCTATAAGTACTTGCATGTATTTGGTGATACTGTCCAAGCCACTCCAATAGTCTTGCTGCTCACTCACACTTACTATTTGGATGACAGTAATAGTACACAGTGAAACTTGTCACCCTTTGGGAAGGGCCTTATTAGTAGCTGATAAGAGCAATTGGTGGCAGTGATTACTACCTTATAGCCTGGCAGGAGGGAGCATAGCTGGAGAACCTGTGCCAGCCTTCCCCAGGAGTGTCTGTGTGTTTGTATATAAACCAAATCTCAAAGTGTGTGTGTGTGTGTGTGTGTGTGTGTGTGTGTGTGTGTGTGTGTGTGTGTGTGTGTGTGTGTGTGTGTGTGTGTGTGTGTGTGTGTGTGTGTGTGTGTGTGTGTGTGTGTGTGTGTGTGTGTGTGTGTGTCAGGCAGGGACACAAAGCACTGGTTGGACAGAGAGGGTACTGGAGGTTTTGGCTTGACTACTCGGCTGAGATCCGAACCCTATAGCTGTGCCAGTGGGTAGTCTTATTGGGGATCTGGAGAGAAAGGGAGAAACCAGCCCCAGACTGATTGTGATCTCTGTGTGCTCTTAAGGGAAATTGTACTTTACTGTGTGTGTACTTGTTATCCTTCCCAATGTGCACACCCCTTACTGGTGCTAGTGGTGAGCTTTGAGGCTCCTTGATTACTGGGCCAGTGCACGGGAGTCACTTTTCAACCATTCTTCAGTGGACAGTAAGGAATATTTTTCACACACGAGATGGCTATAAGCTCAAAAACATGCTCAAGTGAATACACATAATGTTTACATATTCAGACTTTATGATTTTTCCTACCTGACAACTTTGGAAGGCTGGTTTAGATAATTGACATTTCTGATAATCCTCATTCAGATAATCGACTCTCTACTGTAGTTTGTATGGAATGCCACTGATATCTGGAAATTACATATAGTTTGTGGTAAGTTCTACAAGATGTTTGGCTACTGAAATTTCAAATATGCTTTTTTTAATAAAGAACATATTTTTGAAGTGATATTTTGTGTTTGCTATACTGAGGTTTTTATATATGAACCTCATTATTATAACTAAGTGAAGCAAACCCTAGCACTCAAAGTGTAGTCACCAAGGAACTTCTTGGAAACCAATCAGTCAAAAAGGAGATTCATGGAAATCAATCAACAGCTTTAAACACTATAACAGACCTCAAGGCAGCTGCAATCTAGGGGCACCACTAATTAGCCAACTCCTGGCTAATGGGACACCAGCTACATAAAGTAACAAAGATCTATTTTCATCATCCAGGAGCTGGTAATAGTGCTTGATTAGACTACAGTCTTCTGTAATGGATCTGCACATAGGTACTACATGGCATATATTCTAACAAAACGGCATCATGACTGTGTTCCCAGATGTTGTTGTCACTCAGTTAAGCTATATCTAAAGTTCCACATCTATTAGTGAATAATATAACTGGGCCTTGTGATCATAAGCTTTGGTTATGTGTTCTTGAAATGTATTCAAGATACTTCTCTTTCAAGCTTCACTCTCAAGATGAAATCCTTAAAACTCATCTGTTGAACAAGTTATAACTTGGTTAACATAGAAACTGATTCCTGTGTTAGGACTGTAACAATATGTATAACAAATCTATTATTTTTTTTACATACAGTTTGGAGAATTTTGTGTGAGATCCAACAAAGACAATAAGGATACTAATGACTGAATGATATGTGTATTTATCAAGCCCCGTGTAAAATTATTTGAATGTATTATGCAGATGTAAGCAATGAAAGAACCGACTATGGATGGATTAGCAGTGAAGCAGAGCAGAAAGTCATTCTGGTGACTGATTCTGCTTTGACTCACTGCTAATCTTTTGTTTGACCTTTTTGTAAGATTACCTCAGATTAGAAATTGTTTCTTTTGTTTGCTCTTTGCTGATTTATTCCATCTCTTACTTATTCAGCTTGTCTACCTGCAACAAGTGAAGCAGTGCAGGGGGAAACAGTTGTATAGACCAACCACTTTGGTCATCAACTGATACGCAGTTTCCTCAAGATAGGAAAACACAGGTCACAGACTGTGTGCTGTGTTAGAGCTAGTCATTACAGTAGCTAAGGTGGGGCAAGAGGGGCAACTACCTCATGCAGAGTTTTGGGGGGATGTGATCGCCAATCCTGATCTCTCTTTAATGCAATACCGGCTTTTAAAAGCAGGTATTGCATTTGCAGTCAAACCTGATTGCAGTAATGCTCTCTGTGTGGTCTAAACTGTAGCAACTGCTTGCTACATTATAGCAAGCAGTTTCAGTTTGCTACAGTTTAAAAGTAAAAAAGAAAAAAATATATTTTTTTAAGTAAAACCTGAGTGCTGTATCACTCTGTGCAGGCAGGGTATAAAATGTAGCAAATGTTTGCTAGATTTGTAGCAGGTAAGTTGCTGCAGTTTAAAAAGAGGAATTTTTATTTTAACTGAAACATGAGCACAATAGTGCTCCATGCAGGCAGCATGTAAACTGTAGCAAGTGTTTGCTACATTTGTAGTAAATAGTTTGCTAGAAGAACATATTTTTTTTAATTAAATATGATGAAGTAGGGTTGAGGGAAAGGCACAAAACTGGTACCTGAGTGGCTGGGCAGGTGGGAGTGGAGCGTGTCATACATCTGGTCACCTGGTTAATGTGCCAGTAGAAGGAACATCTATTTTTGGTTTTTGTTTTTTGGTTTTGGTTGTTTTTTTTTTTTTTTTTTTTGCTTGGGTGCACTGACTATAACTGCTTTCAATGTAGTGATTGCCTTATGACATTGAAGTACTTTTTATTTTTTTATTTTCTACTCTTCACTTGAAGAACTGAGGGAGTGGGGTGCTGTTTCATAGTACTGGTCCAGGGCACTGGTTACATGAGCTATGCTTCTAGGGCTAGACACTAGATGGTGTGAAGAAATTGGCTCCAGGTGATTCAGTCAACAAAATGGGCATGGGTATTTGCCTATAATAAATTGGTTGAGGACCCGGTTTCCTCTGACCTATGCTAATGGTGGGAGGGATTTATGTGCCCCAACTGACCAGTGTGTGCCCATCATAAAGTCAAGCAGTGCTGGGTCAGTAAGCTACTGGCCATTTGGTATCCAATTGTTCAGCTTGGGTTAACTGGGATAGTCTTTTGAGTGGAAGCTGGATGTAAAAAACGATCAACCTACCAAATGTGAACCAAGAATTGCTACACTCAATGTAGGTTCACTAACAGAATGCAGCTTGAAAGTGGATGACATGATGATAAGGAGGAGACTGGACATCCTATGTATTCAGGAGACAAGATGGAAGGGCAGTGCAGCAAAGTCATTTAGCTTGGGGTCCAGAATCTACTATGTAGGAGGACGAACTAGGAATGGTGATGGAATTATGGTGAGGGAGAGGCTTCAGAAGACAGTGAGGAATGTCATCAGAATAACCAACTATTCAGACTCCAGTGTAATGATAGGTCACTATTCATAGTCTCACCCTATGCTCCACAGTATTTATTTATTTATTTATTTATTTATTTATTTATTTAAATTTGTTGACCGGGAGTGTCCGACTGGACATAGTTCCATTTTCAGTGGAGGCCCGGGGAGAAAAGCTCCACAGTAAAATAAACAGACAGTAGTTACATTGGATTACATAGCGATTAACAATTTAACATAGAAATTACTTACAACATATTTACAGATGAAGAACATAGTACATCAGTAGACAACTAGAATCTTTATCTGTGAAGTACATAACAGGCATTAACAAATGTAACAATGAGAAGTTCCTGCTGTATAATAAGTACTAGGCTTATGAGCATCTGAGCTTGCTATCATCAAGGTAGTTAGTGGAGGTGAAAGAAAGGTAGTAGTTGGATGGGGTGGATGATATTAGAGTGGGAGTTGCAAGGGCATAGCCAGCATGTTTTTAGGTGCGCATTTAATAAAGTTTTGAAGTTGTTGCATGATGGTACGGAAGTAATTGTGGGTGGGAGTGAGTTCCATAATTTGGCTATGGTGCAAGAGAATAGTGCTTCACCAGCAGAGTTATTGGCTTTAGTGATCTGCAAGTGATTTTTGTTGCTGGATCTTAGTGGTCTGGTGGTGCGATAGGGTTGGAGTAGATTCTGGAGGGATGGGACATTTAGTGGATGATTTACTAGTTTGTGGGTGAGTGAGAGTTGATACTACTGAAGGAGGTGAGGGAGTTCAAGCCAGCCCAGTTCAGCAAGTGAGAGACAGTGGTGACTACGGTAGGATGCCCCTGTGGCGAATTTGGCGATTTTGTTGTAGCAGGTCTCTAGCTTGTTTAGATCACATTGCCTTAGGTTGGTATATACTGGAGAGGCATAAAGTAGGGTGGAGATAAGGTGGGAATTTGCTATTGAAATCTTTGCTGCTTTGGTGAGAAATTGTTTATTTCTAAATAATGCTCCTAGTTTTTTGTGGACTTTTTTTATGGTCATGGATATGTGAATGTCAAAATTTAGTTTATTGTCTATTTCCACTCCTAGCAATTTGGTGTGTTCAGTTGGGTATATAGTGGTGTTGTCTTTTGCTGTGATGTTAAAGTGAGAGTTGTTTTGAGTATGTTTGGTGGGTTGGAAGATGAGTAGTTTAGTTTTGTTTGGGTTGAGTATTAATTGGACATCGGATAACCATGTTTCAACAGAGGAAAAGGCTTCCTGTGTGACATTTGCAGTTTGGGTAGGGACTGGGCTGAGCAGATGATGGTTGAGTCATCTGCGTATTGGATGAGTGTGCCATGTTTGGTGGCAGAGGCTAGATTATTGGTGTAAACAGAGAAAAGTAGGGGTCCAAGGATGGATCCTTGGGGAACCCCTATGGAGACAGGTAGTTGGGGAGATATGTCATTCTGCCATACAACAGATTGTTGGTGGTCAGACAGGTAACTCTGAAACCAGTTGGTGACCGATTGTAAGAAGGATAGGTTATTGAGGACAGAGATAAGTTGTTTGTGTGGGACCATGTCAAATGCTTTAGATAGGTCTAGGAAAGTAGCAGAGGAGAGATAGCCATTGTTTTTATGCTGAAGGATAGTGTTAGTAAAGGAGAGTAAGGCAGTGGTGGTGCTATGGTTTGGTCGGAAACCATGCTGAGTACTGGAAAGGAGGTTGTTAGTAAGGAGGTAGTGTGAGACCTAAGAGTGTATGCATCTCTCTAGTATTTTGGAGAGTGGAGAGAGAATAGTTATGGGGCGGTAATTGGTTAGTTCTGCAGAGGGTCCGCCTTTGTGGAGGGGAATTATATGTGAGACTTTCCACAATGTGGGAACGTAACTTTCTGACAGAGATCGGTTAATCAAGAGTGTACAAAGGGCAGTAGGGTTCTAATAGTGAAGAAAATAGTACATTCAGGCAGCAGTTGCAGGACCTACTAAATAAAGCAGGACAACAAGAACTGGTGTTGATAATGGGTGACCTGAATGCACATATCAGGATGAACAGAATAGGATATGAGGACTGTCTTGATCCACATGGTTGAGGCAACGCAAATAAAGAAGACTTCTATTTGGCAAATGGCTTGTTGGTGGCCAATACATGGTTCAGCAAGAGAGACAGTCACAACAGCACATACAAGAGTGGCCAACATGCAACTCAGTTTACTTTGTCATAGTAAGGAAAGGGTACTGAGGTAGAATCAGTGATTGCAAAGTCGTCTCCAGTGACAAAGTTGTCACACATCATAAACCACTGGTTGCCGGAATCAGCTGCAAGCAGTGATCAGAGAAAGCTCTAAGGTTGACACAGACTAGGTTGAATACCTGAAAGTTGAGTGGGGGAGTTCAGGGAAATGCTCAGGACTCTAGTACCTCTGGCAGAAGAGAAAGAGGAAATAGGTTAAGTTGAAGTAGAAAGCATGCACCTCAAGACAGCAGGTGTAAGGGCTATGGAAAAGGTATGTGGCCAAGCCAGGTATGAAAATAAGATACATAAGGAAAGCTGGTGATGGAATACAGAAGGACAGGAAGTTATCAGAGGAAAGAAGGAGCACAGGAAAAAATTGGAAAAGAGGAAAAATACTGGTTGGCCAAAAAAGAGGCCAAGAGAGGCGTTGCAATAGCAAAGGACAAAACATCAGAAGCATTTTGCCCAGCACCTTCTAGAAAGAAACACAGTAAATGCCACAAAGAACCTTTTTCAAGTTGGATGGCAAAGACAGAAAGATAAAGAAGATAGACTCCCTTTGTAAGGGATGCCAGCTACAACCTGCTCACCAGCCCACAGGAAATCAAAGGAAGATGAAAGGAGTGCTTTCAGCAGCTTCTGAATGAAGAAAATGCCACAGAAGCTATACTGGCCCAGACACAGCCCACAATGAAAGACGAGAAAGAGCCAACCACAGATGTAAATACAGCACTAAGGAGAATGCAGGCAATGAAAACAGCAGGCTAAGATAAGGCGACAGCAGATATGATGAAGATGTGGGGTGAGACAGGGGAGAAGTGGGTCCTGAGGGTGCTCATAGCATTATGGAGAGAAAGGCGTATCCCAGATGACTGGAGAATAGGCATACTTGTGCCAGTGTTCAAGAACAAAGGGGGCATCCTCAACTGAGCCACTACTATTTCAACATCTATCCAAAAACTGGCATTGCTCCTGCGCCAAACCTGACTGACAAGATATCTATAACACTCTCATCACCCTCTCAACTCCTTACCTCATTTTCTCCCTCTCCTCAGTGTTATTACTACTCAAAAAATATATATATATATGTATATATATATATATATATATATATATATATATATATATATATATATATATATATATATATATATATATATATATAAAGGAAATCTCACTTGTTCATAACTATTATTTAATATGTGCACAGTACTAATTTTATTTTTCTCACAGTGATCTTTACTGAAATGCTTGTGCTTTTCTTTTTGAACCTGCATCTACTAGAAAACTGTATTGAATACTTCTTTGTATAGACTAACTAGATGATGTGTATTCTGCATCTTACTATATATATATATATATATATATATATATATATATATATATATATATATATATATATATATATGCTATTGTACTATCTAATCATTGTATTTTGTTTATATTTCTGTGGAGCTTTTCTCCCTGGGCTTCCGCTGAAAATGGGCTTCTGGCCCAGTTAGACTAAAACACAGAGGTATTAAACTCCTGTCACACTGCATGAAAGTTCTGCAGAGGTTGATTGATAAATGAATACGCAGACTAGAAGAAAGTGAGGTGGGAGATTGAGTACAGATTCAAATCAGGATGCGGTGCAACTGACCTGACATTTTCAGTGAGACAGATAGTTGAGAAGAAGCAAGAGATGAGGAAAACTTCCAACTGGGCATTCCTAGACTTGGAGGAAGAAAATGACAGGGTCCCAAAATAGCTGAATTGGGCAGTCCTGTGGTGGTTCAAAGTCCCAGAAACTTTGGTAGAATTAATGTAGGCTATATAAAAGGACCCAAAGGCTCAAGTACAAACAGTGTTTGGTCTCTCATTAGTTTCCCAATGGTGAGTGCATGTGCATTAGGGTTCAGCTCTGAGCGCATTGCTGCTCCAACTTGTGATGGACTACATCAGCAAACAGGTTGGAGGGGACAGAGCAACAAAGTTTCTGTATGCAGACAATGTGCCATTACCGACTCTGAGTAAGAACGTCAGCAATGTTTGAGGGAATGGAATGCAAAACTGAAGGCACATAGGATCTGAGTACAGACAAGACAGTTGCAATGACAGCAAATAGAGGAAATCAGAAGAAGATGAGAACTGAGAAAGAAGGTAAAACAGTGGAACAGGTTAACAGCTTCAAGTATCTGGGAGCAGTGTTTGAGGAGAAGGAAAGTCTGAATGACGAGGTCAAAGCTAGAATCAGAGGGGCTGCAGTCAACTGGCACAGAGTGTCAGAGGTAGTGTTTGATCGCAAAATGCCAAATAAGTTGAAAAGTTAGATGCATGAAACAGTGGCGCAACCAGTACTACTGTATGGTACAGAAACCTGAGCAGTAAAGGCAGATCAATTGAAGAAGCTAGAGGTGATGGAGATTAATTGCCTGCAATGGGTGGTAGGAGGCACACTGCAGGACAGATAAAGAAATGAAGACATCAGAGAAGAAACCAAAGTAGTTCCTATTGCAAAGACGGTCAAAAAGAAAAGATTACCTTCATTTGGGCACATGTGCAGAAAAGAAGGCAACAATCTGGTGAAGAAGATATGGGGCAGGCATGAAGAAAGCAAAAGGAAATGAGGGTGCCCAGCAAAAAGATGGATTGATTTTGTGAGAGAAGACATTGACAGTCAATGCATGACTGTTGAAGAAGGTAGGAGAGTGGGATTGGATCGAGAGAGATGGTGGCAGTTGGGATGATACTCCAACCCCATGTAGAAAATGGGGAAAGGGGTTGCTGATGATGATGAGGATAACAACCTGCTGATAGTCACACAGTGAGCAAATGCAGATTAAGAGAATCAAACCCCAAAGTACATGCTGAAGCTTGTGAGCAGTTAATAGCCTTAATCATTTGATCTAAACTGCTACAGAACATATCGGGCATCATGCCCAGCACACTGTTCCATTGGGCCCTCTCATTTCCATTGATGCTCCTTGCCTAGGCCTGTAGTGACACACACTTGCAATATGATACTTAGTCTGCATTATTTAAAGCTGTGGTATGAGAAGCCCTATACTGGCCATGTACATTGTGGACTACAACTACCAGTCTTGCATATCTTTACAGTTAATGGGATGAAACATCACTGCAGTAGAGACTTATAATATGTCTGTGTTGCAGCTGTATATAACTTTGTTTTGCAGATGTGATTTTAGCAAAGTAAGCCTGTCTGATGCTAAGTGACAATAGGTTTCAGATCTAAGGACCTTAAAAAGGAAAGGGAAGGGTTTTCTGTTGCATTGAAGTGAATGATATTTGACTGAACAATATATGGAGACCAAAAGAAGGGTTTACGAAGTTTCAAAAAATGTACATATTAATATTGTGGCTCTTAAGACAGTAGGAATGTATCCTGCTTTGCTAAGCATCAGACAATGATGTCAGTTCACCATGGACACACCATAAATCTGCACATTTTGTTTAAACATGTTTAACATTTTTTATCAGTTTCTAGCTGTTTGTGGTAATAGTAAAGACAAACTCTGGTTCTACAATGAATACTTCTTATATGTGTAATTTTGACTTCAGTTGTGACACATACAAAGCATCTTTGGGATTTTATTATGTACTTTGCATGTACCTTTCAACCCCTTCGCACAAGAACTCAGGACAAAGGAGAAAAATAATGGGAAATGAAAGGCCAAAAATCAGGGATACATTTTAAGTACAGCTCATATAAACTTAGAAAGTTACTAGAAAACAAGTTTTGCATTAGCTTGCATTTTATGAAGAATGTTGAGTCTGAAACTCAAATGTCTGTCATTATTTAATAACTTCTATCCTCAATGATCTGCCAGAAAACCACACATATTATGAGAGAACAAACCAAATATATGAGGGAAAAATCTGTACATTTGGCAAAATTCTTGAGAGTAGAAAGGCATGCTCTGTACATATGTTAGCAAATTTAGTAGAATTAGCATGTCAACAGCAGAGAAATAAAATTACTGAATGTGTACAGTTTGATAGCTTTCTGTCTTAGAGGTGCATAAATCATAAAAGCATAGCTCTCAATTGTCCAGATTTTCACAGAATGTCCTGATTTTTCCCCTCATATTTTTATTTTTTTTTTGCTCATAAAACTTGTGGTTTTCAGGAAAAATCAGTGAAGACTGAATTCACTAAATAATGGCAGACATTTCATATCCTTCAGAAAATGCATGCTATAGCTATGTCAAGAATCTCAATGGCAACACACAGATCTGCTCTGAGTTACAGCACAACGGCATGAAAATTATAGAACCAACTGATATTGCCAATGTCCTGGCAGATAGCTTCAGTGCTAACTTTACCCCCCTCTCACCCCCTAAAGGACCCATATCTACACAGGAAGAATGCAGAGTCCCTGTAATCACAACTATGCAGGTAAAAGCTGCACTCTCTAAAGCCAAAAACAAAGCATCCATGGGACCGGACAACATCCCAGGCTGCGTTTTACAAGAACTTCAGAACGAACTGGTTCCCCACCTAAGCACCATGTTCAGTCATAGTCTCACATCAGGCTTTGTGCCCACTGAATGGCGCACAGCAACAGTTATCCCACTCCACAAAGGAGGAGCCACCACTGATCCAGGGAACTGTCACCCTATTAGCCTGACTAACCTGGTCTGTAAGGCCATAGAACGTATCATCATGGAACTCATAAACAAAGACATTGGTAACCTCCAAACTCTGGACCCCACCCAGTTCGGGTTTGTGAAAGGCAGATCATGCCTCCTGAACCTGATCGACTTCTTTGAGGCAGTCACTAAAGCTGTAGACGAGGGTAAGGTGGTTCACACAGCCTATCTTGACCTCACCAAGGCTTTCAATATCATCCCCCATTCTGGAATTATAGCTAAACTCACTAAACTAGGTATAAATCCCTACATCACAAGATGGGTTGCCAGTTGGCTCACTGATAGAACTCACACTATAAAAGTTGCAGACTCCAAATCTGACTTCAAACCAGTGACAAGTGGAGTACCACAGGGTTCAGTCCTGAGACCTCTCCTGTTTGGTATCTACTTCTCTGAAGTACAGGCTAACACAGAAGGCCTTTGGCTAATGAAGTTCGCAGATGACTGCAAACTAGGAGCCATAGCTGAGTCAACAAATGATGTGGACATCCTACAGAAGGGCCTCACTGAGACAGATGCCTGGTGTCAGAGCCATGGCCTCAAGCTCAGTGCCAAAAAGTGCATTGTCATCCCCTTTGTTAAAAGCTCTGTACTCATGAACTACCAAATAGATGGCAGTCTACTTAACACCAAATGTGTGATAAGAGACCTGAGGACCCAGATGGACAGTAGTCTCTCCTTTGATAATCACATCGCCACAGTAGTCAGGAAATCCTTCTATGTGGCATACCTCATCACAAAAGGGTTCTCATCTAGGAAAAAAGAAGTCTTTGTTCCCCCTCTACTTGATACTCTTTAGACCCATTATAGAGTATAACACCCCTTTTGGAATGTACCTCACAAGACATTTGCAGCAGCTGGAAAGGCCACAGAAGTACCTCACAAAGAGGATTACTGGCCTCAAACAGATGTCCTACACTTTGTTTGTTTCTTTCGGCTTTTCCCGGTTAGGGGTCGCCACAGCGGAACTCCAGTCCGCTAATGATTGGCAGTAGATTTTGATGTGCTGGCTTGCCAGGCCTAACGCACAACCTTCAACGAAGGAACGCCCATTCACGAATGTTGCCACACAGAAGACGCTCTCACTAAGAACTGAACGGACGTCTAACTGTGAGGCGACAACGCTACCGCAGCACCACGACTGCTTGACTGTCTAAAAAAACTCCAGCTTTACTCCGTAGCATATCACCTACTCCGAGGTGATCTCTGCCTAACATATAAAGCTATGTCAAACCCAGAGCTGTTGGACATGCTACACCTAAGAAATCCCAGTCCCTCTGAGTACATGCTCTATGGACCTAAAACTTGTCCCCACAATAAACAGGACATGCTGGAGGGATAGATTCCTGTTCCAGAGACTTCCCATACTCTGGAACAAGCTACCCATCTATGTCAAGCAAAGTTCCTCATTAGCACTCTTTAAGAAAAATCTTGATAAGTGGATGGGAAATAGGAAATACACCCCAGGGATCACTTCTGTGGCTCTGCTTGACAGGGCACAGGAAAATAACTTTCTCGGCTAGGCTTACTTAGGCCCTTGGGCTGATAGCCTAGTACCTACCTATGAAGCTATGAACCTAACACAAAACCTTTTATTCTACCAACTTTCTAAGTTTATACAGGCAATATTTAAAAGTTGTTCCTATTTTTGGGCCTTTGAATCCCATTTTTTTAGCTTTGTCCAGATTTCTTGTGCTAAGAAGTTGAGAGCAAGGGCGCCCGCAGGCAGGTGCAAGGGGTTGCACTTGCACTCCCCTGGAACCGGCTGGCCGAGAAATTAATTTAAATAAAAAAAGTTTTTTTTTTTAAAGGGCGTTCCTCTTTAAGAACGCCCTTTGCATCCCGTCCAGTCGCACAGACGCAACAGGTGTTTGCGACCTGTTTTCGTCTTCTGTGTCTGTGCGCGACTGATGGTTTACATCCTTTTCTTTCACGCCTAGTGAAGATTTGAATTCAAGAGGATGTTCAGACTGCGCAGATGAATGTAGAAGTGAAAGGTAGGTGTGTCATGCCACATGATATCACAGACAGAAGCATTAGAAATTAATAGAATGCTATAGAAAAGCTGAACAGAATTTTGATTATGCATCTGAAGATGTCATATATGATTTATGAGTGAAATCAAGTATATAGTGGGAAAACAAAAAGAAAAGTATAAAAAGAGTAATGGAACAGTTTTAAGATTCTATGCTATCCATTGAGGTTGCATAAATAACTTGGTGGTAAAACAAATATATGACTGTAAACATAATGTGAATAATTTTAAGTTCTTTGTACTTTTACAACATCCAGAATAATTAAGATATAACATTAAAACTTGGGTATTGAAGTAAGAAAGTTATTTTATTTTAAAATATAGGACTTATAAACCTTATGGTTTAAATGTAAAAGTAAATTGGAGTTGTTTTATATAATTTGAGTACTATTACTTTAAGAATATGAAAACAATTGATTTAATTAATTAATTATGTTAACTATTTATATGGGTTGCAGTGATTGTGAGCTTTATTCCCAAGAAGGCTAGTGAACCAAGGCACCAGGGATTTTTATTGTAAAGAACAAAAAAAGTGTTGTTTTCAATAAAAGCAGGACAAGTGTGTTTTGTTCTTTCTGTTTTTGTCCTGGGCTCCTGTGCTGAATATAGCTTTATTTCTTTCTCACTCTAAGGTCTCTAAAACTGAGAGAAGTATTCTATTAATGACCTGACTAGGTACCTGTATAATACAAATGTAAATGTGCGCTGTGCCTGAGGCCTGTGCACTTCTAGATTCAGCCCAGCATCTGGTTAGTCTTGGCAGCTGCTGCCCTCTCGCTCTTAATCTTCCAGTGTCTGCAGGATTCTCATTTTATTCCCAAGGCATCTGCAGTTGCTAACCTTTACCTTCCACTCTTTTGGCTTCCTGCTTGAGTTTTTTTCCTCCTCTTGCTTACTCTTCCCTCTCTCTTTGCTTCTTCTTTTTCACCTCCCCCTTTGCCTACCTTTGTTATCCAGTATTTCATTGTTTAATGTCTGTAGTGTATATTGTTGTCTATTGCCACTTGTTGAGCATGTAAATTCTATTGCATTTGTCAAAGTGTATTTCTCCACTCATTAGATCATGTGAGCAGATGGTCAATGTATTTGCACAGTACTTTGATATTAATTCAGTCAGTCTTGGACCATTCTATCAAAGCTACACCAAATGGGCTTCAGTTTATAACGTACACCCCAGGTTTGGCAACATCTGATGTAGTTATATTAGTTGGGGAGTAGGAGATGGGGCTTTGACTTCCATTTAAACATTTTTTGCTAGAAGCCCATGGACCTTGATGAACTTGTTCTTTATTAAATGAACCACATCCATGTGCTCTTACGTGTTAAACAGAAATAACTAAATAAATATGTTTAAGTCTGTCTAAATTTCTGCAGCTTCCCACAGCACAAAAACTAATGTAGGACTAGAATCCAGGTTGAACAGAGCTTTCGTTCTTTCTGCCCTATTCACCCACCCCTTGAACTTCCACCATTTAATCTTAGTTTAACTGAATGATTTGAACAACCAAAGTTTGCTGGCTGAAGCCCCTTCTAGTGCTTAGGTTACATGGCTGATTGATTGATTTAATAATTATTTGTATTTTCTCCTGATTTATTACGCCAGTAAAGATAGAAGGACCCAATTGATTTAGTTGTCAGTATACTTCGTGACATATTGTCTCCAGCCCTCTGACACCACCTGACTAGGCCTTAGAGATAGGAGAGCATCCTGTAGACAGTGCCTGCATTATTTACAGAGGTGCACACTTCTAACCTGTCTCCTGCTGTTTTACAGCCCCAGTTCTGCAGCTCTTAAACCTTTCAGATCAATCTTACTGTTGTCATTTCACCAGCAGAACCCCAAATGAACTTGTTTAAGGGTAAGGGTATGACTTTCAGTCTGATGACTGGGTTACAGTAGTGTCTCTGTTTCTTCTCTTCACCCCAACATAATGACTATCAAGTCCTTTACTAATCTTGTATTATGAGGTAAACCTACTCACATGTAGATAAGCACACCAAAAGTACTTCAGTCTCTGGACAGGTGTCATTTGTTTGTTAATAATTCTCAGCATGCCTTTCTCATCCCTTAGTCTGTTTTGGTATGATTGGCATTCAGCTGCTTGTTATTAAAACTCTCCTTTCAGCAGACAGCCCGCATGCATTGTAGTCCACAAGGGTGTTTATAAAGGATAAGTTTGAAGAGTATGTCTATAAATTTACATGTTTAATGTTGTATTAGCCCAAGTCAAATATTATTCCACTGCTTAAAAAGTAAATTGCTGCAACAGGCTCCTTTTAAAATATAGTATTACCCCTTAATTAATTTCCCAGCCAATGATTAAAACTACATATCCATCTGCAGTCTGCCCACAACATTCTGCAGGTCCAGAATAACTTGACATGCAACCCATATGTGGGCGTCACCAGTAAATCATTACATCTTTTATCTTTCTAAGTTAAGTGTGCAAGCTCATTCCAGAAATACTATGTGCTCAGCTTGTCTTGTGACTAAAATAAAACTCTTGTCTGTGAAGGCCTGAGAGCTTGCTTGCAGTGATTTTAAATGGTATAGTAAAATTTCCTGGCACTTAAAACATCAGGTCAAATATTCTTAGCTTTGCAACATTTTTTTAAAGGTGCAAAGTGACAGTGTGTTCCACATTTCTGCTTTGTAGACAGCCACATAAATCCAATGTGCAGACACCAATAAAACTGTCTGGTTTTGAGCTACGAATACTGGAAAACAGAACAAGTAGTATTGATCTGTATCCACAACTCAAGACAGTATAATGAGGGACGTATCACAGGACAGTATAATGAGGGACGTATGACAGGACAGTATAATGAGGGACGTATCACAGGACAGTATAATGAGGGACGTATCACAGGACAGTATAATGAGGGACATATCACAGGACAGTATAATGAGGGACATATCACAGGACAGTATAATGAGGGACGTATCACAGGACAGTATAATGAGGGACATATCACAGGACAGTATAATGAGGGACGTATCCCAGGACAGTATAATGAGGGACATATCACAGGATGGTATAATGAGGGATGTATCACAGGACAGTATAATGAGGGACGTATCACAGGACAGTATAATGAGGGACGTATCACAGGACAGTATAATGAGGGACATATCACAGGACTGTATAATGCGGGACATATCACAGGACAGTATAATGAGGGACACAGCAGGAAGGCCCTTCAACTTCAAGAAGGGCTGGTTAGGGGTGTAAATGTACTTATGGATTTGAGGAGAGTTATAAATCACTTCACTTGTTAATTTGTTCCTATTTATCAGCTATTTTTGAACGTATTATATATTCTTAATCTGAGTTTCAGATCTTATTTCCTGTTCATCTTGATAGTTACTATTTTATGAAAGATATTTCTACTGGGATTGCAATTCACAGAGCTGCATTAAAAGAAAAATAATCTGAAACAATAACAGAAACAGAAAGGCAAATGAAGGGAATAGTGACTTATCAAAAAATCACTGTCATTGAGAAAAAGGTACCTTTACCTATGATCCAAGATTTCAGACAAAACTAGAATTGAACAAAAACCCACTGGACATTTCAAAATGAAAGTTCCATGCCCCTGTACCAAGCAAAACTTCTTAGCCTGATGGGTTTTTTTTTGTTTTGTTTTTTGTTTTTTGTTTTAATTTTTCACTGCAAAGCACAAAAGTGGGTAAACATCAGTCTTAGTACAGTTCTTTTATTTTTTGTGTGTTTTTCCTTACTGTTTTATTTACCTTATAGACACAAGGTGCAGGGTTTGATTCTCACACAGGGTAATTAGCTGGGCTTAAATGGCTCACAATGATAGTTAGCCTAGTACTAATCTATGAACTTAAAAAACTTCTTTGAAATGGAAGTTGGTATAATGGTTAAGGTGCTTGCCTTCCAGACACAAGGTGCAGGGTTTGATTCTCACATGGGGTAAACAGGCTAGACTTAAAATGGCCCACAAGGAGAGGCTAATTTACCTAGTATAAATGTATGTATATGTGCTTACACAAAAATTAAGACAGAGGGGTTGATCTCAAGAAAAAAATGCTTTACCAGTTTAGTTTATTATAGCTGAGCTACTTATTAATTTCAGAATAATTTGTGGGTATATAAGCTTAAGCAGCTTTTAGTAACATCTGTGCAAGTCCTTTTAAAGGTACTTGATATGCATGGGTGTGTGTAAACAGCTTTAGTTCTTGAGTATTTTCTATACCAATACATTCTTTGCTTCATGAATTCACACCATTAAATATCCCATGCAGTTTATACTAACGAACAAAGGTGCCAGTCCCTTCCCCGCTTAATGTGCTGCTCTACAGATCTCTGAGTTTCATACCCGAATATCAGGTGCTCAACTCATAAAACAAAAGGAACAGAATGCTGATTTCCATTTTCTAAAGGGAATCACTGACAGTGTAATTTATGTACGCTTGCACCAACAATTATTCATTTATTTTAGGAACTTTCTCCCTCTTTCTTATTTCTGCGACCATGGAGTGGGTATATACAAGTTTGGGGATATCAGACACTTACTTACACTTTCAATTTTTGTCCTTTTGTGTTTTAGGCATTTGTTTTTGATGTTATAGTTTCTCAGGTTTTAGCAGTTCAAGGTATAATAGTGAAACCACTTTAATGCCCCACTGAAGATAGAGTCGAGCTACTTTTTAAAAAATCGCACCACAAGGTGAAGACTCTGATGGGTGTCAGCATTTTCTGACTGCAACTGCAAGATTATTTCAAATCTCTAACCAAATACATCTGATAATATTAAAACTTGTTTCCAGGCCTTTAGACCAGTATCTTTGCACTTAACCCTTAACAGTTAATTATTCCACTTCATGAATGCTATAGACAGCAACACAATACTCTGGATCCTGTCTGGCCTTTTAAAGGAGCACACAGGGTGAGGCAAGAAGAATTGTGGATTGAAACGGAACATTTGCCTGTTCAAGGTATTCCAATATCTTTTGTTTTCTTGATTATTTATTGAAAAGGAACATTTGTTGGTTCAAGGTATCACGGAGTGCTTTTTTGTCTTGATTGTTTTCATTTCTGAAAGACTACTGGGGCAAAATCATTGCTTTTGTGAAGGACATAGTATATTACACTGACAGCAGACACACTGAAGTCTGTACATTTTAGTATCAAAAACTAAATGGGTAGCCCATTGATATTATTTATGTGCTGACAAAGCCTCCAAAAAGTCCTAAACAGGATGATCTAGCATAGGTTCATAGGTAGGTACTAGGCTATTGGCCCTAGGGCCTATATAAGCCTAGCCAAAAAGGTACCCTGGCTTTCGCCACCCAAGAAAATTATTTTCCTGTGCCCCTGTTGAGCAGAGCCACAGAAGTGATCCCCAGGGTGAATTTCCTATCTCCCATCCAATCATCAAGATTTTTCTTGAAGAGTGCTAATGAGGAGCTTTGTTTGATATAGATAGGTAGTTTCTTCCAGAGTATGGGAAGTCTCTGGGACAGGAATCTATCCCTCCAGCATGTTTATTGTTGTGACAAGGTTTAGGTCCCTAGAGTGTTTAGCTCGGAGAGATTGGGATTTCTTTAAGTGGAGCATGTCCAACAGCTCTGGGTTTGACATAGCTTTGTATGTAAGGCAGAGATTGCCTCTGAGTAGGTGATATGTGACAGAGTAAGGCTGGAGCTTTTTGAGACGGTCTGCGTAGGGCATCTGTTTGAGGCTGGTAATCCTCTTTGTGAGGTATTTCTGCGGCCTTTCCAGATGTTGTAGATGTCTTGTGAGGTACATACCAAAAGGGGCACTGTATTCTATAATGGGTCTAATGAGTGACGAGTAGAGGGGAACAATGACCTCTTTTTTTCCCTGGATGAGAAACCTTTTGTGATGACGTGTGCCATGTAGAAGGATTTCCTGACTACTGTAGTGATGTGATTATCAAAGGAGATACTACTGTCCACCTGTGTCCCAAGGTCTCTTATCACACTTTCAGTGTTAAGTAGACTATCGCCTATGTGGTAGTTCATGGGTACAGAGTTTTTACCAAAAGGGATGACAATGCACTTTTTGGCATTGAGCTTGAGGCCATGGCTTTGACACCAGGCATCTGTCTCAGTGAGGCCCTTTTGTAGGATGTCCACATTGTTAGGAGTTTTGATTATGGCTCCTAGTTTGCAGTCATCTGTGAACTTCGTTAGCCAAAGACCTTCTGTGTTAGCCTGTACTTCAGAGAAGTAGATACCAAATAGGAGAGGACCCAGGACTGAACCCTGTGGTACTCCACTTGTCACTGGTCTGAAGTCGGATTTGGAGTCTGCTACTTTCACAGTGTGGGTTCTGTCAGTGAGCCAGTTGGCAGCCCATCTTGTGACACAGGGATTTATACCTAGTTTAGTGAGTTTATCTATAATTCCTGAGTGGGAGATGGTGTTGAAAGCATTGGCGAGATCTAGATAGGCTGTGTGGACCACTTTACCCTCATCTACAGCTTTGGTAACTGCTTCAAAGAAGTCTATCAGGTTTAGGAGACATGACCTACCTTTTACAAACCCAAAATCAGTGGTGTCCAGAGTTTGGAGATTACCAATGTCATTGCTTATAAGTTCCGTGATGATACATTCCATAGCCTTGCAGACCAGGCTCATCAGGCTAATGGGGCGGTAGTTCCTGGGGTCCATGGTGGCTTCCCCTTTGTGGAGTGGGATGACCGTCACTGTGTGCCATTCAGTGGGCATAAAGCCTGAGGTAAGGCTATGATTGAACATGGTACTTAGGTGGGGTGCTAGTTCGTTCTGTAGTTCATGTAGAACGCAGCCTGGGATGTTGTCAGGTCCCATGGATGCTGTGTTCTTGGCTTTGGAGAGTGTGGTTTTTACCTGTGCAGCCATGATTACAGGAACTTTGCATTCTTCCGGTATAGAGATGGGCCCTTCAGGGGGTAAGAGGGAGGTAAAGTTAGCACTGAACCTATCTGACAGGATATTGTCAATATCAGTTGGTTTTGTACATTTAGTGCCATTGTGCTGTAACTCAGAGCAGATCTGAGTGTTGCCATTGAGATTCTTGACATAGCTGTAGAATGCTTTGTGGCTGTCTTTAGAATCAGTGGCGATTTTGTTTTCGTAATGAGCTTTGGAGGATTTGATGAGGGATCTCAGCTTCTTCCTGAGGCTGACCAGGGAGTTTACTCTTTTTTGCAACAGTTTCTTTCTTCTGTTGTAGAGTTTGTTTATGGCAGGGCACCACCATATTGGCTTCCTTTTTTGGAGGATAGCATCTTGGTTCTGTTAGGGATTGCACGATCCATGCACTCGTGTAAGTGCTTATAAAGTGCATTTGTGTAGGATTCAGCAGTCATACCTCTATTGTCTGTCTGCATGGGTGTCGTCAAGTTTGCCACTTCTGTCTTAAGAAGAGAGAAGTTGGCTTTGGAGAAATTTTTTACGGTGGTTTACCTAATGGGGGGGTGGGGGTGGGATGTGGATGTCTAGGGAGATTAGCTTGTGGTCAGATCTAACCAATGATGAACTGACCTCTGGTGTGGAACACCGGTTGCACATGTTGGTAATGACCAGGTCTAGGATATTGCTGCCCCTGGTGGGGGTGTGGATAAGTTGATCCAAGGCATTGGAATTTATGAAATCCAGAAAACGTTGAGCAAAATAAGTTGCTACATGAGTAGTTTTCCCAGTTAATGGTGGGGTAGTTGAAATCACCCATTATTAGGGTGTTATGTTGTACCCTAATATTTTCCAGTGTATCAAGAAATGAGGAGTGGGAATGCTGGGGCACGGTGGGGGATCTGTAGCAAGCTACAATTTGGATTGCGGTCTTTCCCAAAGTTAGCTGCACTTGGATAATCTCGGATGCATTATGCTGAGCAATTTGCCTGGAGGTGTGGATATCCTTAATGAATATGGACACGCCCCCACCTTTAATATTTCGGTCCAGGTTAGGTGGACAAAAGTTGTGGTATGAATTATAGCCTGGTAATGCAGGGGTGCTCTCTGGAGCCTTGTATATGTTTTAACAATTGAAACTAGAACATAGTTGTGTCCTAGTTGCCTGTTGCACATTTTTGTTGCATGTTGTGAGAGAACAATACTGTCAGTTTTACTTTTTTATCTGGGGCTGCTATCACCCATTAGGGATAGAGTGGCATCTGCATCCATGTTAACTATTGCCTGCCTGGAGGTGGCCTTACCGAAGGTATAACTGCTGTCTGAATTAATTTTGGCCTGTCAGACGTCACCCATTATTTCTGTAGTAGTATGTAATACTTCTGCTCTGCTCCTGTGTCCACCCCTTGTTAGAGAGCTGTACCACAACAACTGTTAACAATTAGTTCCAGCTGGAGTGTTATGAAGTACACTTGAACTTTTTGCGGTCTGCTGAAATACAAGCCTGCACCAGACTGAGTTGTGCTACTGTTTTCTATCTGTGCATATTTCAAATGTTTACATGTAGTTATTAGTATTTTTATTTAAAGTATGTATGCACCCTAAGTTCAAAAGTTTTCAGACACTGTGGGATTGGGAATTTCTGTAACTTCAATTCAGTTTGAAATTTGGAACACTTTTTATTGGACTTTGTCCTGATGTGACAAGACATTGGCTGCTGGTTAAGTTTTATAATTTGTTGCTCTTTCTGAATAAATATATTTTAGATTCTATTTTCTTAGAATACCACGCTGCACTCAAGTTTAGAGATGGGTTAGTATTTGTAATAGTAAACTTTCAAAATATGAAATGTGGTGACGTTAGATCTGTTTATTTTATTAAACATAGGGTTTTGTTTATTTAGTAGTTGTTGCCTGACCCTGTTGAAGGTGAAGCTCCAGTAGGTGCATTGTAAAACCCATCTTGGCCAAATAAAGGTATTGATTGCTTCACCTCTGTGTTCCAGCTTCTGCCCATATACAGTTGGTTAAATGGGAAATGGCAAATAGAATATTTTGCAGTACTTATCAGGAGAATTATGTTGTGCTGTTTGCATTGTTGTCACATCTTCAAGGAGTGCTGATTTTTCCTGGTGATCTACCTTAATTGATAAGGAAGTCCCAAACAAATATTTTTTTGGAGAGTGGATAGCATTACAAATCACAGGACATCAGACCAAATCGGGGGAGTTGTTGTTGTTATTAACTGTTTTTAATTACTTCTTACTTTGAGGCAGAAATCTGTTTTCTTAGTAGATTAATAGATATTTTAATGAAGTGTTGTATTGGTCGCATTCAGGATGGATTAACATTGTCTTCTGCAAGTAGTTTTGATTTAAGCATATTGCAAAGTAACTCCCAAAGAAACAGTGTTCTTGTCACTACAGGATGTTTACTAAGGTGAGAGTATGCAAAGAACTACACATATAACTTTATCATGGAGAACATAACATTTAGACATGGCTTACTAATTTACAGATATGCAGAGAGACGTGCACAGTATGTTTATCTGTTATGTTCTGGTGTGTATGCATTTTTATTATGTGCTGGAGTCTTTATTGCTGCTTATCGAGAAAAGCTGTTTTCTAGACTCTAAAGGTTAGAAAGAGGTATTTTATACACTTCAAGGATTGTGACAAGTCATGAGCAGTTTACAAATCATAAAGCATTATCTTCTTCCCCTGTCATACTGTATTTTTATTTAATTGTTTTATCAGTTAACATTAAGTAATGTGCATTCAGTTACAGAATAGTATAGTAAAGAGAGCCATTGTTTGGTTTCTGTTACATGATGTACTTTTCTTTTTTTGAATCCACATAAAGGTCAGATTTTTTTTTTTATTTTACATTTGTTTACCGGGGAGGTTCAACTGGACAAAGCTGTCCATTTTCAGCAGAGGCCCAGGGGGAAAAGCTCCAGAACAACTGCTAACATACTATACATAAGATATTTACGTGAGCATTGTGGTTTACACAGTTATAAAATATAGCAGATATATGATTGCATAAGATATTTACATAAGCATAATGGTTTAGACATACAATTAAAAGTATAGTAGGTAGTAACATATGATTGTTCATACAGTATGTTTAGTAGAGCTAATGTTGAAGATGTGCTAAATATAAGACAAGAAAGGAAAAACTAAAAAAACACTAGCCAGATTGTCAAAGCAGGAGAATATAAACAAGTTCATGTGAGGTTCATTGACATTTTAAGGGAAACTGTGAAGACTGTGCATAAAACATATATTCCTATCCATAATTCATACCTCAGTCTCAACCTCTTAGAACAAAACATCTGGACAAAGTCTAAAATGATGGGGGAGCAAGTAGGGACAGATTTTAAATATTGCTCTTACAAACTTAGAAAGTTGATAGAATAATAGGTTTTGCATTGGCATGAAATTTCTGAAGGATGTGGACTCTTCAACTCAAATGTTTATCATTACTTAATGACTTCAATCCTCAGCTATTTGCCAGAAAAGTACAGATTTTAGGGAGAACACAAAAAATGTGAAGCAAAAATCTGGACATTCTGCGAAAATCTGTTCAGTTGAGAGGTATAATGGTGCTTACTGCAGTATTCAGTTTTCCTTGCATAAACATGTACAAAAGCAAAAATCAGCTAGTTTTATGTATTTATTTTTTGTTGTTGTCCAGGTTAGCATGATGCACGTTAATCATTAGTGTAGCTGAAACACATTAGAAAATGTTTTTTTTTTAATCCCATACCTGACACTTTTTTTTGTTTGTTTTTGTTCAGTAACATCATTGATAGAAGATCTGTAAGATATTGACTACAAAGGTAGTAGTAGCCCATTGGATTCTTTAGGTTGTCTTATAACTTCAAAGTCAATGTATCAGACAAGAAGCGATCATTCAGATATAGTAGCAATATGATATAGTTCATTACTGACGGCAATTCGTTTTCAGAATTCTTCACGTTGTAGGTTTTGCATCATTTTAAGATGCAGATAAAATAAGTTGAATTGAGCAGTGTTAATGGTGGAAAAGCAAGACGTCAGTGAAGAAACTAATGAGTCAAGATAGGGAATATAAATACTTGTTCTGTAATAACTCTCAAAATCCACGCCTACTGTGCTTGCTCGGTGTGTCGACTGCAAATCCTTGGCAACACTAACTCAATACTAAATTTATCTGCTAGTGATCTTGCTTTACTGAGAATGTCATTCCTAAAGTGTTCTTCAGCATGGTTGCGGTGCTCCTTGAATATTTCAATGAGTCTGTTGATGCGTTGTTGAGCCTCTACTATATCAAGTTGAACAGACTGAAACATCTGGGCAACAGGCTCAAGAACTGATGAGTAATTTGCAATAATGAAGAGAAAAATAAGAAACGTGCACGAAGAGCAAGCACTGAGTAACATATGTGCATTTTGTCTGGTTTCACCAACAGTGCTCTTCTGAAGATCAGCCAGTCAAATATTTTCTCAAAGTTCTGACTAAACACATGAATGGATTTATATTTCTCAGTCCATCATGTCTCACACAGAAGAGGTATATTTGGTGCCAATGCTCATCGTTTGGACTATCATGGAAAAATAATCTTCTTGATAACACCAACAGCACTACTTATTTCAGGAACATCATTCAGATCATTGACTACAAGATTTAGTCTGTGAGACGCGCAGTGGATAAAGGCTGCTTTTGGATACTTTTCAAGAATCTTTGCCTGACCACCATTCTGGATGCTTGCCATTATGGTGCAGCCGTCATAGCCTGTCTGAGTAATTTTTCCAGGTCTAGATCACACTTTATGCATTCACTGATAATGACATTTGATACAGACTGTGCATCTCTCACAACAATGGGAACAAAAACCGCAAACTCTTCTCGAATACAATCATCATCAACAAACCAAATGCCCAATGACAAGTGCTCAATGTCTGAGATATCTGCAGTTTCATCTGCCAATACACTAAATCCAACTTCCTTGTTTGCTGCACAAACAATCTCCTTTTGAAGTACATGTTCATATTCTGCCAGCAGCTCATTTTGCACCCTATGGGATGTGTACCAAGCATTTCCTGCAGCTGTTTCACTGTGCTGTTTCAGTATTGTGTCACCAGCTTCAATACGAAAATCTAACAAGTAACACAAATTTCCACCAGAGCCTTCTTTTCCACAGAGAGAAATGTCATGGGTTGCACAGCAAATAATGGTAGATACAATTAGTTCCAATTTATTTTGGTTATTTGCAATTTGTTTTGCTACTGCTGCATCTAGCTGTGGAATAATAGCTGTTTCTGGCTTCTGTCGTGTTTGTGTATAAGAAAAATTGGAAGCATCTTCAGTAGAACCTTTGTGCCATGATGATTGCATGTGATTTCTTGCAAGACTCTTTGAAGGCATTATATTTTGTGCACACACTAGTGATGAAGCTGCCTTGCAACCCACAGTGAAGTGACTGAGGAAATAATACACAAGTTAAGCAGAGTGGGCCTTTCAAGAGAGGAGAAAATGCAAGCCACGGTGAGTACTGAGACAACCAACTATATCTGAATGTAGTTGTTAATAAATAATGACATGCATTTCAGTTTCAGACTTCATATTATTCAGAAAATTTAATTCTAACATAAGTCCTTTTATTCTAGCAACTTTCTAATGTGTCCCTAGTTTTGGGCCTTTAACATTATAACAGGCTTTGTCCAGATTTCTTGTGTTAACAGACTGAGAAGTATGGTTTGTATGTGTGTCTGCATGTATGTATGTATGTATAAGAAGGAGGAAGCATACCCCTCAGCTGTCCAGGTTTTTGGAGAATGTCCAGATTTTGCCCCATATTCCTCCTAAAAAGCATTGAAGTTGCTAAATAATGACAGACATTTGAGTTTTAGATGTCATATCCTTTAGAAAAAATGCATACTAACATAAATCCTGTTATTCTAACAATGTTCTAAGTTCTTGAGAGCAATATTTATAATCTGCTCCTATTTACTTTAGGCTTTGTCCAGATTTCTTGCACTTAGAGGTTGAGGTGTGTGTTAAAGAGAGTGAAATGCCCTAGAGTTAGCAGGTGGAATATATTTTCAAGTGCATTTTCAAGGAATTGTGAGCTTCAAGGGAAGAGAGTTTTACTGCTGTTCATGCTAAGCCTGCTTAAAATGTGCAACTGTTTTGTTTAGCAAATAGTATCACTATTGTGGTATAGAATTTTTAAAGCAGCACAGCAGGTAGCATACTTGCATCTTGATACAGAGGGCTGTAGGTTCTACTCCCACAACATGTAGATTTATATTTTAAGGGGGTGTATGTCCTCCTTTGGATGAGATGCCTAATAACTATTAACTTGTTTTTCAGCTTGCCACCCATTCCCTATTGCAATATACCAGACCATTTTTTTTAATATAACATAGGCAATTTATTTTTCAAGGGCAGCAGGCAGTGAATTTGTAGATGAAACACTGAAATATAAAGTTGTTTTCTAGCAACAACCTATTCACTGGTTTCAGATCTCTTTAATGTGGAATTATTCAGATGAGTTTTACTTCTGCAAAGATTCTGCATATTGATTGATATTGGTGAATTCTATGACAGAAGTTTGAGTAGAGTGGCCCTTTATGGTTGAAATGTTCTGAATTGGGCAGGTTGTCATTATTGGTTCATATGATTTGTTTCATTGCTTAAAGGAAAAATGTTCAGAAATATAAATTTAAAACACACTCTAACAAGTGGTGCTGTATTATACAAGGGATATAATTCAATTATTATATAGTATAATTAATACAGTCAGGAAGGTGAATCAAATAACTTTTGCATGGTTCTAAAAATGTGTGCTAGGAGTCTATGATTTGAAAACAGCCCAAAGGTAAACTTACCCTGCCACTGGCCAGATGCATTTTCTTTGAATGTGGGTTTCAATGTTGTTTCGGTGAGTGTGGGTTTCAAAGGTAGAGAAGTTTTAATGCTAAGTCTCTTTTCATTGTAAGACTATTGCTTTGTTTAGGTTTAGTAAATGTCTATCAGTGTTTGTGCTATAAAATTTGAAATAAAAGTTGTAAATGAAATCCAAATATCTGTAATCATTGTAGAAGTAAAGCATAAAACAGTATGCACACTGAGAGATTTGAACAGTGTCTATGACAAATGGGGAAAAATAGCCAAGTATTGGGACACTGGAATGGCTGCATGGGCAGGGGTGGGGGTGGGGGTGAGTGGGTGGGGGCAACATAGGGGTGGGGCTGTGTGGGCGGGGCTTGGGTTTGCACCCCCCTGCAAAAAATCCTGCGGGCTCCCTTGGTTGAGAGGTATACACAAAAGGGAATGACTCCCCTCCTATGTAATCTAACAATACTATTTTCACAAGTTACACTATTTCATGGTTCACTGTGCTGTAAATTATAGCATTCACCATAACGTATCGCACTGCATTAACTTGTGCAGCTGTTATTATAGATGCTAAGCACATATATCACTGGAAAAATGAGACATTCAGATTTCTATCAGTAATACTGCGAAATGATTCTTCATAGCCTACTGCCACTTGCCTTTAGTTAGTGATATGTGTAATTAAAGTACAATTTGCCTAAGACAGGCCCTGCCTTGATTTGTTTGTAGAAGTGAGTCATACTTGGAATCTTACTTTGGAGTCTCTGGTGTTTCATATGCTCACTGCTCCACCCTTTACATTTGGACTGGTAATGCTGACGGCATGCAGGAACTAAGCCATGTCAGAACATGGCTCATGAAGGTATTTATGCAAATCTCACTTGGAGTTAATAGCCACAGCTAATTTGTTTTATCCTTGCATAAGCCGTGGACATTCTAGTGACACACAATGTTCTGCACATGCTTTTCACATTCTGATGCAAATATCATGTTTTCCAGGAAGTAACATTTTACTTTGCATTACTATCTCAAGAAGTAATTTTATTTATTTAAGTTTGTATGTTGGGGTACAGAACTGATCACGCATGACCAACTTTAGGTGCAGTCCAGGGCAGAATAAGATCATTTGCACAACAATAACAAGCAAACAAAATACACCAAAGCAATTTTCAAACGTAAATGTACACATATTGCATACAGTTTTAAGTCAGAGAGTGCAAATTATAAAACATTATATAATGAAGGCCCATTACTTTTCAAAAACAAGCATACTGATTGGACAGACCAACCAGTGTACCCATTGTAAATCGAGCACATATGAATAGAAAAAAGTCCAGCCTCTAAACTTCCCTTGAGCAGCTTGATTTTCTTCTATTCATATATGCTATGGAGGCAAACTTCTCAACTGCCCACATTTTCACCTCATATGTTTGGTCTGTTCCTGTCCGCAGTGGTGGTGCTGCGGTAGCGTTGTCGCCTCACAGTAAGACGTTGTCCGGTTCAATTCTCAGCTAGAGCGTCTTCTACGTGGAGACATGCGTGAATTGGCGTACCTTCGTTGAAGGTTGTGTGTCAGGGCTGGCAACTTGGCACGGAAAAATCAACTGCCAGTCATTAGTGGACCGGATTTCCACTGTGGCGACCCCTAACCGGGAAAAGCCGAACGACACAACATGTTTGGTCTGTTCCTCATAAAATGTATTCTATTCTGACAAATCACTGAAGAGAGAAGTCACTAAATAATGATACACATTTAGCTTCAGACTCCATATCCTTCAGACCTGCATGCTAATACAAATCCTGTTATTCTAGCAGCTTTCTAAGTTCATAACAGCAACATTTACAGTCTGTCCTTTAGACCATGCCCGCTAACACAAATCCTGTTATTCCAGCAGTTTTCTAACTTTATAAAAGCAGTATTTACAATCTGTCCTTCAGACAATGCATGCTAATACAAATTCTAGCAGCTATCTAAGTTTATTAGAGCAACATTTACAATATGTCCTTATTTGGTGGGCCTTTGTCCCTGTTATTTAAGGCTTTGTCCACATTTTGTGAGCTAAGAGGTTGTGAGGTATGTACAGAGGGTGGCAGACCAAATACAAGAAAAATCAGGTGTGTTCTATACAAGAATAACCAGGTACATTCTGCAAAACTAAAGAAACTTACCTCATTTTCCTTGTAGTTCCCTGTTGTTTTGGCAGACTCTTGTACCTCTGTGTTTTCCAATTTTATATTAAAAAAAATAAAAGCAATGGAGACTCTCTTTTCTATGTTGCTTCTATTGGACGGCACTGATGAACTGTGGAAGCATGGGAATGTAAGTCCCATATACATGCAGTACATCAACAAATGCAAAACAACAGGAAACAATGTGCAGGAAAATTTCAGTGCTGTTATATAAATACATTATTTAAGAAAGGTAAATAATTTCTTTCTTAAATAATGTATAATTGCAATAACTGACTCGTCAGTGTGGGTATATGAGGATTTACCCACAGTTGGCTTTGTTTAATTACTCTGTACCCATACCCACTTATCAGTTATTGCTTTAGTATTGCATGATTTATTTATGTATTTGCAGTTATTAACTGGGAAAGTCCAGCTGGACATATTGTTCTTTTCAGCAGTGGCCCAGAAAGAAAAGATGCACAGTATACAGTTGCATATAAACAGTGAATGACAACAGAGTACTTTTGTTGCAATTAGCAGTGACAAACTAAGACATTACATTACTGTTCGATAGTAGAAGAAAGACAGCACCAAAAACTGTTCCCAGAACAAACCACGATCCACGAATATGTCACAAAGAACTTCTTTTATTGAAATACAAAACGAAGGTTGAGCGCTTTCATCTACCCAATGTAGATTTCATCAGAACATTGGGTAGATGAAATCGCTCAACCTTCGTTTTGTATTTCAATAAAAGAAGTTCTTTGTGACATATTCGTGGATCGTGGTTTGTTCTGGGAACAGTTTTTGGTGCTGTCTTTCTTCTAGTGTTGAGTTCCTTGAAACTTCGTTGTTGGTACTGTTCGATAGTAGCAGCAATTCTTTTTGTAGTACTTGTAGGAATAGCATATTATTTATTTATTTATGTTTTTTAACCAGGTTAGTCACTGGGCCGGTGGCCTATTTTCAGTGCAGACCTGAGAAGAAAAGCTCTACATACAAAATATCCACGACACTAACAATAACAGTTTCATTTAGGTAATATGAGTATATAACTACGTGCATTTTTGCCAAATGGAAGTTAACAATCCTGTAAAAGAACAGATCGAACAAAATGCAGTTATTGCAATAACAACAAAAAAAGTAAACCCCCAATACATCTAAATGAGTGAAACCATGTTGGAAAAGATAAAGAAGTAATTAAATAGAAGGACTGAATGGAGGGGTGGTGAGGAATAAATAGAAGAGTCCAGAGCATGAGTGAGACAGTAATAAGAAGAGAGAGGAGGACAGGGATGCTTAATAGCTAAGTGGGAGAAAAATAATAGATTTAAGTATAGTGTTAGTCAAAGGCACAGCTAAGGTAAAACAGTTGTATTTATTATAAAGGTAATGTACCAGGAAGGAAAGGAGAAATTGCTTTAGACAGATGGTTGTGGGAGAATTTTATTAGATAGGTATTAAGTATATTAAACAATGACAAGAAATAGGTACAATATTCTAAGAATCACAATACAGCCCCCCCCCCCCACATACACACAAAGGATCATAGCTGCTCAGGGCTTGCAAGATTGCCCCTTCCATAAAAAGTCATTGGTTTCCTTGTCTTTCTGCATTATTCTGCGTAAAATCATCTTCTGCTAGGATGATTTGCAGCATGCAAAAAATATTTTTCAGTGAGGACAATTATATAAGAGAAAACTTGCAGAGAAAACCAGTTTAATAAAAAGCAAAGCTTTCGGGCGTAACCCTTCTTCAATACTAATACATTCAAACACTAAACTCTAGAAGCTTAAATACAGGTCTAAAATCACATGACCAGCAGCCAAATGAAATCATGTTCATAGGTTCATAGGTTCATAGGTTCATACTAGGCTATCTGCCCGAGGGCATTTACAAGCCTAGCCCATCGTTTTGTGGCTTACGCCACCCCTTTAGTATGGGGAACTATACCCATTATTTTGCTGTGCCTCTGTCGAGCAGTGACACTGAGGTAATCCCTGGGGTATATCTGCGATCTCTCATCCATTGGTCAAGATTTCTCTTGAACAAGGCCAGCGAGGTGCTCTGCCTCACATGTACCGGGATTTTGTTCCACAGCATAGGGAGTCTTTGGGTGATGAATCTATCCCTCCAGCACATCCTATTAATAGCCGTGTTGAGGTTTAAGTCTCCCGCCCTTGTGGCTCTGATGGATCTAGATTTTTTGAGGTGAAGCATATTCATCAAATCTGGGTTTGACATGGCCTTGTATGTTAGGCAAAGGTCACCTCTGAGCAAGCGTGGCGACTGAATAGAGCTGGAGTTCTTTCAGTCGGGCAGCATAGGACAGATTTTTGAGACCCTTTATCCTTTTGGTGAGGAACTTTGATGGCCACTCCAGCTGCTGCAAGTGTCGGGTCAGATACATCCCGAATGGGGCATTGTACTCAATCATTGGTCTGATGAGTGATGAGTAAAGGGAGACTATGACCTCCCTTGATCTAGATGAGAATCCCTTCATGATAAGGTGGGCAATGTAGAAGGTCTTCCTAACTACTTTAGCTACATGGGTGTCGAATGACAGACTACTATCAACCTGGGTCCCCAGGTCCCTGATAACTTCTTCTGTGCTCAGTGGATTGCCACCTATTTGGTAGCTAGGAGTAACCTTGTTTTTCCCAAAGGGTATGACTATGCATTTTTTGGCATTTAACTTCAGGCCGTGGCTCTGGCACCAGTTATCCGTTTCTGTGAGACCCTTCTGAAGGATATCTGTGTCAGATGTGTTTTCTACTATGGCGCCCAGTTTGCAGTCATCTGCAAACTTTGTCAGCTATAACCCTCCTGTGTTTGCTTGTACTTCGGAAAAGTAGATGCCAAACAAGAGTGGGCCCAGGACTGAGCCCTGTGGGACACCACTTGTGACAGGCTTTGAGTCTGACATGGCGCCAGCAACTCTGACCCTGTGGGTTCTGTCACTCAGCCAGTTTGCAACCCATCTTGTGATGTATGGGTTAACATTTAAGCTGATGAGTTTTTCAATGATACCCGAGTGGGGTATTGTATCGAAGGCCTTAGCCAGATCGAGGTAGGCTGTATGGACTGCCTTTCCTCGTCAATGGCTTTGGTGACTGTTTCAAGAAGTCAACCAAGTTTAAAAGGCATGATCTGCCTTTGACAAAGCCAAACTGGGTTGGATCCAAAGTCTGCAAATTCCCTATGTCTTTATTTATGAGGTCCATTATGATCCTCTCCATGGCTTTGCAGATAAGGCTTGTCAAGCTAATGGGCGGTAATTTCCAGGGTCGGTGGAGGCACCGCCTTTGTGAAGTGGGACCACAGTTGCAGTGCGCCACTCCTGGGTGCGTATCCAGAGGTAAGACTTTGATTAAACAGCTGTCCTAGCTGTGGGTTTAATTCCTCATTGAGTTCGTGGAGCACACAGCCGGGGACACCATCACGTCCCATGGATGCTGTGTTTTTGCTTTGGAGAGAGCAGTTCTCAATAGGGTGCTGGAGATGTTTGGGGGCTGCAATCGATTGGTATAGATATCTCTCCTTTTGGGTGGAAGGCGGGAAGAAGATTGGTGTGAAACTGTCAGTCAGTATGTTGGCAATGTCTGTAGGATCAGTAATCTTCACATCATTTTGAACTAGTTCTGAGCATATCTGGGAGTTTCCTCCTAGGTTTCTAACATAGCTAAAGAAGGCCTTATGATTGTCTTTTGAGTCTTTAGCTATTTTTCTCTCGAAATTTGCTTTGGATGATTTTATGAGAGCTCTTAGTTTTTACTTATAGTGATCAAGGGTGTCTTACCTTTTAAGGATTTTGCTCTATCTTGTAGTAGCTTCCTCCTTTTATTGTAGAGTTTGTTTATGGCTGGGGTCCACCAGACTGGATGCTTGCCTTTGGTACTAAGAGTCTTTGTTTTGTTTGGGATTGCCTTATCCATGCAGTCCTGCAGGTGCTGGTAGAAGGTGTTTGTAAGTGATTCAGCGGCTTGAGTACTGTTTTCCGACGTCTCGTGTGTCTTAAAGGAGACCACACTAGTTTTTAGAAGTGTGAAGTCTTCTTTTGAGAAGTTTTTTTCTGTGTTCTTTTTTTTTCGGGGGGGGGGGGGGATGAGGACCTCCAGCGAGATTAGTTTGTGATCTGATCTCACCAGTGAGGGGTATACTTCGGTGTTGAACATTGTGCTCCCATGTTCGTGATGATGAGATCAAGTATGTTATCTCCTCTTGTGGGGATGGTGACTAGTTGTTCCATGGCATTTGAATTTATGAATTCCAGGAACTTTTGGGCTAGGGTGTTTGGGCTTGAGTAGTGTTCCCAGTCTATATTAGGGTAATTGAAGTCACCTAGTATGATGGTGTTTGGTGATACATTTATCCCCTCTAGTGTTTTCAGGAAGGCCATGTGAGGTTCCTGAGTTTGTGAGGGTGGCCTGTAACATGCTACAATTTGCAGAGCAGTCTTGCCTATGGTTAATTGCACCTGGATGGTCTCCGATGCATCGTGCGTTGCCACCAGTCTTGAGGTGTGGGTGTCCTTGATGAATATGGATACCCCCCCTCCTTTCTTGGTATTGTCCGGATTTTGGGGCCGGAACGCATGATATGAGGTAAAACCTGATAGCGCTGTGACAGAAAACAAATTATAAATTAAAGACATATACATATAAATATATTAAAAGATGTGTAGATACACAGTATAAAATATTTACTTTACAATATTACGTAGCTTAACTAACACAGGTTTTAAACTGACAGTGCTATTTAAACCAGGATGAGTGTCAGCAGCTAATCTCAATATCCATTCAAATTCTTTGAGCTCAAGGCGGTTGTTGACATCACCACCTCTTTCATTTGGACATAGAGCATCAGTCACTCTAAACTTAAATGTATGTGTTTCACCACAAGTTTTAATATGTTTACATAGTGCATTATTGTCACAATTTCTCCTAATTTCAGAATTATGGTCTATAACACGTTCCTTAAGCTTACGTATTGTTTTTCCCACGTAAAATGAACTGCATGAGATGCAGGTAGCCAAATAAACCACAAAAGTGGTGTTACAAGTAGCTGTAATTTTAAAATTAAATACTTGTCCATTGGCAGGATGAGTGAAAATATCACTACCATTCCCTAAGATGTAAGCACAGGCAACACAGTTAAAACATGGAAAAGTACCAGTTTTAGCAGCCAATTGTGTATAACAGGGTCTATAAAAATCTTTATAACAGAGTAAACTTTTAATCGTCCTCATATTTTTATATGTAAAATGTGGCTTGGTGCCCAATATAGTTTTTAGTTCATCCAATGCCATCAGAATGGGCCAGTTCCTGTTAATAATTTGTCTAATTGAACTTGACCTACCATTAAAAGTTGTGACGTACCTTATTTCATGTTGAGCAATGGTATTATTACACTGACTATCTGTGAGGTTTGACCTATCTTCCAAAAAAGTTGGTATAAGTGATGTCTGCCTAGCTTCCATTACATCAGATTTAAGCTTGGATAATAAATTCATATCATATCCACTAGAAAAAAAGTCCTCTACCATATTATCAAGTTGTGAAACAAATGTAGTATTATCAGTAGTTAGTCTACTTGCTCTAATAAATTGTGATTTTGCTACACCTTTAAAGACATGTGGCGCATGCATACTACTGTGATGCGTATATCTTCCATTACTAACATCCTTTCTATAAATACTAGTGTTTAATATGCCATCATTCAATTGCAGTTTGACATCTAAAAACATATGCTGCTATCAGACACATCCATTTTAAATTTCAAAAATTAGTACTAGAATTTAAATAATCAATGAAAATATTCAAATCATCCAAAGTACCATTCCATATTAGTAGACAATCGTCTACAAATCGCTGATAGAAACTAATGTTACTAAGAAATAGATTTTGTGCATTAAACAAATAATTGCATTCCCATTGGTAAAGCACTAAATTGGCGTAAGTATTTGCTACGGATGTGCCCATAGCTACGCCTGTTAACTGAAGAAATAAGGTATTATTAAACATAAACACATTGTTCCTCAGAACTACATCCATAAGGCAACAGATATTACTAATGAGCCTATGGTCAGGACTAGGTTGAGAAGACAAAAATTCTCTAAGTAGTTCTATTCCCACATCATTAGGGATAACTGTGAAAAGGGACATGATATCAAGCGTCACTAAATAATATTTCTTGGTATTTAAATCAGTTTTTACATTATTATACCATACCCGTAGCTTTGACAATAAATCACAAGTATCCTTTAGAATAGAACTACATTTAGGTAAATAAACTTCTAATTGCCTATGCAAATAAACTGATATGGGTTCAGTAACCCAACCACCTCCAGAGACAATCGGTCTCATGGGTGGATTTTCCAGGGATTTATGAATCTTAGGGATCCCATATAAATGTGGAATCAGAGGACAAGGTACTGTAAAATAGTTAAAAGATCAATTTCTATGTCACTATTATGCTGCAGCTCATACACAACCATGTTCACGTAACTTATACAATTTTTTACATCAGTTGTAGTGATAACTTTAAAGGCAGTATCATCATTTAAAAGCAGAGAAACAGCTGAAAAATAATTATCACGATTCATTAAGACAGCCTTGCCACCTTTATCAGCTTGTTTTATAATAATGTCATTACACTGTTGTAAACTTTTTAAGGCTTTATACTCAGAGAAGCTTAAATTATATGCCTTGTTTTTAACAGGTTTTAAATAGAGTTCTCTAATCTGAAACTCGCAAATGTCATGAAAAGCCTTTAGTACAGGAACACTAACTGGCATAAAAGTGCTACTACATTTACAACATTTTTCAGGCGCAGGAGTATTACCAAATAGCAGTCTTAAGTTGAGATTTCGAACAAAGATTTTTAGTTCTGTTAAAGCAGAGACAATTATATAGACGGACACCTTTGGATGCCACTAGGCTTGCAAGGCTGCCCTTCCACACTGTATCAAATTTGTCAGTTTTCCAGTCATTCTGTATCATTCTGCGTAAAATTACCTTCTGCTAGGAGGATTTGTAGACTGCAAAAATATTTTAAAGTGTGAAGTGTGAACAATATATAGACTGACACTTTTCGGTCCCACTAGGTAAGATGATTAAACAATCTGTACTACTGTGCTTGCAGTCAGGGTTACTGTTAAAGGAAAATAACACTTCATGTGTTAATGTACTTCCAACTTGGTAAGCCATTATATCTTGATATATAAGGCTTTCTTATCCATTAGCAGCTTGTCTTCATTTGAAAAAGTAAGCATTTTTGCCTACTGCTATTGTACTTTTCAGTCAAGACTGACCCATACTGACAATCTAAGCTTTTAATCTAAAAACAAAATATCCTGTTTCCTAGCAGTTGTACATCCAACCACTTTCCTTCCCATACTGAATGCTGACAAAGTGTACTCAAGGCATCTATAGCTGTTGACTGTTCTGTTACTTTTTCTCTGTAATTACATTGTAGCACTTACTCAGCAAACTGGCTGATGAAACTGATTGTTTCTGATACTCAGAACACACCTAGCTCAGGTCCGTCCCACTCCATTTGCTCTCGCTCCACTCGGGCCTTACTCTGCACCACTACCCTACGTAAATACAACAAAATGAAAACCAGGAGCTAAACCACGATCTGCTTACTATATTACCCTATTTCCAATTCCCATCCACCCCTCTAGAACTACATTTATACCTACATAATACCCTCCTATTTCTCCATCAACCCCTCCCTTTCCTGCCTGTACACCCACTCCAATTAGTCATCCTTTTCCTTCTACATCACTTCCTATATTTCACATCCTGTACTTCGTCTTATTTTGAAATATTCACTTCCAAGTTTGTATTCGCACCTTCCTCAATTTAATCACCTACGTTTTATCTTCTAGAAATCACTATTAATAATTTTCATTGCATTTGCTCACACAGTAGTTCTGATAGAGTAGTCTGCAAGGAAGTTTTAAAGTCTGCCAACTCTTTACACTTCAATTATCTTTTTCTTCCCCATCACACCTCTGACATTTGTAATCTACCTGGGGAAAATTCTTTGGAGTCTCCTTGGGATATAAAAATACACATGCAAACACTTCCAAGCAAAGATCCTGAATCTTCTAGACTTTCTTGCATATCCGGGAGGCGTACATATATCTTCAGTGTTTATTTGTGAATTGCTTATCCAATCTCTCTTCCCAATCCCTTCTAACCTCTTCTTTTCTAAATTTTGATAAACACTGTACAAGTGCTGGTCCTTCACTCAGGATCCCCTATTTCATTTTCTTTGCCTATATTCTAATATCATTCCTTGATAGGGAAGGCAGTCTCTAGTCTTCAGTCTAAATGCATTCTTGGCTTCTTCCCATTTATTTACCTTCCTCTATCTAATTATTTTGCTCCCAATACCTTGGTACCTTGGTTCCTTTGCAAGATTTCTCCAGTAAATTACAGCCCCCACTTGCCTATTCTCTGTACCCCTAATTGTAGTCATCCCTATTGGCAAAATCTACTTTCGCCATCCCTTTGTTGTCTTAGTTCTTAGAATACTTTCTGCTACTTTATGAATGCTATATTCTGTATGGTTATTGTTATTTTCCTAAAGGATTTCCAACCAAAATTCCAGTCTCTCCTTGTTTCTTCAGATTCTCCCCTGTTTTATCATCATCCCTTTCCACTTTGAATTATAGGTTTCTGATTGTGCTATGTATAAGAGCCTTAATGGTGTAGCTCTGAAATACCCTTTCAAATCAAGTAATCCCAAACCACCCTGTTATATTGGAAGGATCATCTTATCCCACTTGAGTCTTATCCTCTTTCCCTACCAGATAAAATCATTAAACTTTTTATTAATTGCCACACAAGAAATGTTGGTCCTATATTAACATCTTATACCCTGAAACTCCTACTGCCCCAGCCCTTGCCCAGATAATGCTTTCATAGAAGCTGCTAATAAATGTAACTCCCATTTTATTGTCTCTATTACTACCCTATCACAAAATCTCATACAAACTCATAATGGCCCTAAAGAAGTTCCCACTTCCAATATATAGCATTTCATCTTACAAACGTTCTCTACCTCACATATAAAACATCTGCTCAGTAAGCTCATGCCCTGCTCACCCTCTGTTGGCAACATACCTAAAGAATATCTAAAGCTTGCAACTACTTCCATTGTTTATCCAGTCTTCAGTAGATCCATTCAATAATCACATATCCCATTTCTCTAGAAAAAAATTACATCATCCCTCTTCACAAAGGTGGTAACTACTCTGAATTAACACATTTTAGTCCTATCACTGTCTTACTGCCCCCTCTCTGAAATTCTAGAAAAGTGCATACATCAGCAAATTTTACAATACTTTCTTCAAGTAAATCTACTAACCTCTACCCAACATGGTTTTTGCCCATACCATAGCACAGCAACTGCCCTGGTTGCCTTCTTAGACAACATATTCAAAGTTAGAGGTAATAATAATCTGGTCTCTTTCCTGTTATTGGATCTCTCCAAATCCTTTGGCACAGTCTTACAGTCCAAATTACTGTAAAATGTTTGCACTTGGTCTGTCTGATATAACACTCAGCTGGTTCCCAAAATACCTTTCATCAGCAACAGTCTGTAAAATGGCTCTCTACATGCACCTGTTTCCTCCCAGTTAATACCAGTGTGCCCCAAAGCTCCATTCCTGGACCTCTTCTCTTTAACTACTTCCATACATCCTCTCAACAGGATTTCTTCCTCCAATATGCCAACAACTCCACCTTCTTCAGCTCATCAAACACTCATCTCCATTTATACTCGATTATTCAAAAGGTCTTCGGATCCATTGAACACTGGTTCTGTGAAAACCAGCTCTTCCTAAATCCCCAATAAAATAAAGCTACTACTACTTCTCTGTAAATTGTTAACACCTCTCAAAACCAGCTTCAAAATAACTTCTCTCAATCAAGCAGATATAGAAGTCATATCTCATACCATATTATTAGGTGTCCCAATCAATGATCAGTTGAAAATTGATCTTTATATACAAAATTGTACAAAAAAACACATGAAAAACTCGATATTGTCTACAGATCCAAATATTCTTCACTGACTCCTCTAAAGTCACACTGGCAAACATATACCTTCTCCCTTCTTTACTGTATGTCTCACCAGTTCTTACCAATACTCAAATCCCCCTCAGTGCAAAACTAGAACTACATTATAAAAGGTAGATAGATTTGTAACACATCTGTCATACAAAAGTTAAAACTGCTGTGCTCTGAGAACATTAGACTGGCTTGAGCTGCCTGATTACCTCAAGAACACTCGACCTCTATCTGCCCACAAAATGATCTGTAATCCTTTCCACTGCCCATCCATCAGTAATGTTCTCAAACAATACATTCCTAACTGTCCACTTCACTCATCTGAGAAACAATTTCTTAAAATCCATAAACCAAAAAAAAAATAAACGTAGAACATAGTTTATACCCACAATAACCAAAAGATAAAATCCAAAAACTACGAAAGCGCAGGCCAGATAATCCAAAAAATTATACATTTCTCTTACTGCCTCAGCTCTACAGCCTTTACAGATTATAAAAACAAGCAGCAAAAAAGCACCCTTATAGAACAAAGATAACTGCCTAATAATTAAACAATTACATAATTATTTATTTATATTTATTTATTTATTTCACATTTGTTAACCGGGAAAGTCCGACTTGGAACAAAGCCAATTTTCAGCGAAGGCCCGGGGAGAAAGGTTCCAGATAATAAATAAATAAATAACCAAGATAATTGCCTAATGATTAAACAATTACATAATTAAATAAATAAATCATCCAATAATTATTTCATTCACACATTAATCAAATAAAAACTTTCCAGTTGCATTCTAGATTCAAGCCTCTAGGGGTCAGCATATCATATCTGAGTATAAAAACAGATTCTTTAAATAATAACTTGGATTTAATCTCCACATTATCATACTGGCTACACCAAACTTGACCTAAAACTGTGGCCTGAAACCCTTCTTCATTCATATTATGATGAGTCTTAAAATGAGATGCAATGGGACTTTCTATCCTAGCTTTCCTTATGTCTCATAAGTGCTCCTGTAGTCTTACTTTGAACGCCCTTTTACTTTCTCCAATGTAAAATTTATTACCTGAGCATTTCAAAGCATAGACTATCCCTTCCGATTCACAGTCAAAATTACCTAGCACACTAAATTTCTTCCCATTGATCCAATTAAAACTTTTATCACATACCTACAACTGCAGCATCTCCCACATGGAACAGTTCCCAGCCAATATACATGCCTGTCAGGTAACTCCACAGGTAGCAAAAGTCTCCCATGGACTATAATATCTCTGATGTTCCTTCCCCTTTTAAAGAAATACCTAGATTCTTTTCTAATAAATCACAAAAGTCCTTATGTTGGGTTAAAAAACCTAGTAATGTTACACCAAACCTACTACCACTTCACTAAAGGGGCTATATATAGTTACAAACAAAATCCTTTGTACTCTGTAAAGGCTGTAGAGCCAAGGTGCTAGGAGGAATAAATAGTTTTTTGGATTATCTGGCCTGTGCTTTCATAGTTTTTGAACATAGTTTATATTCCTACATAGAATCCAAAACCTGGAACAAGATTCCTATGCACATTAGATCAATGCCTACAGGTTGTGTTTTTAAGTATACACTAGATGAGTACCTTCTCAACTCTAGGATCTGTACTTGCCTTTCACCAAGTTAAAGAGACTCTTTTATTTTTCCCCTTTCAATAGTCTTTCTCCTGGATTCATTAAACTCTGTGCAGGAATAGTGCTATTCCTGCACGGAGCAGATTGTGCCCGTGTACAACAGCAGAGTGCCTTGCATATTCATGAAGGTGTGCTACTGTATTTTCCACAGGGACACGATCCGTGTATGAGTGTAGGGGCATGTCCGAGCATTGCTCACACAGTAAACAAGCCCCCTGCACTCAGGAAGTGCCATACAGCACTTTGAAAAGAAAAACATTGTCTGCGGACACTGTCAGCATACCCCCACCTGAACAGATATCTGCAGAATAGTGTCCTGGCAAAGAGCTGAAGCTTGAAGTCATTAAATAATGACAAACATATGAGTGTAAGATCCCACATCCTCCAAGTAAGTCATGCTAATGCAAAACCTATTAGTCATCCTTCCCAAGTTTGTAAGATCAATATTTAAAATCTGTCCTCTTTGCCCTCCCATCATGTTAGGCTTCGTCCACATTGTATGCTGTTAGAGGTGTAGAGGTATGATGGTTAGCTATGTTCACATCCCTAAATTAATAAAAATAAAACAAATAATTACATTTTTTTCCATCCTCACTAAAGTTTAAGCATAGCTGAGTGCAGCTATGTATAGCATAACTTAAACATCCAAAGGAACTAAACAGAAATATGCAGTCAAAATAGTCAAAGTGAAGTAGTGTAGTGGCTAGAGCTTTTGCTTAGGATGCAGTCATTCACAGTCCGAGCCCCAATGCAGTTTATTTATTTTATATGGAAAACAAACAGCACTAAAAGTATCTTTTTGAATAAATAGGTAGTGAATAATGTATATTTGTTAACCAGGGTAGTGTAGCAGGTCCAAATGTGAGGTGTCAGTGTAGTACAGATGTGAAACCCCCCATATAAACACAAGTGTCCCATACAGTATACCCACAAAATAATATAATGTAATGAAAGCACATAGGGGGATGTTATAGAAGGGAAACATACATATCATAAGATGTCATTAAGAAGGAATCAACCCCACAATCCTGATAGTCCATAAAATGAAAGCTGGACAATGCTAAATTGTGCTCAGCTATGCTTAGCTGGAGTAAGCATTGCTTAAATTTGTATGCTTATCAATAATTAGTGTAGCTAAGGGGATTTGCGCACTGGTAAGCAGTGCTCAGCATTTACACCTTTAAGCACTGCTTATCTGTGCTAATCAGGTTTGCCTGTTGCTTAGCTTAGCTCAGCATATTCAAAATTGGCTAAGCAGGGCAACAGGTAGGAATCCAGCCCTATTTAAACCCCACAGGTGAGAATACAACCATAACCAGTTGTAGCTGATCACTGCAGGCACTATGGCTGGTGTTGGTGAAGGTGTGCGCTTTCAGGCACAACGTTGGGGCATTCAGGAGTCCAGGGTCATGGTTGGACTCTTTGTAAAACACCATGAAGGGAGACTGCTGCAGGACCAGTACCAGGGCTTCCAATACAAAGTGGAGGCCCGGGACCATCTCACACATGACCTCACCAGTGCTACTGGTATCCCTCGGACTGGTGAGCAGGTATGGCACCATTATGCTGACCTGAAGTGTAGGAAGAGGGACCTCTTTGACCAGTGGATCCAAGATGATCGGACACAGAATGTCCCAGCAATGTGTATCAGTATCAATTATTGTGTAACAAAGTCCAGCCTAAGTATGAGATGGATAGGTATTCATAAATGTTTCTCTATCTCCTGTACAGCTGCAGATGAGAGGGCTGCAAACATGAACACCCACTCCAGCAGGCTGCTAAGGCTGCATTGCGAGGCTGGTGAGTACAAATCTAGCTTGCAGTAGTCAGGGAAAATAAATAGAAAGGCTACCAGTAGTTAGAAATGTGTATTGTTTGTACTGAATAAATGAGACATTAGCAGAGTAATACTGACATACAGGATATATATCAATAAAAATGTCAGTACCTGTCAATAAAAATCAAAACCCCAGACTGTTGTGTTTACTTTGCTATGTGGTACTATGAATCTGAATGTGTACCGGTTCTGCACATAAACTATTGCTCTGACAGCATTAATTAATTGAGGCTCATCTGACAAAGATTGTGGAGTTGTAAAACAGTTAACTATAAGAAATGTTCCATGCACCAACATCTGATCCCTGAATAGTAATGTTGTGTTAACCATTGTTTTCTATACTGTAATATGTGAAGGTATGAATACACAGTATAAAAACTATCTGCCATGCATGAATGTCAGAATTACAAAGCAGATTGTCCAAACAAGGGAGTATTATGTAGAAAACAGTCAAGAAAAAAACAACAGTTCCCCAATAGCTCATTGTGATGAAACCTTGTTGTACCTTTTTTGCACAAACAGGCACGGTTCGAATCCTGGAACTGGTATTAAGCTATATGCATAATCTCACCCAAGAATATGTGAATGTGTGTAGAAACAGTCACGTATTGTTAAGAGAAATTTCTTCCACAGGTCCACCAGGTACGAAAAGGTATAAATGAGCTGTAAGAAGGTAATTGTACACTGTGTACAGCACTGACTGTCCAACTCCAAGGCTGGAAATGACAGCAAGATATGTGCATACACCAAGTAGTCTCCCCCAAGAAATGTCCCTCAAGTGTCACGCTGTCAGAGCTAGTGGTCACTGCTGCCAACACCCAGGGTGACCGATAGAAATCAAGGTGGAGTATGGCAGTAGTGCACACACACACACACACACACACACACACACACACACACACACACACACACACACACACACACACACAGAGTATGAGTGCACTTATGTAACCATGACTATGTGAATAAGGGTAGAAATAGTCAGGTAGCATTAACAGTAATTTCCTCCACAGGTCTGCTAGGTAAGAAGAGATATAAATGAGCTGTAAGAAGGCTGTAATTATACACTGTGTACAAAGTTACCACTGCCCAACCCAAGCCCATAGGTAGATGTCAAGTGAGGTAATCCCTGGACAGTAATGATTTGAGCAACGATCATTAAAGTTGTAAGCAATTGAAGCCTATACACTTGTTAATTGACATATCTCTCTCTCCCACCATATCTGCACCAATAATCTAAACACATAAATCAATGGGTATGTTTTTCACAAAACCTACTGTTGTGACATGTCCTATTGTTCTACAAATATTTAAACGTTTAATTATTAATATTCCCTGTTCAAATACTATCATTGGTGGCCTGTTACTATCAATGTAACCTGCATGCCATTATAAACTCCACTGTGGTTCCATATATGCATGTGTTCTGTTTGCTATGCAACTGTTTCAGATCTGTTGTTTTGGGTTAATGGGAACACCCATGCATGCTGTTATAACTAATCCTGGAATTTGTTGTTCATGACTAACCAACATATGTTGTAAAACCTCAACACCATAGCATGTCTTAGAAGGCTGATTCCAGTGGATCCACTTGTCCTGTCTCAACTGGCCATGGCACCAGGCCCAGCATGTCTGGGACTCAGCCTAGGCCCTCCTCACCTGCTGGTCCTGCACCACCTTTGGGTGGAACCACCTCAGGGGATTGCCCCCCCCCCCGTGAGCAGGCATGGACAGGACACTGTCACCCATCATCAGGTCCAGCGATTGGTGCATAGTGATCTCTGAAAGGAGTTTGGAGATCAGCTACACCAGCTTGAGGGCCATGTGGCAAATCTTGAGGGTCAGCCTGCCCCTCCTGCTCAGCCCCCAACAAAGCCACCTTTGGGGCCATGAAGGTGCAGTGTTGACTATCCATGGGTGGGGACCTCAGTCCCACTGTATCCATTTGGGGGCTCACAGGCATCCGATTACCAACCACCCTCCCCATCCAAGGTGTTTACCGCCCATGTGTCATATACCACCCCTTTCTGCTGTCTTGTCTGTCTTGTCTGTCTTCCTACCCCACCTACCTCCCCAAATATACCTACTATCCCTCCCCAACATCCCACTCTCACCTTATTAAAAAAAAAAAAAAAAGCACTCTGTTCCCACTAAAAAATGTCGCCCCATAAATAGCTGTCTATTTTGCATGTGTCCACTGGACACAGGTAATCTGGTCTGATTGGCTTAGCAACACATTACTGTTGTCCTCACCCCTCTCTCAGGGGTTTGAGTGTCCAGATTCACCTCCAAATTTTGTACAAATGTACAGCTGGTGCTGTATCAGAAATGGACAGCTATGGACCTTCCCTAGACCCGTCCTGCACATCCCTAGCTATCTTTCATATTGTTTTTCCCTCTGTGTGCCCCCTTTTTCACCACTTTCCTATCACCCCCTTTTCCTTTTCTTTTAAAGAAATTAGCATTGAGGTAAGCAGGAATAAGCAGTAAGCAGCAGTAAGCGAGTTTGAATGATGCTAAGTGATGCCTACACAGATTAAGCAGTTTCCCATTTAACCGTGTGTTGGCATTGCTTACCATTGCTTAAACCCTTGCAAACCCACTTACAACTGCTTAAAACTGCCTTAATCACTCTATCTCCATCAGCCACTGTTCTGCCCAGCAACAAAATAATTAGCCTTGCCATGTCTTGAACCCAGGACCATGTACACCATAGCTGAGCTGTAATAATGAATGCTGTTTTTTTCAAATTTATCATTCCGTACAGGTGTAGTATAGTAATGAGCAAACACTGTGGAATCAGTCATGTTTAGTATATATAAATATACACATATAGATGTGTATGGTGATAGATAAATATTAAAAAGTATATACATCAGATATATGGAGCTATTCATATAAAACAAATCCGTATAGAATATATACTTATATATTGTTATATAAACATATGTATAGATATAAAAAAAATATATATATATATATATATATATATATATATATATATGTATAGCTATATTTAAAAGATATATATATATATATATATATATATATATATATATATATATACTCATAATATGTAATGGAGTTATACCCAGCACCTTACCTCTACACCTCTTAGTGCAATAATTCTGGACAAAGGCTATGAAAATGGGGGGACAATGGTCCAAGAACAGGGACATAATGTACGTACTGCAGTTATAAATGTAGAATGTCACTAAAGTAACAGGGTTCTTATCAGCATACATGTTCAGAAGGATGTGAGTTCTGAAACTGAAATGTATGTCATCATTTACAGACAGAAATCCTCACATCATCATAGTGATTTACCACAGAAATGAAAATAATGATTCTGTGGAACAGAACATGCATATGGGCAGTAATCTTGGATGGTCTGAAACAATCTGGCCAGTCGAGAGGTCACTCCAAACTCTTTAGTGCAACAAATCTGGACCAAGCCTGACCAAGGGGGGGTGTAAAGTCATGAAACTGGGAACATATCCCAAATACTGGAGTAGATAATGTGACACAGTTGATGCAGTAACACCCTCCTGTCTGTTGTACCATATAGTGACTGAAATAGCCCAAGTCCAAAACCAAATGACTCCCCACTATTCACTGACATAAATCTTCACATCATCCCACTGATGTGTCAGACATACACAACACGTATGGGGGCCAGGTAACAGTACATCTGATAAATATCAGGACATAACATCACAATAGGGAAACTACACTGAGCTGTTGGCTTGTCGGAAGCACACATGGATGTTACATTTACTGATTACAATCCTCAGAGTATGCTGCTGAATTTCCAAGGCCAAAAAATGTGTGAGTAACACACCAAATATAAGAGTCCAAACTCTGGCCAGTCTGCAGATAGCACTACAGTTAGAGAGTTATGTCAACCACATTACACTATCAGACCTAAATTTATGCAGAGCAGCCATATCCACACAAACCCTGTCAAACTAGCATTACTTCAACTGTATAACAGCAATACTGACATTCTGTCCCTATGTCTGAAACATTCTCCCCCAGTTTGTTGGGATATCTCCACAGTGTTTTTTGTAAGAGGTATTCCCAACTACACTCTGTGATGCTGTTCGTCACACACCTCCATGAAGTACTCCTCCCAGGCAAGGAAAAGGGGAAACACTCACATGAAGTACTCAGTTATAGCAGTGTGTTTCCATGCAATTTGATATGGGAATAATACCACAGCTGTTCCACATGCAATTAGCAAGTGGGGGGGGACTCCAATTGATGCACAGGCCATCAGCTGCTCATGAGCATTACCTACTAAAGGCAAGATGCTGCCTATACAAAACAGATGTATATCCTACATCTGCCTGAGAGAGACAGAGAGAGAGAGAGAGACACACACACACACACACACACACACACACACACACACACACACATATGCACACACTGAGACTGATGGAGTATAGCAACTGAACTGAAAACAAAAAAAACACAGCTATGTCAAACAATTAAGCCTGTAATGGAATATAGTAGGGGGCATGTAAACATGGAAAATAGGAAGTTCAAACAATATTATGTCTCAGCAGCACATGCTGTACTGATATATTGCAGATCAGAACCTATGGCCATAGAAACTGTGTCTGTCTGCAGTGACATAGAACACAGCTCAGTGCCCGGAGTCATCCCAGGAAAGGATGGCTCACATATGACCACTACTGGAGTGTATGTTGCACAATACTGACTGTGACACTGCTAGGCCACACCCAGTGCAAATCATACCATCAGTAACTCTGCTACATCCAGCTCTGATTTGTGCCTCTTTTTTCAATGCCAGTGTCCCCAACCCATATAACATAGCTGGTCTACTACCCTCTTGTAGACCTTCCCTATCACTCTTAATGGTACTTGTCTGTCAGTAATCACTCCTGACACCCTTCCCCACCACCCACATCCTGCCCGTTCTCATGTCTTCACCTCTCCCCCACACTCGCCATTACTCTGAACTGTTGTTCCCAAGTATTTACACCTATCCACCTTTGAAAACTGTACTCCCTGCATTCTCGCCTTTCCTCCATCCTCCCTCCCATTCACACACATAAATTCTGCCTTAGTCCTGCTGACCATCATTCCTCTCCTTTCAAGACCATACCTCTACCTCTCCAGGGTCTCCTCAACCTATTCCCTACTCTCACTACAGACCACAATGTCATTTGCAAACAACACAGACTAGGGGGACTCCTGATCATGTCAGTCAACCTGCCCATTGCCACTGCAAATAAGAAAGGGCTCATAGCTGATCCCTGATGTACTCCCACCTCCACCTTAAACTCACCTGTCACTCCCAATGCAGAACTCACTGCTGTCACACTAGCCTTGTACATATCCTGTAGTATTCTTATGGATTCCTCCGCCACTCCTGACCACCTCATACAATACAACTCCTCTCTAGGCATCCTGTCATATGCTGTCTCTAAGTCCACAAAGACACAACACAGCTATGTCCGACCTTCTCTGTATTTCCCCATCAACACTCTCAGAGCAAACATCACATCTGTACTGCTCTTTCCTGGCATGAAACCATGCTGCTGATCAGTAATCCTCACCACCCTTCTTAGCCTAGCTTCCACCACCCTTTACCATTACCTCATGCTGTGACTGATCAGTGTTATCCCTCTGTAGTTACTACAGCTCTGCACACCACCCCTTATTCTCATAACAAACACATTTTATCCACTCCTCACACATCCTCTCACTTTCCTATATTACAATAAACAATCCGGTAAAAAAGACCACTGCCATTTGTCCTAAACACATCCGTGCTTCCACGGGTATATCATCTGGACCAATAGCCTTTCCATTCTTAAACCTCTTCATAGCTATCCTTACTTCCCCCTTGCTAATCTGTTTCACATCCTGATTCACCATACCCACATCATCCAACCTTCTCACTCTCTCATTCTCTTCATTCAGCAGCCCATCACAGTACTCTTTCCACCTGCTTGACACACTCTCCTCGCTAGTGAGTTCATTTCCACCATTATCCTTTCTCAGCCTTATCTGCTGCACATCCTTCCTAGCTACATATCTCTGTCAAGCCAATTGGTACAGGCCATATTCTCCATCCTTGGTGTCCAACCTTACATACAACCCTTCAGATGCCCCATCCTCAGCCTTTGCCACCACTCTCTTTGCCATGCACCCATCTCCCTATACACCTGTCTACTTTCTTCATCTGTCTGACAATCTCACTTCACCTTGGCCAACCTCTTTCTCTGCATACTCCCCTGTACTTCCTCATGCCAGCACCAGGTCTCCTTGTCCTGCTTCCTCTGTGCAGATGTCATACCAAGCCCTATTCTACTCATCTCCCTTACTAGCTCGGATGTAGTTACCCAGATATTTGCTAACTCTTCACTTCCACCCACTACCTGTCTTAACTCTTCCATGAATTCAACCTCACAATCACCCTTTCTCAGTATCCATCATTTGATCCATGGGGCTGCACTCACACTCCTCCCCCTCTTCTTGATCACCAACGTCATCCCACAGACCAACCTTCCATGCTGCCTAACTACAATTTCCACTGTCACCACTTTACAATTACCAAGCCCCTTCAAACAGGCCCACGTGCATAGGAGATAATCCACCTTGTGTATCTTCCTTCACTCTGGTATGTCACCCTATGCCCCTCAGTCTTGTAAAACTATTTATTCATCACACCCATATCCAACCTCTGTTGCAAACTCCACCACCGTCTCACCTTCTGCATTCCTTTGCTTAACACCATACCTACACATCATGTCTGCATCGCCTCTGTCCATTTCACCAAAGTGCCCATTGAAATCTGCTCCAGTCACCACTCACTCACCCTTGGGTACACACATCACCACTTCATCCAACCACACCAAAGTACGTCTGTCTCATCCATCACACACACAATTAGCAGAGCATATCTGCTAACAACTGTCAGCATTACAGCATCAATTCCCAGCTTCCTGAACATCACTCTACCTGACACTCTTATCACCTCCACAAACACTCTTGCCATAATGTTCCTTCAGGTTAACCCCTACACCATTTCCCCTCCCATACACACCATGATAGAACTATTTGTACCCAACTCCGATACACAGCTGTACACCCCTTTCATCTGGTCTCTGGCACACACAATATATCCACCTTTCCTCTGTCCAGCATATCAGTTAGCTCTGTCCCCATACTAGTCATACTCACAACATTAACATTTCCTACACTCACTACCACACACCTGGCCTTTCATATCTCTGCCTGCCATATGAGCATCAGACATCCTCTGGGCTATGTCTGTGAATGCAAAGACTACTGCACTTTCAAATGACATATGTATGTTATAGCACTATGAAGAAAGTGTCACTAATTGTGGCTGGGTGTATATCAAAAGTCTGAATGCCGAAACATCAAACTGGGAAGTTTGAAGTCTGAAAATAACAAATCCGCGGAACATCGAATTCTTTCCCAGGGAAAGAATTTGGTGGGCCGGTTCCATGCCTTTGTTATTTCTTCCACTGTGGTGCAATCTCGGAGTTGGTATCCTTAAGTAGGGGGTTGTGGGGGGCACAGCCCCCCATGTTGGGGGGGGTGCCCCCCCACATTAGAAACAGTATTTAGTGTTCATGCGTTTCCACGTTTTGTACCGGAACAACGATTTTTTTCCCTAGGAAAAAATTGCTGTTCTGAGTGTTCGGAGTATTCAGTTTTCAAACTTTTGGGTTCGCTGTTTACATAGTCAAAGTTCTGACACTTTGACTATCTGATATAGACCCTTGTGGCCCATAGCCCACCATGTATGTGCGTTGTCCTACAGACGTCCTGTCCTAACAGGTTGACATAAGTGAGTGAGCAGCAAGACTGTCATTACAGTGTGCCATACTGACATAGAACAGAAATGTATAACAGGTATTACCTGTGCATATGTATGTATGGGTAGGTGTACTTAACTGCCTCATAACAACTGACATGTGATGCAAAATGTCAGGTGAATAAGCTGTACATGTTGTATACATGTGTGTAACCTTAGTTTCTGCGCATCCAACAGAGTTACACCTCTACAGATACTGGTGGTGTCATTGCCCTGACACAGTTATGGGTAGTATAATAAGCATGAGTATCACATTGAAATTGTAGAGGTGGCCAACTGTAATCTGACACTGTGTCCATGCCTACTACAAACAGATATCTGACCACCCACATAGCTGTATGGCCTCAACAATACCTTACTTGTAAAACCTGTCTCCACCAAAGTAGAGAAAATCCCTTTGATGGACAGCAGCAATGCACAAAGCACATAATGTGATGCTATGTTGGTTGTACAGAGCAAAGTAGGAGCAAGCACCAACTGGGCGGCATGTCAACCTTTGTCTGAATGAGCATATTAGGTCACAGTTGGATTACTGTAAGGCTAACTATGAGTACAGATTGGACACATCCACTAAGGGCAATCACAAGGCCATCTTCACATATGTCTGCAGTCTCAGAGGCACCACCCCAACCCACCCTGTAATGGTGCTCAATCACAGCACATACACACACACCATAGCTACAGCCAACCTGCTGCATACAGGTTTAGGGCAAACATCACTCCACTGGATCACCATCAGTATAGGTGGATATGCACAGCACATGCATCCCTCCTCTCATCATCATGGATCAGAAGCAAACTGCCTAATCAAAATTAACAAAAGCAAGTCCCCTTGGGGCCTGATAACATTCCTGTCTGCATCCTACATGAACCCAGGCATATGCTTCTAGCTCCATTATACATTGTATGCATGCAAAGCCTGAGCACCATTGACATCCCATCTGCAAGGAACATTGCCACTGTCATCGCTCTACACAAACGTGAATGATGAATGGTGGTTTATGCAATGTACTGGCCCTCATTCAAAGGAACATGACACAAAAGGACTAGGAGTACAATGCATATTCATACAGTGCTGCCAGGTACAGGGGTATGATGTGTTTGTAAGTGGTGGCTAATGATACTCCATATGCATGTGCTGGGTCTGTAAAGAACTCTGGGCAATGTCTGAGGTCCTGTGATGTGTTTCCCTGTGTATGTCTTCCAGGTGCCATGCAGCTGCAACCACCTTAAACCAATGCAGAGACAGCAGCCATCACAGAAGCTGTAATCTTAAACTATGCCATCCTTTCTGGCCATAGCCAGCAAAATCTGCAGGAATGGACTGCCATGTCAGATGAGATCATCCACAGAGTTAACGTGTTGGGCCACGATGGACACACATACGCTCAGGTCAGACATAGAGCAACTGACTTGATACATCATGCCTGGCAAAGGGCTGCTGCTGTAGCGAAGGACTGTATTGCTACCGGTGGGGGCCAGCCACACAGGCCCCACTTATGGTGACAGAGGAGCTCCTTGCCAACCTTGGGGTAGCCTCCACACAAACTCAAACACGGGAAACAGCAGTTGTGTAGGTGGGTTGCACCCAGGCAACAGGCGAGGAGCATCCAGATAAGGCCAAAGTCCACATCAATGTAATGAGGTAGCATTTAAACTGTCTTCTACAGAGTCTCTAGATGCATATGTCAGTCCAAAATGGATTAGTGGGTGGGGTATAGTAATGCACACAACTGCACATCTATGGTGAAGGACAGCAAATTGTGTAATATCATAGTGTGTACTGTACCTGAGCAGAAACATAGCGTTCATCTTGTACCAATGCCTAATGTGAATCTGCTGACAGTACCTCTTCCTCACAATTACATAGGTCCCTCTGGTCTGCACATGGGACAGCAACCTGAACCCAGTAAGTATGGGTTTTCCCTGTTGTGCCTCACCAGTACTTCAGGCATGCTAAAGTTAATGCATGTGACCATGCACACAACTGCACACAACTGTTACACTCAGCCATTTGGCAGTATCTGCATATTCATTTGTGGTGGTGTTTACTGCATTGCATAATGGTGATCATCACAGGGGCCTATTTGCAGGAGATCTCACATATCTGTAGCATACCTCACAACCTGTCATTGCAGGACACCTGGATAAAGACCGACAAAATGGAGGGAAAAGGCCTAAAACTAGGGTCATATTGTAGAAATTAGTGGTATACAATGCATATAAATTGTGTACACACCTGTTAGAATGCCAGGTATATGTGATATACAAAAATGAGAGTACAATAGACAAGTTCAAAATACTGATGTGACCTATAACCTGTACAATTCAATTGTAAAGCAAACAAATCTGTTAGGATGACACATAACAACAGTAAAACAACCTAGATGCAAATCTGTGCACAGGGTGAAGCTAGTACTGTGTTGAGGCAGCTTTCAATATAACTACAGAAGTACATCTTATTGGGTACACAACAGCCATCAGTTACCGAGACTCTGATTAACAGCAACTAACGGTCAGCTGTCCTACCAGGATTATCCTAACATATACCCAGTTACCTGCTCCAGCAATAGCCATGGTTAACATAGAGCTGATGAAGCTGCTAAGGGACCGCATGTTTTAAGTGTATCAGACTGGAGAAGGGTACCAAAACATTTCCACGCCATTGCACATACCATGGAACACAGTGCAGACAGTCATCAAAAGGTGAATGAAAAATAATAATAAAGAGTGCACCATGCGAAGCCAAGTTGAATAAAAACTCCAAAAACTCTTCAAGTAAAAACGATAATCCACATTTATTGGAAGACAGACATCAAAAACTGCAGTAATATAAGCGCTTTCACGTTGCTTCTCAACGCTTCATCAGATATAAATGCAGTAAAAAAAAACCCACCTTTTATACAAGAAGCATAATGACATCATAACACTCATTAAAACAATTAAAAGCAATAAGACCTGATGAGATGATCATTATCAGTGCTTTAGGGACCTAGACATTAAGAAAGGCTTGATGGATATCCTTTCATTAAGCCCAAATCTATGGGCTTGCAGTTTCATTATCCACTTACTCTCCCTTTCCTCTATTCTATTTTTTGAATTGCCCAATCTTTTCCCTATGTTGACAAGTTCCAGAACTTGAAAAACAAAATTGTATGTGCTTCCTAGTTCTACTGTATGTTTCGCGAGAGCATTGGTGATGTTGCTTTTACTAATAGCATAAACATGCTCTCTTATACGCTCTAAATGGCGACCTAGTTGTCATGCCCACATAGAACTTCATGCAAACTTTACATGTTGCTACATATACTAAATTCATAGATTTACAAGTGGCATGATGTTTAAATAAATATCTCTTGTTGGTTATAGGATGTGTAAAAGTGTCAGTAGTGGATACATATTTGCATTGGTTACAAGTATAACAAGGTAAAGTACCTGTTTTGTGACTCTGAGTTGTATTAGAGTGACATCGGTCATAGCATAACAACCTATTTAATGAGGGCATGTTCCTATATAGATATTTATTTAAACATCACGCCACTTGTAAATCTATGAATTTAGTATATGTAGCAACATATAAAGTTTGCATGAAGTTCTATGTGGGCATGACAACTAGGTCGCTACGAGAGCGTATAAGAGAGCATGTTTATGCTATTAGTAAAAGCAACATCACCAATGCTCTCGCGAAACATACAGTAGAACTAGGAAGCACACACAATTTTGTTTTTCAAGTTCTGGAACTTGTCAACATAGGGAAAAGATTGGGCAATTCAAAAAATAGAATAGAGGAAAGGGAGAGTAAGTGGATAATGAAACTGCAAGCCCATAGATTTGGGCTTAATGAAAGGATATCCATCAAGCCTTTCTTAATGTCTAGGTCCCTAAAGCACTGATAATGATCATCTCATCAGGTCTTATTGCTTTTAATTGTTTTAATGAGTGTTATGATGTCATCATGCTTCTTGTATAAAAGGTGGGGGGTTTTTTACTGCATTTATATCTGATGAAGCGTTGAGAAGCAACGTGAAAGCGCTTATATTACTGCAGTTTTTGATGTCTGTCTTCCAATAAATGTGGATTATCGTTTTTACTTGAAGAGTTTTTGGAGTTTTTATTCAACTTGGCTTCGCATGGTGCACTCTTTATTATTATTTTTCATTCAGTTTTTCGGACTTAATAAGAGTGCTTCATCTGGCGGTATTGTTTTATTCTTTGCAGTCATCAAAAGGTGGTGAAAATATGGGGATACAGTGACATTGCGAAGGAATGGACATCCCACTGAAGTCTATGAGAATACAAGACCAAAACTGGCTAGGAAGGCTCCCACAAACCCTACAGCAACAGTGAAGGAGTAGCAGGAATCTCCAGCAAGTACTGGGTGTGTACTATATGTCGCAACCACCTTCCATGGTCTCCATATGTCCTGCATATAGGGTAGGGCTGGAAGATGGCAGAAGTTCCACACACCAAACAATATCCTGGCCTGGTGAAAGTCTGAAAACAATACATCAGGTCTCCAAAAAGCAGGTGGGAAAATGTGTTATGGTATTATGGGATTACAGTTGTACTCTTTGGCCACAATTCTGACAGATGTGTTTGGTGCAATATCACCACTGCACATTACAACAACAACAACACCCCCACAGTGAACCATGGTGATGGCAGTGTCCTGTTTTGGGGTTGCTGTTCACAAGCTGGAACTGTGGCTGTAGTCAAGTTAGAAGGGATTATGAACAGTTCCAAACACTGGTCCCTTGTGGCTTCAAAACGTTCTGGTGTTTGCCATATAGCTGTGGATGGTGAAGAATTCCACCTTTCCACACAACAATGGCCTAAACCATACATTCATATCAACAAAGGATGGCTTCACCAGAACTCATGCAATATTCGGTACTGACCGAGTCAGAGCCCATACCTACGATCAATAGGATATATGCAGGGCAACCTAAAGAGGGCACTGCACAGGGGGTGCCCTTGCAATCTGACATAGTTGGAGGAGTTTTGCAAGGGACAGTGTGCAAACATTGGCAAGTCAAGATGTGCTATGCTGATAGACACCTTCCCAAGAGGACTGCATGCTGTGATTAAATCAAAAGTTCCTTTTACAAGAGCCATGGCCTCAAGCTAAATGCCAAAAAGTGTATAGTCATCCCCTTTGGCAAAAACAAAGTGCCCACAAATTACCACATAGGTGGTAATCCATTAAGTACAGAAGAAGTAATTAGGGACCTGGGGACCCAAGTTGATAGCAATCTCTCATTTGACAACCACGTGGCCAAAGTGGTTAGAAAAACATTTTATATAGCCCACCTAATCATGAAGGGATTCACATCTAGATCAAGGGAGGTCATCATGCCTCTTTACTCATCCCTCATCAGGCCCATAATTGAGTACAATGCCCCTTTTGGGATGTACCTTACCAGACACCTGCAGCAACAGGAAAGACCCCAAAAGTACCTCAGCAAGAGGATCAAAGGGCTCAAACAGATGCCATATGCTGCCCGGTTAAAGAAACTCCAGCTCTACTCAGTGGCATACCGCATGTTCAGAGGCGATCTGTGCCTGACGTACAAAGCCATGTCCAACCCGGAATTAATGGACATGCAGCACCTCAGAAAATCCAAATCCCATCGAGCTATGCGCTCGAGAGACTTGAACCTCAGCACTGAAATAAATAGGACATGCTGGAGGGACAGATTCATAACCCAGAGGCTCCCTTCACTCTGGAATAAAATCCCAGTCCAGGTTAGGCAGAGTTCCTCATTGACTCTCTTCAAGAGGAATCTTGATGAGTGGATGGGAGATCATAGGTTTACCCCGGGTATCACTTCTGTGTCACTGTTAGACAGAGGCACAATATACTAACCTCGAAAAAGGGCATAGCAAAATAAATTTAAAATGGGTGGCGAAAGCCAAACACATTCTGGCTAGGCTTATAAATGCCCTAGGGCAGATAGCCTAGTATGAACCTATGAACCTATGAACAGAGTATTACTTTAAGGGTGTGCACACTCATGCAACCAGCCTATTGTACCTATTTCAGTTACCAGATCTTACCTGTAATTGATGTATATGTTCTTCATTTGGATTGCACAGGTTATATGTCATGAAATTATGGCAATGTTATGACCTGATTTCTGAGGTCTCATGTGATATATCACGAAAACCTGGCATGTTAACAGGTGTGTGCACACTTACTATATCCGCTGTAATCTTGGGAAGTTGTTTGAATAACTGTCTTTGTTTTAAAATACATGTACTGCACATTATGCAGTCTGCACCTCCAATTAAGACACTACTTAGTGGCACCAATCCACAGGCCAACCCAGTAATGTATCAGACAAACACAGGAGTTATGAGGAACAGACCAAACATATGAGCCACACATGTAGACATTCAGCAAAACCCTGTAAAGTTGGGGGGGGGTGTTCTGTAGGAGTTGCCACAGTGCTATACAGGTAAACAGCAATAATTTACAAGGATGCAGTGAGTGCAAGGTTAGGAGCCATTACCTATTAACACCACTCACGTATCCCAGGGCTGTATATTAGTAGTAATTGGATATGGCTGCACTGCATGATGCTGAGGGTCCATCCAGAGTGTGTATGTTATTGTCTGACTGTGTGTCGTGAATGCCCCCAGTCGACTAATGTGAGGTCTGCGTAATGCCTTTGAGGCACCTCACCTGTCTGTGTGTGTGTGTGTGTGTGTGTGTGTGTGTGTGTGTGTGTGTGTGTGTGTGTGTGCATGTGCATGTGCATGTGCGTGTGTGTGTGTGTGTGTGTGTGTGTGTGTGTGTGTGTGTGTGTGTGTGTGTGTGTGTGTATATATATACCAGCAAATCCTATAGTGCCAGTAGTGATTTATATATGTTGTTTTTCCCTCACAGGTGGACATGATGGCTGCAGTCCCTCCCACTCTGATATTGATGTCAGTGTCTCTGCAGAATCTGACCATGATGATACTCATATTGAGGCACAGGTGGGGCTGTCAGGAGCTGATACTGTTCCATCAGTTGGCATCCCACTATTGTCAACCCTATCCCCGCACACAGTCACAATGCCCACACATACTCCATCACCAGTGGCCACAGATAATGGACAGTTGGTGGGTGGTGGCATGGAACAGGCTACTGTGATGACTATGGCAAGTGAGGGTGCAGGCCCTAGCCATCACAAGAGTGCTGGTGAGGTCCCACACAGGCAGATGAGCAGGGATGCTCGGAGGAGGATTGCAGCCCATCATGCCCCTGTTGCAAGTGCCATGGTAGCAGTCACCAGATGCAAGTTTCAGGCTGTCGTGGGGGCACAGACATGTAATGAACGTAATACCAGACATATACACAGGGTCATGGATGAGCATGTCCCTGGTGTCCATGGCAATATGAACTCACTGCATTCATCTGTGTGTGTACTGGTGTCATGGCTAGATGGTAGGAGGAGACCTTGGCACTCCTTGACCATGGAATATCTGTGCTTGAGCATTTTGCAGATACTGGCCAGCAGCCATGTGGCTGCAGGGCAGCAACATGATCAGCTGATGGTCTACGTGCCCATGCACCATCACATTCCCATGCTAACAATTCCAACAGCACTTCTGAAGGGGGTATGCTGTCCATGCCATGACACAGCAGGCCATGGGTATGTTATCCTGGCCAGTTTCAACAGGAATGCGGATCCAACAGGCAGCAGTCACCAGCGGGGAGTAGCACTGCATCTGGACTCGGCCCTGATAATGCCGGTGATACTCTTGGCAGGCCCAGTTCCCATGTCCATGGCCAAAGATAGTGAGCTGTACACCCTGCCATGTATACCCCACAGCTGACCAAAATACCCCTGTGTAGGGTGCACACATGGTGTGACTGCATGCATACAAACACACACATATCACCATCAGAAAAGTCACCTCCACACACACACACACACACACACACACACACACACACACACACACACACACACACACCACCCCTGCACTGCCTATTTAATGAACACCCCCCCCCCCCAAACACACATATGATGTCAACTGTGTGGCCCAGCCTAGGCTTCTGGCAAACTCACACAACACCCTGTGCATATGATGATACCTGTGCCACATCCATGCCATCCATACCATCAATTCAGGGACATGCTTATATGGGTCTGATGCACAGGGTGACTTTAGTAGAGTGTAGTTATTTAATGCTGTGTAAGGTGCTGTCATCTGGCATTTGTAATGGGTACACATCAGAGTGTGTGTGTACCTTTTCAGCCATGATGTATTATTGGTGTTAGTAATACTAAGTGAATGTGTTCTCACATGCTGCATTCTGTCTGTGTTCCAGGTGTCTGTGTGTCAGCAGGGCGTGGCCCTGCAGACATCACCAACAAGGACTTTTGGAAGACAGTGACACTGTGGTGGTCACCATAGAGCTCACTGTCAACCTGTGTTCCCAGTTCTGTTATACCAACATCAGTGTTCAGTGGACTACCATCAATGTATTACTTTATGGGAACCATGTCGTACCCAAAGGGGATGACGGCACATCATCTGGCATTGAGCTTATGTCCAGGGCTCTGACAAAAGTCATAGGTCTCAGAGAGGCCTTTGTGAAGGATGTCAACCTCACCTGGGAGGTAATATTAGCACACACCTTGTAGTCATCTGCAAACATTGTCAGCCAGGGCACCTTTGTATTGGGCTGGTCCTCAGAGGTGTGGATGCCAAATATGAGGGAACCCAGGTCCACAACCTGTGGGACTCCACTCGTGACTGTTCAGCAGTCTGAAATGGAGTCCTCTGTTTTCACATTGTGGGTTCTATATGTGAATCAGTTTGCAGGACACCTACTGATGTAGGGGTGGCTGTCTACCTGAGTGTGTTTGTGTATGATTCTTGAGTGCGGACTGATATCCAAGGATTAGATGGGCAGCCTATGTTGTTATCTATTCCATACTGCCACATAGTTATTGCACATGGCACAATGCTTATAGGGCTGCAGAGTGTTTACAGGTCCCTCTACAGTAGATGACAACTGTGGGCCTTGTAAAATGTAGACACTGGGACATGTACTGGGTGGGCAACAGCAAAAAGTAACAACACCCCCAATGGATATGGTTCTCACCCAAATGCAACAATCCCTCCAGAGACAGGATACTGTTCACACACACACACACACACACACACACACACACACACACACACACACACACACACACACACACACACACACACACACACACACACACACACACACACACACACACACACACACACACACTTGCCCTGACTGAGATTAGAACCCCTACTTATCTATTTATTGCTACTAGAGTATTCAAAACAAAGCAGATCCAAACCAAGAACAAAGTAAAATATCCAAAGGCTTGAAAGGAATGGAACAGTCCAACGTATCTTGAATCAAAATTGACTTTAATGAAGAACAAATAAAAAGTAGAACATTACATCAAGCACTTTTGCCTGGAGTCATACCAGGCTTTATCAAGATAAACCATCATTAAAAATTCAGTGCTTAAGTACCTTCTAGTCCAAATCATGTGACTAGAACTCCAATTAATAAAATATGCTAATTAGGCATTGAAACTAGCAAACCACCAGGTTATGTTAGAGACTTAAAAAGTTGTTTTACAATGCTGTCAAAGTTAAAACAAATACATCAATATAACCAAACTACAAGCCAAACTTGTAATATCTTAAGGCAACATTAAAAACTTATAAAAAATTCATATGTGTCTTGAGAACCATTCAAAAATTGTGGTTAAAAATTACTGCCCATTAGGCACAAAATAGGCAGTAGTTAAAAAATTGTTTGAAACAAAACATTCTCCATATTGTTAAAATAAACGACACTTCCAAGAAACAAACATCATAACTTAGCCCTCCTCAGTTTTAAAACACTCATGATGCTAACACTGTCATTCAAACCAGGGGGTTTAGTTGCATTTAATCTAAGCTGCCACCACAATTCCTTATATTCCAATCGGGCCTCCCACTCACCCCCTCTACTGTCCTGCAAGACCTGATCTAAAATAAAAAAACTACTAGCTACTACAGTGTTACACATTTATTGCATGCACCAAGGAGCTTATAGGGTGAAAGTTGTCCAAAGGTACTTCTAAGGTGAAACACTTTAAACTACACATATACATACACACACACACACACACACACACACACACACACACACACACACACACACACACACACACACACATTTGTCAGAACTGGGATTAGGACTCCTACCTCATTAGCTATCTGCACTATAGTGTTATGCAGTTATCTCATGCACCACAGAGCTTATGGGGCTGAGGCCTGAAGAAAGGGATATCTAAGGTGACTGATATCTGCAGAACTGCTAAAGTAGGGAAAGAGGAAGTGCGCTGGATTTGAATGGACCCAAAAGCTCCAACTTCTAAACACACAATTTTACATTTGCCAGGACTAAGATTAGAACTCCTACCTAACTAGTTATTTGTACTATAGTGTTACACAGTTATCGCACACGCCACAGAGGTTATGGGGCTGAGGCCTGACGAAAGGGATTTCTAAGGTGACTGATATCTGCAGGAGTTAAAAAAAAAACAATAAACAGAGCGGACCATGTACTCAAAACTCCACTTTAATAAAAGTTTAGCGCTTTTGTCAGAACTGTTTCCAACTTCTTCAGAATACCAACATACAACAGTGAAATGTTTAAATAGATATATCACAGTCACATGATACTAAAGACACTCCCATCTATAAATTTAAAAATGCAGTCTTCCAAAAAAGTATATTTTTACATAATACAAAACCTTGCTTATTACAAAAACACTTGAATAAAATATGTCTATAAAAACACATGCATACTGAATAATCAGAAACAGCATCATTGTGATAGCAAAAAAGCAGTTAAACACAAATCTAAGAAAAAACATATTCAGCCTTCAGTTTCAAAACACTTCTGATCAAGACAGACTCATTTAGCCCAGGAGGCTCCAATGCATTACTCCTGAGTTGCCAAATCAACTCCTTGTATTCTAGAAGCAATTCATGAGGTCCACCTCTTTGATCAAAGCCCACTTTTTCTATACAGATGTATTTAAAAGAATGTGTGGGATTTTTACTCACATGTTTTGCAAGAGCATTTCTTTCGTCTTTCTTGTTTATGTCGTATTGGTGCTGATAGATCCTACTTTTAAATTTATTTTTGATCTCACCAATGTAAAATGACAAACATTGCTGACACTCAGCAAAATACATGACATTATTGCTCTGGCAGTTCAACTTCTGACAAAATTTAAGAACTCCCCATCTGGGTATTCAAATTTCTACACCTTCCTTTACATACCTACATTGATTACAATGTCTGCATTTAGACATGCGGCCAGGGTGACTTTTTTCTTTTGTCTTTCAAGTAAATTTTTAAAACATAGATCTTTCTTATACACCACTACAGGGTTCTTCCCCATTTTCTCCACATACTCACTGTCAGCCCCAAAAATGTCCCAGTAATGTTGTAGTATATCCCCAATGCTATCAAAATGTATGTTATATGGCAATATTAGGGCTCTTTGAAAATCAACTGTCTCTCTTACATTCAAGGTAACTAAATCACCATTTGTCCCAAGTAATGGCATAAAGATGCCTTCCTGTCTTTTCCTGATGACCTCCTAAAAATATTCTCCAAGAATATATATGGATATCCTCTGTTGATCAACATAACCTTCAAAATTAAACATTGTTCACTAAAGGTTGAGTCATTACTCACCATACGGGCAAGTCTCACCATCTGGCCTTTGACCAGAGACTTTTTTTGATAGATAGGGTGGTGGCTTTTAAAATGAAGTAGTGAATTAGAGTAGGTAGGTTTTCTGTATATGTTAGAGTCAAACCTACCTTCGTCTCTATTCTTTGAGATGGTCACATCCAGATAATGAACATCTTCTTCACCTATTTCCATGGTAAACTTAAACAATGTACTGCTGTTCAAATGTACAAAAAATTCATTGTTTATCCCTGCCACCTTTCCAAAAAATGACGTCATCTAAATATTGTCCGTAAAATGTCCGACAATTACTAAACTCAGAGTTGAGGAAATATTGACTTTCCCAATGGGCAAGGACAATGTTGGCAAACGTGGGTGCACAAACTGCACCCATTGCCACACATTTAACTTGTTGAAACAACTGATTTTCAAACATTATAAAGTTGCTTCCTTAAACCAGATTCATTAAGGTGGTAATAGTCAATGCTTTGTCATGGTCTACACTGGGGTGGTTACGTAAAAACTCATAAAACATATCCAGATTTTCAGGATGTGGGATGACGGAATAAAGATCACATATATCAATAGTAACAAATAACAGTTCTTCAGAGTATAGGTCATTTGAAACTTTTGGTAAAAAATCCCAAGAATCCGTGAAAATATATTTATCTTCACTCAAGAGATTTTGAATATTCACATCTATGTATTTAGCTATTGGCAGGGTTTTTGAGGCCTTTGCATCCACAATAAGCCTCAGTGGGGGGGGGGGGGGTCTTCCAAACTCGTATGAGTCTTGAGTATGCCAAAAATGGTGGGGGTCCTAGGGTAGGGTACCTTCAGAAATCCAAGGTCACTCACATTAATCTGGCTGTTCAACATCAACTCTTCTAGTGCAAGGTCAATCCTATGATATGAAATATTCATTTCATTAACAGAAATGTCTTTGTAAGTATCTGTATATAGTATTGATAACATTCTATCAATATATTCATTCGCATCCATAACCACTAGGCCCCCACCTTTGTCAGGTTTCATTAACCTGACCTGATGCGTGCCGCTAATGTCCTTTAATAAAGTTCTTTCGTCCTGTGTTAAATTATGGTGAAAATAGACCCCATTTTTCTTCCCTACCTTTTTCCTGATATAATTTTCACGCATTTTCTCGAATATGTTAATCAAAAGGTGCAGGGGTGGATTAAAAGTACTAGGTCTCTTACATACTTTATTCACATTTAAATTAAGATGTTCCTGTGGACCTTGATGGAAATACAGACTCAAATACCACTTTTTCACAAATAATTTAAGTTTTACTAGAGATTCATCAATGCTGCCCTGTCTAGAGGGGACAAACATTAGCCCTTTATCAAATAAGTCTGCCCATTCTGATGTTGCTTGGGCAGAACTATAATTAAATATTTGAAATTCCCCTATTTTATTCTTGACAAGCTTGCATCTAAGTATGTTATTCACCACTTGTCTGGTGTCTGGGAATAATTCCCATTGTTGTTCCCATGCCAGCCCTACTGTTGTCTCTGCCTCTGATTCATCAGTCTCTCGGACCTCCTCAGAGGCTGCACTTCTAAAGGGCTGTTAGGTTCAACATAATTTTATAGGTTCATAGGTTCATAGGTTTATACTAGGCTATCTGCCCGAGGGCATTTACAAGCCTAGCCCATAGTTTTGTGGCTTACACCACCCCTTTAGTTTGGAGAAACTATGCCCATTATTTTGCAGTGCCTCTGTTGAGCAGAGACACTGAGGTAATCCCTGGGGTATATCTGCGATCTCCCATCCATTGGTCAAGATTCCTCTTGAACAAAGCCAGCGAGGTGCTCTGCCTCACATATACTGGGATTTTGTTCCACAGCATAGGGAGTCTTTGGGTGACAAATCTATCCCTCCAGCACGTCCTATTAATAGCTGTGTCTAGGTTTAGGTCTCCTGCCCTTGTGGCTCTAAGAGATTTCGATTTTTTGAGGTGAAGCATGTTCATCAAATCTGGGTTTGACATGGCCTTGTATGTCAGGCACAGGTCACCTCTGAGCAGGCGGTAAGCGACTGAATAGAGCTGGAGTTCTTTCAGCCGGGCAGCATAAGACATATCTTTGAGACCTTTTATCCTTTTGGTGAGGAACTTTTGGGGCCTCTCCAGCTGCTGCAAGTGTCGGGTCAGATACATTCTGAATGGGGCATTGTACTCAATCATTGGTCTGATGAGTGATGAGTACAGGAGACTATGACCTCCCTTGATCTAGATGTGAATCCCTTCATGATCAGGTGGGCAATGTAGAAGGTCTTCCTAACTATTTTAGCAACATGAGTGTCGAATGAAAGGTTACTGTCAACCTGGGTCCCCAGGTCCCTGATAACTTCTTCTGTGCCCAGTGGATTGCCTCTTATATGGTAGCTAGGGGTAACCTTGATTTTCCAAGGGTATGACTATGCATTTTTTGGCATTTAACTTTAGGCCATGGCTCCGGCACCAGTTATCCGTTTCTGTGAGGCCCTTCTGAAGGATATCTGTGTCAGATGTGTTTTCGACTATGGCCAGTTTGCAGTCATCTGCAAACTTGGTCAGCCATAACCCTCCTGTGTTTGCTTGTACTGGAGAAGTAGATGCGAACAAGAGTGGGCCCAGGACTGAGCCCTGTGGGACACCACTTGTGACAGGCATTGAGTCTGACATGGCGCCAGCAACTCTGACCCTGTGGGTTCTGTCACTCAGCCAGTTTGCAACCCATCTTGTGACGTATGGGTTTACCTTTAGGCTGATGAGTTTTTCAATGATACCCGAGTGGGGTATTGTATCAAGGCCTTTGCTAGGTCCAGGTAGGCTGTATGAACTGCCTTACCCTCATCAATGGCCTTGGTTACCGTTTCAAAGAAGTCAACCAAGTTTAGAAGGCATGATCTGCCTTTGACAAAGCCAAACTGGGTTTGATCCAGAGTCTGCAAATTCCCTATGTCTTTATTTATGAGATCCATTATGATCCTTTCCATGGCTTTGCAGATAAGGCTTGTCAAGCTAATGGGACGGTAATTTCCAGGGTCGGTGGAGGCACCGCCTTTGTGAAGTGGGACCACAGTCGCTGTGCCACTCCCTGGGTACGTATCCAGAGGTGAGACTGAGATTAAACAGCTGTCCTAACTGTGGGTTTAATTCCTCGTTGAGTTCATGGAGTACACATCCGGGGACACCATCAGGTCCCATGTATGCAGTGTTTTTTGCCTTGGAGAGAGCAGTTTTCACCTGGGCATTTGAGATGTTTGGGGGGCTACTATCATTTGGTATAGATATATCTCCTTTTGGGGGGGAGGGTGGGGTGAAGTTTGCACTGAATCTGTCAGCCAGTATGTTGGCAATGTCTGTAGGATCAGTAATCTTCACATCGTTTTGAACTAATTCTGAGCATATCTGGGAGCTTCCTCCCAGGTTTCTAACATAGCTAAAGAAGGCCTTATGATTTTCTTTTGAGTTCTTAGCTATTTTTTTCTCAAAATTTGCTTTGGATGATTTTATGAGAGCTCTTAGCTTTTTACTTATAATGATCAAAGGTGTCTTACCTCTTAAGGATTTAGCTCTATCTTGTAGTAGCTTCCTCCTTTTGTTGTAGAGTTTGTTTATGGCTGGGGTCCACCAGGCTGGACGCCTGCCTTTTCATCCACAATGTCATTGTTGACATCATAATTATTGACCTGGTTAACATAGTTGTTGTTCCTATTCTGCCCTCATGGTGGGTGTGGGTATGCCTTCCCAGACTCCTAGTCCAATTTGTCTCTAAGTAGCTTTTTTTGCTTTTCTATCTTTTAACATCACCATTTGATCTTCTATGTCTCTAAACACTTTAGTGCACTCAGAACTTTTAAATTGAAACAATCATTTCTGATATTGTTATCAAGAGTCTCAATGTTCTTTTTAAGTTCAACTATTTTCTTTTCATTATGTTTAATTAAAACACTAAGCAGTTCACATCCTTGTTTGTTAAAAAGTTAGAGCAACTCACAATGTAATTCTGATCCTTGTACAAGTCCTGTCAGGTATTTCCAGTTTCGGAGTCCTTTTGGCACTTTCTGTCTCTTATAACACTCCTGTAAGTAAGAATTTTCAAGCTGTAATTTCCATAATTGAAATGTCTGGTCCTTAACTGTTCCAATCTGCTTGTTCAAGCCACTATGGTTTACTTCACTTGCTGCCACACTAAATGAGAATTCTCTCCTCTCCAAGAACATACAGGAAACATTTCATTCCATCTTGCCTCATTAACCAGTGAAGTGCTGGCTGTGTCATCACCATGGAAACCAGGAAGCTACAGCCATACCTCTCAACTTGTTGGTGCAGGATATCTGGAGATATGGTGCAGGATATCTGGAGATAGCCTATCAAAATGAGGAGAAAATGGGCCATACGGTGATTGTGGCTATTTTTCTCAGTAATATATGGGTTGCTAGGGTTACAGGGCTTGTTTTACAGACATCTGACATATATGCCATTTGACACTGTCATGTATTGTTTCATTTCCTCGTGACACACCTACTCAGATCATCACAGTGATTTACCAGAGGAATACAGGATGGACGATGCACACACCAAAATTGTGGGCCAGATGGGACGCATTCTTGCACAGTCCAGCCTGTTGAGAGGTGTGCCTATGAGCAATTGACTGATGGAGCTGTGGAAACGGTTCAGCACCTTGGTGATATATTACAATGATGGAATCTCTGCATTTCTGTTCTGGCCTGGTCTGATTTCCAGTCCATGGTTGGGTAATATAAATCAGACAAGATCAGGGTGACAGGCAGACTCTGGAGAGATTTGTAGGGGATAAGATATGTGGGGGGGGGGGTGTCCTGGGTCAGAAATATTTGCCTATAGCTACCAGTACTTTACATAGGGGTCTTGTCAAAGTTGACTGCACTTGGAGGGTCTTGTGTGTGTCAGACTGTTTGACCAGCCTGGAGGTGTGTGTGTGTGTCTCACATATATGTATGGCCCACCTCATTTTGCTTGGATGGCCACATTTTGGGGTCAGGATTTTGCATAGGATGAGTGGTCAGGGAAGGGTGTGTTACTCACCATGGCTGTGGGCCACGGTTCTGTGGGTGTAGACATGTCACCATCTTCCAGGGTTAGGACTGCCTGCAATGAGTACATTCCCATGTTTAGACTCCTAGCCCTGCCTGTCAACTGTATAGAGTATCACAGAATGTCCGCATTCATGACTCATATATCTTGTTGGATACCCAAACGAGTGTGGTTTTCAAGGAAAAGTGTTTCGTAAGTCACTCAGTGTTGAAGTCAGATATTATTGACAGTTGACATTGCAGTTTCAGACTTTGTTCCCATCAGACATTCCATGCTACTACAATCATTCCATCAACTTTATAACATTGTTAGAGTGGTATTTCAAAGGTGTCTTTCTCTTTGGACCTTTTTCACCCCATTATTTATGGCTTTGTCCAAATTTCTGGCTCTCTGACACTGGCAGGTTTTCTCCTAGCAGTTAGCAGCATGGCCTTTCTTTGCATTTTGTAGACTGTGTTATGTTGGTGTTATGGACCCCATGACCCTCCCTAATAGGGCACTGTGGGTGAGGCATGAGCATTTGCCACAGGCCTGTAGGCCAGGTGTGACAGATGCAGGCCATCTGTAGCAAAGCAGTGCATTCTTATGATCATATGTTCCCAGGCTGCTGGCAGTGGACAGCCCTGGGATGGCACCAGTAAGTTGACTGTGGATGTTACTGACAACTGCCTTCTGTTTGTGTTGAGCCATCACTTTAGTTGATGGCTGGATGCTGCTTAAGGCTAGGGACATGTTGCTGCATTTGTATGGGCTATGGGGGGTGAAACATCTGTACACAATACACATTTGCAGAGACTGTGCTGATATTTGCTTAATATTTTGGTCCCATTTAGCATAGTGGCGTGCCATATCTTTGAGACTACAGGCATAGCAGTATCGACCACAGGTCAGATTATGCTGGCATAAACATTTGTAGTTTCAGACTTCTTACCTTTCAAAGCCATACTGCCACTGCCAGACCTGCTGTGATATCACTGTATAAAAGTCTGTAGGTGTGGATTTCATTGATGTCGTCATATGGGGGCCTTTGCCAGACATTTCTGTATGGTTTTCTACAGCTCATCTGCTGGGTGAGGCTGGGGGTGGGTATGGGACCCCCACTTTGACATCCATGCATGTGACCTATGACCCCCCCCCCCAGTTATTTGGCTCACCACATATACCGCAGTGGTATTTGTCAACTAGGGTGGTACTGCATAGTGTGGGTAGGCCAGTACTGGGAATATACTTCCTGATGTCCCACAGAGCTGTCAGTTGTCTGCTGCTATCCCAGTAAGCCACCCCATTCCCTTGCATGTTTGAATCAATACCATAGGTATGCTATCAGAACATTCCACTCCATTCATTTATTTTGTTAAGGAGACTGACTTACCTTGTGCCTGAGGCTGTTGTGAGGACGCTGCTTGAGACATGACTATGTTGGATGCATGCAGTACACTGCTATACATGGTAAGGTATACTTGGTGTGATGTTTGGCATCCATTTTACTGTGTGTGTGAGTCAGAAAGAGAGAGAGAGAGAGAGAGATCAGTCCCTCGGGACCTACAGTGTCAGTGTATGTGCTATGCGTTGCCCCTTTGCCAAGGACAGGACATACTGGGCATGCCTCAGTGTGCCTACAGGGGCAGGCTCAGGATGTTCCTCTTCCAAGTCCTTCTGTACCTATGAAGACCGTGGCGATGGTAGGGGGCTGTGTGGCTCTTCCCGGTTTTGTTCCAGTTGCTGCTGTTTCCACAGGATCATATTGTGTAGCATGGTACATACTATGAACATGTGTGCATATGTGGCTAGAAAATACTGCAAGGCTCCACCAGATATGTCAAGGCAGCAGAACCGTGACTTGAGCATCCCAAACACAAGTGCTATAATGATCCTGATTTGTGCGTGTGCCACATTATGGCATTCTTGTGTGGGTGTGTGTGCATTTCTGATCATCAGCCATGGCTCCAGTGCATAGCCAGCATCCCCCACCAGATGGCCATATGGGATGCCCCCACTGGCAAACACCTGGTACAGCTGTGACAAACGCCAGATGTGGGAGTCATGATAGCTTCCAGGGCTGCCAGCACACAAATTCATGATAATGCCCTGTGCATCGCACATGACCTGGCAGTTGATGGAGTGGAACCCCTTGCGGTTTAGGTAGACCCTACCCTGGTCACCGGGTGATGCTTTGATGTGGATGTGCATGCAGTCTATGGCACCCAGTACCTCTGGGTATTCTTCTACATGGTGGAAGAGATGCATATTGCTGGTCCTCTCCTCACAGGTGCTGGGGAAGTAAATGTGTTCAGTGGCATGTGGTTGCATGGCATCCAGGAACTGGTGGAGTATCCTGGACACAGATTCCTATGAGATGCCCATGATATCCCCATTTGGTCTTTGGAAAGTACCTGTAGCTAGTATTCTTAAGGCTACACATACCTTGGTATCCATCAAGATGGGTTTCCCTCTATTGGTTCTGGGTCTGAGATGAGGCTGGCACAGCTCAACAAGTTGATGAAGTATGTCCCTGTCCACCCTGTAGCACTCTAGTATCTCCAGATCATGTAGCCCCTGGTAGGTTATCCTGGGTCTGAACACTCTCCTCCTCCTCCTCGGTCTGAGTTTGTTGTCAGCATTATCCTCCTCACCACCCTCAGTCTCTAGCACATACTGAGAGATCAAAGCAACAGCAGCCCCTAACATGTTTTGTTAGTTTTGTCAGCTTAAAATTCCCCAAATGTGTACACCAGTGGTGTAGAGTTTGTGGGAAAAAAACAGACTGAAAGGTGTTTGCATAGTTTATAGTAGTGTGCTGGGCTGCTGCCTGTGTAATTGGCTGATTCTGATACATTCCACCTGCCAGCTATGCTTGTTCTCCATGATTGACTTCCTTCTGCTGTTTCCCCTTCCCATTTCCTCCCCATTTAAGCCTCAATGCGTGCCGGGCATACCTGGTGCTGAAATGTAAACAGTTCTGCCATTCTTGTTTTTTTTTTTTTTTTTTGCTTTATGCCCAGTGCATGCCACGCCCACCCATTTAGCTAAAGTAAACACTTTTAAGCAGCACTGGCCCTCACCTGGATGTGAACACACTCTTCATTTCATAGAATAAGTCAATACAGCCTCAGACACACCCCCTTCTTTAGCTGTGCTTAGCTAAGGGCAAACACGGGCCACCAAGGTCCAATGTGCTTACAGCAAGCATGACACACCCCTTTTTCATGTCATCTGGCTCTCCTGTGTACACAGTGGTGTTGGTGCGCCTACACGGTTAGGTGCAGTCTAACACTTAGAAGAAATTTGTGATTCAGTATAAATCCCCTCATTTGCATACACCACTGCCTTAATCCATAGTTACCACACTTAGACTGGACCTTTCCCCTTAGTAACCACTATTCCTTGGTATTGTTTTCATTCTGCATGCCATTGACTATAATGCTAAAATGCAGATTTCCATTAAAATTGGTTTTTCACATATTTTTTAAATTTTCGGCACCATCCCATTTGAGTGCAGCTGCCTATGCTTAAACGGTCGAGATCGGCCAAAAAAAAAAGTTTTAGGAAATTTAAGCTATTTATCGTGCCAATGGCTACATATTTGGCCATTGGCATGCCTAATATTTATAATACATGCTTTATTTTGAGCTGGCATGCCTTAATTTTGTAATTTGCAGAAATGTGTTCAGAAAATAGCTGAACACATTTCTGCTTCTTACACTATTCCTGCACGGACACCTGCCTGCTTCCTGAATCACTAATTCACCTCATTTACATGGTTTTCACCAGCAAATGAGGTAATTAGCATTATTCAGTCATTTCCATGCAGGAATAGTGCTGGCAAGCTTGTGTACGTCAGATCAGCTGTTTGCTGAATTGCTCAGAGGCCATATTCTGTGCAGGAGTGGCTACGCTGTTCCTGCACAGACTAAAAACATTAATGAATTCCAGGGTTTGTCTTACACTCTGTGTTGTATGAATATGACATTCTTTGCAGGTTTTAGCAGGTCATTAGTAGACGTGGCATAGTAAAGGTCATAAAACTGATCCTCGAGGCATGCCCATTTTTTTCATGGGTAGGAATGGAAAGAGAGAATTTTGCCATTTGACAGATTGTGCTCTGCTTTTAGGGTAGCTCTGGCCCCATGCTACTGAGCCAAGCAAGATGCCTAGGGTTGGGAGATTTTGCAGAAGTTTTTGTTGGGAAACTGCATCAAAAACCATAGATTAAAAAAATACAGAGAAGACAAATTAACCTTTGTGATGACTATTGTTCATGGTATTAAGGAAGGTAAGCAAGGCAGTGTCTGTGCTGTGGCCTGAAACCATGTTGAGTTGGGGTTAGTAGATTGTTGTCTATTAGGTGCTAAAGCAAATGTGAGTAGATGCCTTTTTTTAAATTTTTTTGATAATGGGAAAGGCTAGGTAAAGGTCTGTTATTAGAAATCTCTGTGTAATTACCACCTTTGTGTAGTGGCTGCAAGTACTATAGTTTTTTTAAGAAGATTTTGTTGGCAGGTACAGGTACTGGTTTAAATGAGAATGTGTTGAATATTTAATCAAGTGAGTAGAGTGTGTTATCAGGAACAGTGGTTTTAGGTGTGTGTACTCTTTCAGAAGTAGGTGACATGGTGAAAGCTGATGAAGTAGCTGGTTTAATGAGAGAACTGACTCTCTTTAAGAAATGCAAGTCAAATTTGGTGGCAACTTATGTGTCACTTTCATCTGATATGGATTTTGGCTAGGATTGTTTTAGGAGGTTAATGATTGTGGCCCAGAACTATTTTGGACTATTATGCTACTTTGGATTGGACACTTTAAACTGGCCCTTGGTGTGAGTGTGTGCGTGTGTGTGCCTTCTGTGGACGGTTGGGCGCCAGGCTGGCAACTCGACACCATAAAACACCACTGCCAATCATGAGTGGACAGGTGATCCGCTGTGGCGACCCCTAACTGGGAAAAGCCAAAAGAAGAAGAAGAAGAAGATGCTACTTTTTAGTTGCATTATGTAAGTAGTTTCATTGTCAGATAAAAACATGTTTTTTGACCTGATTTTCCAACTACTGGTAATGTTGCGGGTTATGTTGAGTTTTGGACTGTATGCTAGGGAACTTTATCCCTATGATGCATAGTTTTTTTTTTTTTTTTTATAGATAAGCAGTGGGTTGTGTTGACTTTGACCATTTGCCTCTTTAGGGATGCCTGTTTGTCAATTATGATAAGAAAGGTACTGTTATAAAGTTTGATGGCCGTGTTTAAAGGTAGGAGTTTAGTGAGTTTGAGTTGCATTACTTAAGAGTGAAGATAGTTTTGGAGAATTTGGATAGGTTTATTATATAGTTACACCACAAATTGGCCAGCAGATTCGAGAAACGACATTTATTTTTGAAGAAGTACAGACTAATGACCTTTATCAATGTAACATTTGGAATCCGCAAAACACTTGCAGATATAGTGACACCATGATTTAAACACACCAATCAAAAAACAAAGCATGCTAATGCCCTAATCAAGAGTTAAAGGTATATGCAATATATATATATATATATATATATATATATATATATATATATATATATATATGTATATATATATATATATATATATATATATATATATATATATATATGTGTATATATATATATATATATATATATATATATATATATATATATATATATATATATATGTGTGTGTGTGTATATATATATATATATATATATATATATATATATATATATATATATATATATATATATTTGCGGATTCCAAATGTTACATTGATAAAGGTCATTAGACCGAAACCGGTCTGTACTTCTTCAAAAATAAATATCGTTTCTCGAATCTGCTGGCCAATTTGTGGTGTTCCTTGATTTTCTGGCCTTGCAGCTGCTGTCCGTGTGAGAGGTTGTTGGTCCAGTTTCCATTTCTTGTTTCTCTCGCTGGTGGCGTCTGAGGAACCAGCATTTTTGTTGGGTGCATTCGAGCTTGGAAGCTTTATTGGTTCATAGACTGGGAGCATTACTCAAGCCCCAGCACCTTAGCCCAAAGGTCCCTGAAATTTATAAACTCAAATGCTATGGAACAACTAGTCACCACTCCCATAAGAGGGAAAAACATACTAGACCTGATCATTACCAACATGGGGACTCTATGCTCCATACCAGAAGTATATCCCTCATTGGTAAGATCAGACCATAAATTAATTTCACTGGATATCCACATCCCAACCCCACCCCCAGCCCAGAAAACCACAGTGAAAAACATCTCAAAAGTGAACTTCACACTTCTCAAAACCGAAGAAGAATCCTTCAAGGCCCCAGGGCCAGTGGAAACTACGGCCCAAACTGCAGAATCCTATATAAACGCATTCTACGGACATCTCCAGAAATGCATGGATCATGCTATCCCAAACAAAATCAAGACCCAATCATCCAAAGGCAGGCATCCAGTCTGGTGGTCCCCAGCCATAAATAAACTGTACAACAGAAGGAGGAAGCTACTACATGATAGAGCAAAATCCCTAAAAGGGAAGGCATCTCTGATCAGTACTAGCAAAAAATTACGATCCCTCATAAAATCCTCCAAGGCCAGCTTCAAGAGAAAAATTGCACAGGACACTAAAGACAATCATAAGGCTTTTTTCAGTTATGTTAGGAACCTGGGATGCAACTCCCAGACTTGTTCTGAGTTGATTCTAAGTGACAAAAAATACACTGAACCCACAGACATCGCCAATATCCTGGCAGACAGGTTCAGTGCAAACTTCTCCACCCCCTCCCCCCCAAAAGAGCAAGTATCTATCCTGGCAGAGTGCAGCCTCCCAAACATCTCTGATGCTCAGGTGAAGGCCGCCCTCTCCAAAGCAAAAAACACTGCTTCCATGGGACCAGATGGAGTCCCGGGTTGCGTCCTACATGAACTCCAAGAAGAACTAATCCCTCAAGTAAAACTGCTGTACAGTCTCAGCCTCACTACAGGATATGTGCCCAAAGAATGGTGTACAGCAACAGTGGTCCCACTCCACAAAGGTGGCGCTTCTGCGGACCCTGGAAACTATCGCCCCATAAGCCTGACTAGCCTAGTCTGCAAGGCTATGGAGAGGATGATCATGGAACTCATAAACAAAGACATTGGGGACCTACAGACACTAGATCCTACCCAATTTGGCTTCGTCAAGGGCAGATCCTGCCTTTTGAACTTGGTTGACTTCTTCAAAACAGTCACCAAGGTCATAGATGAAGGGAAGGTAGTCCACACAGCCTATCTGGACCTTGCAAAGGCATTTGACACAGTACCCCACTCGGGCATCATAAATAAGCTATCCAGCCTAAATATAAACCCCTATGTCACAAGATGGGTTGCAAACTGGCTCAAAGACAGAACCCACAGAGTCAGAGTTGCTGGAGCCATGTCAGACTCGAAACCGGTCACAAGTGACGTCCCACAAGGTTCTGTCCTGGGACCTCTCTTGTTCGGTATTTACTTTTCTGAGGTACAGGCCAACATGGGAGGACTATGGCTCACCAAGTTCGCAGATGACTGCAAACTGGGCACCATAATCGACTCTCCAGCTGACACAAACATCCTTCAAAAAGGTCTCGCAGAGACGGATAACTGGTGCCAGAGCCATGGTCTAAAGCTAAATGCCAAAAAGTGTATAGTCATACCCTTTGGCAAAAACAATGTGCCCACAAATTACCACATAGGTGGAAACCCATTAAGTACAGAGAAAGTAATTAGGGATCTGGGGACCTAAGTTGATAGCAATCTCTCCATTGACAACCACATTGAAAAAGTGGTTAGAAAGACATTCTACATAGCCCACCTCATCATGAAAGGATTCACATCTAGATCAAGAGAGGTAATCATGCCCCTTTATTCATCCCTCATCAGACCCATCATAGAATACAATGCCCCCTTTGGGATGTACCTTACCCGATACCTGCAGCAATTAGGAAGACCCCAAAAGTACCTCACCAGGAGGATCAAGGGACTCAAACAGATGCCATATGCTGCTCGGTTAAAAAAACTCCAGCTCTACTCAGTTGCATACCGCCTACTTTGAGGTGATCTATGCCTGACATATAAAGCTATGTCCAACCCAGAATTAATGGACATGCTCCACCTCAGTAAATCTAAATCACTTAGAGCCATGCGCACGAGGGACTTGAACCTCAGCACAGAAATAAATAGAACATGCTGGAGGGACAGATTCATAACCCAGAGGCTCCCTTCGCTCTGGAATAGAATTCCAATTCATGTTAGGCAGAGCACCTCACTAACTCTCTTCAAGAAGAATCTTGATGAGTGGATGGGGGATCGTAGGTTTGTCCCGGGGATTACTTCCATGTCACTATTAGACAGTGGCACAGTAAACTAAACTTTAGAAAGGGCACAGTATACTCAAATCAAGGGGTGGCGTAAGCCAAACACAATCGGGCTAGGCTTATAAATGCCCCAGGTCAGATAGCCTAGTATGAACCTATGAACCTATTGGAACACCTTTTGAATTTGAACTTCTGTTTTTAAACAGAGGTCACGCCAAGGGTTATTTTTTATCCTTCTCAACATGGTGTTTGGGCAAATGTTTGCTACATGTTTGGTTCATGATGGTTTGTTATGGTTTTCACAACGTTTACTAGTGCTGGAGACAACTCATGAAGAAATTGAATGTATAAACGGCCAGCAAGAATAAGGATTGGGCACTTTATACAGCTGCTAGTGTCATTATTTACATAAGGTACTGTGTTTTAATCCTTGGGTGGATTTCTATATCTCAAATATATACCTTTTAGATCGAAGGTTTAATACATCTTCAGTCTTGGGATTTCAAAAATTATTTCTGCCATAAATAGCAATTGTGACTATATATTTGGATTTTTACAATCAAAGGTACGATTTGCGTGATTTTGACAACGTTTACTATTGGTGGACCTAACTCATGAACAATTTGAATATGTAAACCACCATGATTAACTAGGATTCACAAGCCTTGGGTACGTTATTATAATTGTCAGTGCTATTTTCTTTATACAATGTGTTGTGTTGTTATCGCATGGTTGTTTTTCACATTGGTACACGTACATTTGTTCTGGACTTGTTTGTGACATCAGGTATTTGGAACTGGGTTTGTGATATTTACATTTTAACAAATCTGTCAATGGTGTCGATGTGATTTCTTCATGTTCATGATGATCCAAGAATACCTTGCATGTTAACTGGTACTGCAAGTCAACTTATGGGAATGGTTTATGGGTTTGAACCATTTTTTGTACAGAAATTATTGAGTTCAAACAGCGAGGTGTTTTTTTTATGAAAAATCAACATAACATTTGACTGTTGGTGTTCCAGTTGGAGTGAACTACGTATACATTAAAAAAAATTTTGGCCTGATTTCTTTTCTTTCTGGATTTTGCCATAATTTGTTTTTTCTACAACGACTTTTATAACAGAATTTATGCAAATATCTTTATTCATTTTAAATCTGTATATATGGTTTAACAAATGGGTTTTCAACCATGTTGTCAATGAACAGCTATATTGTTAACTTTGTATGTTAATAGGCATTTGGTAAATTATAATACAGGTGTAAGAATTTTGCACAGAAAGTTATTCTTGAAGTATTGATGTATGTTACATCATTGGTTGCTCCATTTATTTTTCATTTGGAATAACCAACCCATCTTTTTTGAAGAGAATTGGATGTTAACCGTTTATTTTTGGCTTTTTCAAAGTTTGAATAATATTTATGTCCTTAAACAAATGTGATTTGGGTAGACTGATACACATATACAGTTTTAGCTCTAGGGTATATTTTTCATTAATGTGTTTTTGATATTGATAGTTTAATTCAGTGGATCAATATGGATCTAATCACCATTCTCAAAGGGTTGTCCCAGGATAAACATGATATTGATATCTTTGCATCTACATCTACCAATAAGGTAGATGGTGGGGCAACAACAAATATACAGAATGATTGTCAAGTTCAATTTGACAACATTTATAAAAAAATGAAAGGATTACGGTCCAGTGTTTGGCATAGTAGATTATTTTCAGCTTACATGGATAGGGGCATTACGCCCAGAGGTTTGAGAATTAGATTAAAACCTTTAGTGGGGCAACCGGATGTTGAATTATTGGAAGTTTGGGCAAAAATACAGCAAAATTCAACAATGGAATTTGTTAGGGCCTTACATGACTTTCATGAAATAAGGATGGAAATACTAAATTTGGAAGTAACAAAAATGTGTCAGAATGTTAAAAAATGGGAGGAAAAGACAGAATATAAAGAATGTTTGAGGAAATTGAGCAGTGATCTGTTAATTGTAGAAAATGAGCTAAAATCTGGTAAAGTCAACAAATTCAGGAGGGATTTATCAGATTACAGGCCAGGATATCCTTTTGAGCAATCTAAGAATGTCAAATTCCAGAAAAATAAGGACCAGGTATTTAGACCCAAAAGGAAAAGGAAATCCATCCTTACGAAATCTGGGGGTGATGGGTCAGGGGAAGACCTGTCTTCATGCACTGACAATGAAAATGATGTTCCTCAGACGTCACCACTTTGTAAATGCAGTATGATAGATCAGATAGATCATCATGTTCAGAAAAGCCCTTTAGGGTTGGTAGGAAACGTGGAGGCAGGAAACATAAACATAAGGGCCAACTTAGAGACAATGTTACAATTGTTAGAACCCAAAATGAAACCAACAATGTAATAAATATTTCTTCGGTAGTTTTATCAGAGGATGATTACAATGCTCTTAATAAAGGTCTAAAGTACATTCCTACCTTTAGTGTGTCTGAAAATAACTTTGTGCAAGATGTACAGTTTTTTTTGTCGACTTTTGAACTTGAAGATTTTCTTTGGTGATCAGGAAGAACAATACTTACCAGATGAAGGTAGTTTTAAATTTCATGCTTCTAAATTTGCTCCACCAATGAATAAATATGTTGATACTTTTCAAAAATGTGTACTTCATGAGCTTCATTTTGCTAATAAGAATGGGCTTGGTTTTTTTGCCAGTCTTGATAAGCGCGAGAGAGAGGCCATGTTAAAACTCCAAAAAAGACGGGATTTGGTGATAGTTCAAGCAAATAAGGGAGGGTCCATAGTGGTTATGGACTGGCTGGATTATGAAAAGGAGGGCATCAGGCAACTCAATGATTCTAGGTTTTATACTCATTTATTCATAGATCCCAACCTCAAATTTAAGGCTGAGATTGATGAATTTCTTGAATATGCCTTTTTGAGTGCATCATTGATGAACAAACTCTCAACCATCTTAAAGTTGCTGAACCCTCTGTACCCTACGTTTATCTGCTTCCCAAGGTGCACAAGAGCCTCCACAACCCCCCATGAAGACCTATTGTGTTGGTTCGTGGCTCACTTACTGAGCCTATTTCTGTATATCTTACAAGATATTTAAAACCCCTGCTTAAGGGTATAAGAGCCAGAATAAAAGACACAACGGAATTTCTTAACATCATTAAAAATTCCCAATTGGAGGATGGGTGGTTCTTTTGCACCTTGGATGTGACATCGTTGTACACCAGTATCCCACATTGGGCCGGACTTATGGCACTGGAGTTCTGGCTTATGGAACTCAATTTATATAACACTGATTTCAACAGGTTTTTGTTGGGATTGGTGGAGCACGTTTTGACAAAAAATTATTTTCTTTTCAATGGTCAGTATTATTTACAGATCAGAGGGAGCGCAATGAGGGCTGCTTTTGCCCCCATATATGCAGATCTCTTTATGGGATTTTTAGAACATCAAGTCATATATGATAGAAGTCATAACATATATATAGATGAAATGGATATTTGGCATAGGTACCTGGATGACTGCTGGGTGGTTTGGAAGTCTGACATGATTTATTTAAATGAGTTTGTTAGTTATTTAAATTAAAACAAATGGGGAATTTGGTTTACTGTGGAAGCCAATAAGAGATCCATTTCTTTTTTAGATGTGTTAGTTACTAAAGAGCCAGATGGCACATTGGCTAGTATGGTTTAGAGAAAGCCCCTCTGTTCAAATTCGTTACTACATGCCTCCAGTTGTCATCCAGTTCACATTACACATAACATCCCCAAATCCCAGTACATGAGGAACAAGAGAATTTGTTCAAGAACAGTTGATCTTGAGTTATGTAATCAAGACCTCACCAAAAGATTTATGGAACATGGTTATTCAGAGGGTTAGCTATCTGAGATTAAACATCTTGTAGATAGTATGCCTAGATAGCAGTTAATAACGTATGGTGAATCTAAATCTAGGTGTAATTGTAAGATTAGATTCACCACTACATATGGTAAGAACTCCAAATTTTTAATTGGGGTCATCAATAAATATTGGGACATACTATTTGCTGAAGAACATCTGGCAACCATATTAGATGATAGATGTAAGTTCTCCTATAGAAAGGGAGTCACTCTAGGGGGACATTTCAATCATTTTAAGAAACATCCACCCATCCAGTTGTATGGCAAAATACAAAGGACCATTGTGGGTTTTACATCATATGGATGTTACCCCTGTGAACATTGTATCGTCTGTAAGTATGTACTCAAACCCAAAGAATTCTCAAGCAGAAATACATCCACAGTCTCTGAAATCCATACATTGTCTAATTGTAGCAGTTGTTGGGTGATTTACCTTGCTGAATGTCAATGTTCAGCTTTTTTTATAGGCCAGACATCTCGGCCCTTTAAACTTAGAATTTCTGAGCATTTGAGCAATATACGTAACAAGGTAAGCACCAATGCACTGTATAAACATGTTCAGGTTCATAAGACAGCGAGATTTTCATTCACCATCATTGACAGAATTGTGGGTTCTAAATTCTCCAAGAACAAATGGCATGATATTCTTAATAAAAAAGAAAGATCTTGGATCATTAATCTGGGTGGTTTATTCCCCCCAGGTTTAAATGACCATTTATGAATATTGATCCAGTTTCATTAGAATATAAGCATATATAGATCTAGTTTCATTTGAATACAAGAACATATATTTGTGTGTGTATATATATATATATATATATACATATGGAACATTTTATGAGACATTAACAAATCATTAGTGTGTTAGAGTAGGTTGGTTTTTATGGTACATGCATATATAGTTATTTTGATGTATTCATCATATATATTGTATATATTTCTAGTACTATTTTTATAAAGGTTGGTTAAGTATGTATACTTATGTGTATTTTGATGTATTTAACATATAATGTATATATATTTTGATTATTTGGTGTATATATATATATATATATATATTGCATATACCTTTAACTCTTGATGAGGGCATTATCATGCTTTGTTTTTTGATTGGTGTGTTCAAATCATGGTGTCACTATATCTGCAAGTGTTTTGCGGATTCCAAATGTTACATTGATAAAGGTCATTAGACCGAAACCGGTCTGTACTTCTTCAAAAATAAATGTGGTTTCCCGAATCTGCTGGCCAATTTGTGGTGTTACTTGATTTTCTGGCCTTGCAGTTGCTGTCTGTGTGAGGGGTTGTTGGTCGACTTATTATATAGTTAAACTAAGTCCATTTTGGTGTAGAAGTGAGCAGTTTAGTGGTAGGAGTGCAGCTGTGGTTACTTAAAGTATCTGGCAAGGTACCAGCAGTAGCAGTACCATTAGGCTTATTGCTTACAATCTAGTTAAGGATGGAATGGGTCATATTGGCTTTTTTACATCTGGTGTGTGTGTGTGTGTGTGTGTGTGTGTGTGTGTGTGTGTGTGTGTGTGTGTGTGTGTGTGTGTAAGCTGTGAGAATCCAAGTAGGTTTATACTATGGGTGTGTTATGAATTGTAGTAGTGGACAAGATGATATTCAGGTCACCTAAGATTAAAGTCTCCTCATTCATATGAAGGGATGGCCAAGACAGGATATCTTCTGTTACAGGGGGTGTTAATATGAGGGGTTATGTACAGTGCAACTAAGCACAAGTTCTTGTGCTTATTACGCTTAAGGAGTATAATTAATAACTCGGCATTGTCGAAGCATGGTATTTGAATCATGTGAGTAATGACCATTAATTTATTCAAATGCATAATGACAATACCTCTACCTTTTTTATGTATCCTGCCTGCTCTAAGAATATTATATCCTTGAGGCAGGATTTAATCATCTTTGATATTTGGTTTTAGCCATGTTTCAGTAATAATAATAAGGATGTCAAAAGAATATAGAATTCCCTAGGCATGAAGTTCTGTGATCTTGTATCCAATGCGTCTGATATTTATATTCATAGGTTCATAGATTAGTACTAAGCTAACTGCCCTTTTGAGCCATTTTAAGCTTAGCCAATTATCCCTTGTGAGACTCAAACCCTGCACCCTGTGTTTGTAAAGCAAACACCTTAACCATTAGGCCACTCTCCCAAGCTTATAAAGCTTCACCCCTGTAATGGGAGCTGAATTTTGTTGATGGGTCTTTGTTGGTCTTTTCTACTGTTTTTATTAAGAATAGATTAATTTTTTGGGGCTGGAATTTAGATGTATATCACTGCAAAGTTGAATATTTATGTACATTGGGGATATGGGATTGGTGGCTTGTTTCTTATTGCTCATCTTTGTGGAGGGGCAGTGAGGTTTGGTTTATGATATAGGTACTTGAGTTTAAAATAGTGTATGCAAATGGTTCTGCACAGGCTGGTTGATATATTATAGTAGGAATTGAGTTGATTGTGGTTTAGACCTGTAAAGGTAGAGGAGATGTTTTTGTTGGGCTAGGAGTAGGGAGACAAGAAGTACTGTCAGCAAGTAGAAGTAGGATTGCTCTTTGTAGGTCATAGGGTTGGGAGAGTGGCCTAATGGTTGGTGTTTGCCTTACAAGCACAAGGTGCATGGTTTGAATCTCACAAGGGATAATTGACTAGGCTTAAAGTGACTCGCTAGGGCAGTTAGCTTAGTACTAACCTATGAACCTAAGGAGGTACATCTTTGTAGAACAACATAACTTTGTTCTAAAGACTCCTAGATAGGAAGTGATTAGGAATGGAAGTTATTGTGGCTCATATGGGAGCTGCGTCTTTGTAGGAAGCCTTGTGTAGTTGGTGGGTTGCAATGTGATAGTTGAGGTGGTTACAAGTGATGTAAATACAATGGATATTTAACTGTGTGGTATTGTTTGTAGTATTGTGAAGTAAAGGAATTTAGTAAAACTGGATAGCATTTAAGTGGAGAGGTGATTGAGATGAGCTGCAGTTATTGGATAATAGGACTGTATAGGAAGGAAGAATTGATGTTTAAATGTAAGGTAAGAAGGGGGAGAGATTGGGGATAGGATAAGGAGAGAAATGAGTCTGAGTGTAGTGAGGGAGGGGAACAGACACCCCTCCATTAGTATAACCTTAACTACAAAATAAACAAGCTATGAAAATAAAAGTAAGCCTCGTGAAAAAGCCAAACAGCAAAATAAGGGCAGGAAAATTATGTTGGCAAGTATAGCGTGTAATATAGAGGAGAATGATCCAGTCTCCAATCATAACCAGATTATTATGTGTTTGTGACATAGATACCAAGAAATTGGCATCCATGTCAAGAACACATAACAAAGGGTTATGTCTGTATACCCAATCATAATTCTTTGTAGTGTATGGAGCTTTATCTGCTCTATGTAGTACTAGTTACAAAAAAAAAAAATGTTTTACCAGCTTTGAAAGTCAGAAAAGCACTTAGCGAGTACTGTTAAACAGACAGCAGAACATCCCTCACATTATTTCTTGGTGACAGAGAACAGAAATAATAGACAGTTTTAAATATTCTTTTAATTCACTTAAAAAGTTAATAGAAAACAGGTTTTGCATCAATGTCATTTTCTGAACAATAAGGTGACCAAAAGTCTAATTTTAGCATTTTTTACTTACTATCACCTTCAGTTACTAGGTACAGAGTAAAAATATGAGACAAACTTACAGATAGTCAAGAGGCAAGTAAGCAGTAGGAAACAAAAGTATTTTACTTTCTGCCTCAATTCTTTTCTGGCCAGCACTCTCTCTCTCTCTAGAGTGAGACCTGAATGTAACAGGGTTGGGGGGAGTAACAACTTTTCCCACCCCTAAGTCCTATTATGATCAAGTCTTGTGCTAGACAAGTGCTTAGCAAGTTTATCTTTTTCCCAGTTTTGAAGAGAAATCACTGCTTCATGCACTACAAAAGTTACGTGTTCTCGTAAAATATAGATAGGGAGAATCTAAAAGGTATCATTTGAGAGATAGTGTAACCATAAGATATAAGAAAGAAAGAAAGAAAGAAAGAGGAATACATACATATATACTGTCAGAAGCGGCCAACAGTGGAGTAGCTTAGTGGAATATGTCGGAGTGGTTATGTAAGGTGGCCCAAGATGAGACATTTGAATTTGGTTTGGAATAAATCCCTTATCCTGATTTATATGCATAGCTATAAGTACGCACAGTTGAAAGTTAGTTTCTTATGATGCCTAACTAATCATAAAAGATAAACTATATTAATATTTCTTCAGTCCGCAGTATTCAACACTGAGAATGTCAGCAGCTGCCTAATAATATAATAATTCTAGTAGAATGATTCAGCACATTAATAAGTACATTGAATCCTTTCATACCTTCTCATGCATACCAAGATATTGTTAGTGTTGTTAGTCTGAAACGTGAAATTTTCTGTAAGTTGACAAATTACCTTCATTCATGTATGTGTGCATCCCAGCCACAAGCCTTACTTTCTGTTTTGCAGTGTTACACTGCCACATCAACACCACAGTGACAAATACCTTCTCCTTGTGATCACATCAGTGACATCTTCTAGATTTCCTTTTTTGTTGTCAAAACTCTTTATATTAAAACTTGAGTTATAGTAAGCAATAAATAACATGAAAACAATGAAACCATTTTAATCACACAGAGGAATAACCAAACACTGTAAGAAAAAACAAAACAAAATTAAGGTCATCAAACAGGCTTTTACTAACATAATTATGAAGGTGGCATACATATATACATTATTGATATATCCAAGGTAAAATGGTGTAAAGAATTGAAAATGCTAAATGAAAACATTTCCTAAATATCCCACAGAAATGTAACCTACTTCCATCTATGAGCATTGTTTTCTTTTTTGCCAAGTCCTTATGTCCCACTGGTGATTTCTTAAATATCTCTGGGAGGTAACTGCTGGAAGGTTTTGTATTCTATTTGTAAAAGAGTGTTGTTATGTTTGGCCAGTTTCCAAAAGAAAATTGTGGACGAAGGAAGATGTCAATGTATCAGCAGCGGACAGTTTCATAACATATGCTAAAACAAGATCAAGTAATTATCAAGGATAGTTAGGGGTTCCGCACACACCTACCAGATTCCAAAACATATTGGGAGTGCCAGCGAAACTTAAATGTGACAAAATACTTTGACAACTTTCTTAAAACACTCGGTGGAAGCCACATGTGCTTTATCCATAATCCACTAAATTGCACATATTCCTAGGGAATCCGCTGAAATATGCAAATCTTACTTAAAAAATGCAACCAGCATTTTATGCACTACTTGGGATACTGCAAGCCATGCTAGAGGACAGTCTGCAAATGCATCCCAGAAGGCAGACAGCTAGGTGTCAAGGCTACAGTTAAGCTAGCTCCTGAACAGCAATAATAGATAAATACAGATTAGACAGAGTTGGAGCTGATTGTGTGCAAAACGTGTCCACTCCACATGTATGCTCACAGTCTGTGGGGTAACCCAGTACCAAGAGAAAAAAAAAAATGTTGCCTGAATCAGGGTATACTGGCTTCTGGAATATTTCTGTGGCATATAGGAAATGCTGTAGAGTATCTCATACAGCTGCCATTTGCATCCTCTCACAGTTCCTAACAGCAATGTGCATTTATGGTATAAATAGTGTAGTAAGATGGATGAATATATCCACTATCCAGCAACACCGGTGGAGTGTAGAACTGCCATGCAACAGTTCTCTGCCATAGCCAGCTTCCCTGTGTCCTCAGTGCAATAGACTGCACTCATGTCCTAATTAAAACCTCAACTGTTCCTGATGCTGAACACTACATCAATAGAATGGGATGGCCATCACTCAATTGTCAGGTGGTGTGTTCAGCAGATGGCCTCATTACTAACATCACAGCAACACATCACAGTAGTGTGCATGATGCTACAATATGAAAGGAAAGTAGTCTGAGGGCCATTTTCCAATGTGGTGAAATCACTCAGGGACTACTACTCGGTATACACAAGACCACAGCTATAATGTAATGAGTATCTAGACCTGTCTGCAGTATGCATGAAGACTAAATATGTTTTCTCCATCCAAAAACAGGTGACTGGGGTTATCCACTGGAGTCTTGACTAATGACACCATACAGAGCCATCCACCCCTACTGAGGATACGTATAATACAGCAAACACCACAACACAAAACACAACTGAGCATGTATATGTCATGCTGAAAGCAAGATTCAGATGTCTGGATACATCCAGGGGTGCACTACAACCCACACTAAAAAAAGCATCACAGATTGTTCCCATGTGTGCCATTCTATACAACATGGTAACAGTAAAACATGGTAGCTTGTCAGCTGCAGGTGTGGGTGACCCCAAGATGTCTGATGATGACATATCAGAACTGTCATAAGATGATCAGGAGGGCACAGTGGTGAGAAGGAATAGTCATGGGCAATGGAGGATGTAGCCATATGTCCTAGTTCAGGCAACACAACAGTGTCTGACACACTCCCCTGAGGCATGACAAGTCACACATACAAAAGTACACCCACTAAACAGGGACCCACAACAGCAGCGCAGAGCATGACTAATGGAAAGAAACCATTAGTTGTCCACATTAAACATCATACACAACAGAAGCTTAAGGTATACCAAGTAAGAACATATACACAACACTCAGAAAGGAACACATCTGGATGTATACAGAAGAAACGTCACCACAGGAAGTCTCTCTCTGCAAGGTACATCATCAAAGAGAAACACACAGGCAAATGTGTGGTATGCAGAATGTGTACACAACAGAAGGTGTTGTTGGAGAGGTAAAATATCATCATACAGGTAACTAACAAGATGGGGGTAGTTATAAAATAGCCAGTACCACAAGAAATCTAGGCCTATGTAGTGTATGAGAATGTATCAGCTGAAACATAACCAAAAAGCATGGGTTATTTACTAATAATGATGCTTCATAGATAGCATTGTGTGATGTGCAGCAGTGTGGTGCAACACAGTAAACAGCATAAAGCAGCATGAGAAACACTCTTCCCATGGTGCTGTACCAAGGAGCTGGATGTGGTGACACTAGCATTTTGGGACACAGTGTAGTTAGGAGCAATACTGGGATGTGTCTGTCTGGCCATGACTGCTGGGCTCACAGTTGAGTGATCAGCTGCATGTTGCAGCACAGCCATTGATGTCTGAGAGCCATGTGTGGGTCTAATGAGAGGGGATCTGCCTCTCCACACTGGAGGTAATCTGCTCTGTAGAGTTCAGTCATGTAATACCTGGTTAGTACTGTAGCACTGCTCTAGCACTGCCTTAACAAGGCTTTCAACAGATCATGCAACATATACCACACTGTCATGCTGTGCAGCCAATGCTGCATGCTTTCTCTTGGTATCTGCATTGCTGAACTTCATGTAACTCATGCAGTTGGTGTACTACACAATGTAATACTCGGCAGACTCCATCTGACATGCATCCATGTACATCAGATACACTCCCACATGTAGTCTGACAGACAGTAGTGGGCAGTCATGGGGAATATTCACCAACATTACCAGACTCTACATGAGACATCAAGTCACAGATATCATCATGTCCATCATCTGATGTCCCCACATCATCAGAATGACAAGCCATATTATTCTCCCTATCAAGGGCTACACCATGAACAACATGTCTATCCCCTTCCAGCTTGGACAATGAACCAAATACAGTGGCTTGTATGCCACTGACCATACTATTAGAATGAGGCACATCACATCCCACCTCAGGATTAGTGAATTGTCTACTAAAGGAGACAGGTAGTGGATGTGCTGCAAAATGAGACCCATGACACGTGTCATATACATTCCCAGAAGTGAAAAGATGCACCATAGCACTGACAGTCAGACAACTACATAACAACACTGCTAATGATTAACCTACCAGGTCATCATGCCTGTGGGTAGTTCAGGGACCCTATATAACAGAGATATGCCATGTCAGTTACAAGTCAATCATATATGACAGATAATGTCATTACAAGTAGTAAAACCTACCTGACATGTCCTCCTTTGACTCCACTGCCGGTGGTGAGGGTTGAAATGACACTGTCATGTAAAATATACACATATTACACTCAGTAGAAAGCATATACATAGGTTCATAGGTCGGTACTATTCTATTGGCCCTAGGGCCTATATAAGCCTAGCCATAACAATTCCCTAGCTATTTCTTCCCACACTATTTACTTTCCTGGATCCCTGTCAAGCAGGGTGACTGATGTGATCCCCAGGGTGAATTTCCTTTCTCCCATCTAATTATCAAGGTTCCTTTTGAAGAGGGCCAAAGAGGCGCTCTGCTTGACATGTATGGGCAGTCTATTCCAGAGTCTGGGGAGTCTCTGGGTCAGGAACCTATCGCTCCAGCATGTTTTTCTTATTGTGATGACAAGGTTTAGATCCCTGGAGCATGTGGCTCTGAGGGATTGGGATTTCTTTAAGTGTAGCATGTCCAACAGCTCTGGGTTTGATATGGCCTTGTATGTTAAGCAGAGATCGCCTCGGACTAGACGATATACGACAGAGTATAACTGGAGGTTTTTAAGGTGGTCAGCATAGGGCATCTGCTTTAGGCCTGTGATTCTTTTAGTGAGATATTTCTGCAGTCTTTCCAGTTGTTGCAGATGTCTTGAGAGGTACATACCAAATGGGGTGTTGTATTCTATAATGGGTCTAATGAGGGATGAGTACAGTGGGACAATGACCTCCTTTTTTCTTGATGAAAAGCCCTTAGTGATGAGGTGTGCCATACAGAAGGATTTCCTGACTGTTGTGGTGATGTGGTTATTGAAGGTGAAACCACTGTCCACCTGTGTCCCTAAGTCTCTTATCACACTTTCAGTGTTTAGTTTACTTCCACCTATGTGGTAATTCATGGGTACATGTTTTTTCCCAAAGGGGATAACTATACATTTCTTGGCATTGAGCTTGAGCCCATGGCTCTGGCACCAAGCATCTGTTTCTGTAAGGCCCTACATGGCATCATGTAGCATCAAACCTGTGAAATAATTCACAACAAATAAGATATGCACATACTGGATGAGCACTGGTGATGTCCTTATTACAGGTGTCCTGTGCAGGTGAACAAGACCATATTAGTCATGAAGGGCACATATGTAATTATCAATAGTGAATAGCAGCAAACATCTAGGCAGTCTTACCAGGAACATCCTCTCTGTTTGGGGAGCATATCATCTATCCCAAAGCAGATGCTGCAGTATTTTTGTGTCTTTCGGCTTTTCCCGGTTAGGGGTCGCCACAGCGGAACTCCGGTCCACTAATGATTGGCAGTAGATTTTTACATACTGGCTTGCCGGGCCTAACGCACAACCTTCAATGAAGGAACGCCCATTCATGCATGTCACCACATAGAAGATGCTCTAACTGAGAATTGAACGTGCAACGTCTAACTGTGAGGCGACAACACTACCGCAGCACCACCACTGCTAGATGCTGCAGTATATAATGACAAACAACCATGTGAGTATAATCCACAATCATAACAGGAAGCAGAGGCACACAACAACTATGGATCACAGTAACAGGATGTGCAGACACTTATATGACATGCTGCTGATGTTCAGATGCTGATAGGCCCTATGCAAGTGAAAAACATAACATCCCAAATGTTGCTTACAGTGTTATACGTGTATTGTTTTAGTAAGATAACATGATATAACATGTTGTTCATCCACATCATATATGCTTCTATATCCATGTTGTAGTTCTGCTGCTGTAACAAAGATATAACAATATGTTAAGAATTGTGCAATAATGTCCTTTAATGAGAGATGGTGTATGCTGGACTGTTCATGAACTTTGGACATACCTGTACATCCTGGAACACCTGCCTCAATACCTCCCCAGGGTATCTGATGATCCTGGCAGATGGTATGACAGGAGGCCAGAAACATTGCTATATCATCTACAAAGGCACTGGTGGCCCACCTGCAGTGGCATTCCTCACCCTCCCATGGTAGCAGAGTCTGTTGGCTGCACAGAGGATCATGTTGAGCAACTTCACAAGCCTCTATAATGACCACTCATGCCATTTGTCATGTGTGGCAGATTTGTCCACAACTGATTCTTCCACACAGTATTACCTGTCAATCCAAGAAGGTTGCAGCCATGCTGGTGCATTGCCTCTACTATAATCTCATTTTCTCTATGTGAAAAATTGTTTCTGCTATTACTGTTCAACATCTGGAAAAGCAGGGTGATATGCACATCTTAGATTTCCTACAGAGGCTCACATATTTACATGACAATGTTAAAAGCATATATCAAATGAATGCCTCACCCCCTATTTAGATTGCATAGTTATGTAAAAGAATCCATGTCATGTATATGGCTGTTGTGTACATATATGAATGAACATTAAAACATGTGTTAAGAGCTGATTCATATGTCCTAATATTATCAGCATACATGTGCACAGCTATCAATCAATTCAAAAACTTCACTCAGGCAGAGGTGGGATTTGAACCCATGTCAGTGGATATTATGATAACCAATGTGCCACAACTCCAGCACTACAATAGTGGTGTTGCTAAAATTACATGCACATCCTAACACAACTAGCAGTTCTACTTCAGTAATGGGGGTTGCATCTCAGATTATCACAGTCAGTGACAGACAGCAACACAAATGTAACCTTTTTGATAGGGTGCAAAGCATAACTACTGACATTCATACAGAAACAAGGCAGTAAAACAACAGCATTGGAAAATGACCTGTTAGTGTCATAGGTTCATAGTAGGCTATCACTCTGTAGACTATTACAAGCCTAGCCAATAACCAGAATTTTGAATTAAACCTTGTACTTTGCATTTCTGAGGCAAAGACCTTACCCATTATACCAAACCCTGCAGTCCTGATTACATATCACCAAAAGAAATAACATAAATGCTAAGACATCCTAATATTGCCTATATCCAATTGAATCTTATTACAACTACTGCTATATGATTCAGCATCAGACAGTATCCATAAATCAACAACCACATAATTCATTGGTCTCCACAAACACACTTCAAACATTATAGGCTATTCTGCATTAACTAGAGATATATGTCTTTCCATCTGTATCTGTGCTTCAATGAGACTAGTTTGTTTGTAGCTATAAACTTCCTTTTCTGTTGATTGGCATGTACCCATATGCATACATATTGTGGATGTCTAATTCCCTTCCTTAAATAACTAATGCATTTCCACAGGTTTGCCCTTGTTTAAGCTCCGTGCAGTGGCGCCGAGCTGAGGTAAACTATTACTGGTGCACAGAAAGTCTGCTCTTCAGTTTTTCCCTTATATCTTGCTAGTTCTTTCTCTTTTGCACTTCAAATAGCCTAATCACTTTGGACATCAACAGGTTTTTGTAGCAGTTATTGTAGCACACCTAAGTGCCATCAGCACTAGTCGTTCTTCATGGAAATAGCTCCAGTGCTTTGTAGTGATGACCATCCCTCCTGGCATGTCTAAAGGTCAGTTTCCTGCACTTTCTCCTATTAGCCTGGTGAACTTGGGCATTCTGAGGCAGTGTAGCAACTGCCTCATGTACACAGCCAACCCTCTCCTCTTACCTCCCAACACTCAGATTTGTGAGAGATGATCTTATATTACCAAATTGGAAGTTTTACACTCTCCAGCCATGACCGGACTAGCTGGTCAAGAGGAGAATGTCAACACCTGCACCACACCACATGAAACACATAGCCCTCCAGAACACCCATTATCACAGCTTTCACATAAAAACACAAACCACACACCCACCTTTGCAGAGGCTTTCAGTAGAAATACCCAAACAGCAGAGACCTCCAAGACAGAAATGCACTTGACCAACACAACATAGCACAAACCACAGGACACATAGCTCACCTCCACAGTGTGCCCCTCGACCTAAGTCCCTAAGGCTAAACACCTTGCCCAATACACTAATCATAGGTGACTCAATATAGAGGTACACAGATGTCCCACTCACTAGGTTGAATAAGGAGAAGGTAACAGTCAGCTGTCTATCAGGTGCTAGATTCCGACACATAACACATGCACTCAGGTCACTCCACAACAAGTACAAGTATGACACTGTCATTGTACATGTGGGTGTGAATGACCTGAGATGCACCTCCCTGGACTACATGAAAAGAGACATGGTGGAGCTCTCTGATTATTTGGCCCAGGCAGGTATGACACTAGCCCTGAGCAGTATCCTACAGTCACCCAGAATGATACCGCAGTACAAACAAAAAATAATTGACTTCAACAATTAACTAAGTTTCTGGTGTCATTTTAAGGGGATCCAGAATCTGTCTGCTTTGATGATATGATTGACAGACCTCAATGCTTTGCCAGAGATGGCCTGCATCTGTCACCCCTGGGTTTATGGGTACTGGCTAAGGGTCTTGCCACCCCTATACTGCCTTTTTAGGTGGTGTTCCAAAGACCAAATTACCACAGTAACAGCTATAAATAAATGCAATCTCAGGTCATGCTGCTCAACACTAGAAGTCTAAATCTCAAGATGCACTTGCTCGAAGCACTCCTCAAAATGGAGAACATTAATATTTGTTCTGTAATGGAGACCTGGTTTAAAGAGCAAAAAGCACACCTCTGCTGCCAGGCTATAACTCATTCCATTCCTTATGGCCCCGAAACATTGACCAAAGCTCCAAAAGTAGTGGTGTCTCCATATTCATAAAGGATATGCACACCTCCATACTAGTAGCCCAGCATAATGCATCTGAGATACTTCAGGTACAACTAACATTGGGTAAGACAGCGATCCACATCATAGCCTGCTATAGGTCCCCAACCATGTCCCTAGACTCTCACTCCACATTCCTAAGCACCCTGAAATCTATCAAGGTCCAACTCAACACTCTCTTACTAGGCAACTTCAACTACCCCTCCACCAACTGGGAAAACTACTCAAGCATCAATATACTGGCCCAATGCTTCCTAAAATTCATCAATTGAATGCCCTGGACTACCTCATTCTGACCCCCACTAGAGAGAGCAACATCCTTGACCTGGTTATTACTAACATGGGCAACTGTTGCTCTACACCAATAGTCCATCTCTCCCTGGTCAGATCCAACCATAAACTAATCACCATGGAAATCCACATCTCACCCACACCCCCCGCAAAGGTAACCACCTTGAAAACCTTCTCCAAACCTAACTATAGACTCCTAAAAACAGAGGTGGATAACTTCATGGCACTCATGCCAATGGAAAATACATGCATGGCTGCCAAATCATACACCAATGCACTGTATGAACATATACATAAATGCATGGAACAAGCCATACTCAACAGAACCAAGACGCACTCCTCCAAAAAATAGAAGCTGATCTGGTGGTCCCCTGCCATTAATAAACTCTACAACAGAAGGAGGAAACTGCTGCAGAAAAAGGTGAAGTCCCAAGACTGGAAAAACGCCCTTATTAGCCTCAACAAAAAGTTGAGATCCCTAATCAAATCCTCTAAAGACACTAAAAACAATCACAAAGCCTTCTATAGCTATATCAAGAACATCCACGACAATACCCAGATTTGCTCTGAGTTACTGCACAATAGTACCTCCTATACTGAGCCAGCAGAGATTGCCAACATACTGCCCAACAGATTCAGTGCCAACTTTACCCCTCTCTCCCCCCTTAAAAAGACCAATCACAATACCAGAAGAATGCCAGGCACCCAGCATTACTACAGAGCAGGTTAAAGCTGCATTGTCCAAGGCCAGGAATACATCCTCCATGTGACCCAATAATATCCCTGGCTGTGTTCTACATGAAATACAAAGTAAACTGGCACCATTTCTATGTGCCCTGCTCAGTCATAGCCTCACCACAGGCTTTGTCCCTACCGAATGGCGCACTGCTACGGTCATCCCTTTCCATAAAGGGGGAGTGACTACAGACCCTGGGAATTATCTTCCCATTAGCCTGACAATTCTAATATGTAAAGCTGGGGAGCACATCATCATGGACCTGATTAATAAAGATATAGGAAATCTCCAAACTCTAGACCCCATGCAATTTGGTTTTGTGAAAGGGAGATCATGCCTGCTCAACCTGGTTGACTTCTTTGAGTCAGTCACCAGGGCTGTGGCTGAAGGTAAGGCCATGAATACAGCCTACCTCGATCTTCCCAAGGCCTTTGATACCATTCCTCACTCAGGAATTATTGATAAACTCACCAAACTAGGCATCAACCCCTATATCACTAGGTGGGTTGCAAATTGACTCACAGATAGAACACACAGTGTGAAAGTAGTAGACTCCAAGTCAGACTGCTGACCAGTAACGAGTGGAGTCCCACAGGGATCGGTCCTGTGTCCTCTCCTGTTTGGCATCTACTTCTCAGAAGTCCAGGCCAACACAAAGGGATTCTGGCTGACCAAGTTCGCAGATGACTGCAAGCTGGAAGCCGTTATTAACTCCCCAAGTGATGCACGCTTCCTACAGAAAGGCCTCACTGACACCAATAACTGGTGTCGAAACCATGGCCTTAAGTTTAATGCCAAAAAAATCCGTCATCATCCCCTTTGATAAAAACTCAGTTCCCACTATTTACCACATTGATTGGAGCCCACTGAACAATGAAGGCATTATAAGAGATCTGGGGATGCAGATTGACATGAAGAGGATCCTAGGAGTTAAACACATGTCCACCACAGACTCAAAAGACACCAGCTATTCTCTGTCTCATATTGCCTAATTACAGGCGATCTGTGCTTGACTTACAAAGCCATGTCTGACCCAGCTTTGTTAGAAATGCTATATCTAAAGAAATCCCAATCCCTCCACACCACACACTCCAGAGACCTCAACCTCATTACCACAATCAACAGAACATGCTGGAGGGACAGGTTCCTCACCCAGAGACTGCCCATGCTCCGGAATAGAATTACCATACATGTCAAGCAGAGCACCTCGCTGTCCCTCTTCAAGTGAAATCTTGATGAGTGGATGGGTAATAGAAAGTTCAACCTGGGGATCACTCCAGTGGCTCTACTTGATAGAGGCACTGGGAACTAACGTTGGGCGGCACGATGCCAGGCCATTTCTATGGGCTAGGCTTGTAAAGGCTCCAGGGCCATTAGCCTAGTACACACCTATGAACCTATGAACAGATTGTAGTGCAGATAATTTTAAACAGCATATGCATGAAAACATGGTTCAGTAGTTTTACACAGCATAATGTGAACATACGTATGTGATAATAGTACTGTATTCCAAAACAGCAAAAAAAGCAGGTGCCAGCTTACCTTTCGAAGATAGCTGTAATTCAGCTATACCCCAGAGTTAGGTTGGCTAAGCATACACAGCTTTTAAGTACCACTTGCACCATACATAATTAATCAGGTTCAATTCAGTGTTTTGGAATCTCATTTGTGAACATCCATTTAAGTTATCAAATCTCAGTGCATTAACCAATAGCTCAGCATGTGTACAGTGCTCAGTGCAACTGCCAAAGAGGTATCAATAAACTGAAATATCTGTAACACCTGCCTGATACCCACCAATAGTCTGCCACTATCTGCGCCAACTTCAAAATCTAATATTGATGCATATTCGTATCATACCAATGCTATCTGCGAACTGAGTGGGAGCTCAGCATTTTTTGAAAGGTCTTTTTCTGCAATGTAATACTACTTCAGTGAGGATATTGACTGAGAGGAGGTTTAGGCGAGTCTGGACACTGAACTGGATAGAGTAGAAGATGACATAGATGCTCACTGTCTATGCTGGGCATAAGGATAGGGTCCAAGCTCATCCCAAGAACGTTGCAATGATTGACATCTGGAACCAGATTGCGAGGAAGAGCTGCAGACAAACTGGCATCTACCAGACTGGTGTGCAGGTCTGTCACTGTTATGATGACCTGCATTAGAGGGGTGCAGAGAATCTTCGCTGAAAGATGACAGAGGTCCAACACCAGCCACCAGATGCTTACAATAAGTTTCATACTCCACACCTTAACAACTACATTATCGTATATATCTGTACTAAGCATATTTGTTTATGTGATGCATTGTGTTTCAGGTGTATTCCATGGATATCTGTATTTATCATAGTAATTTACATGGAGTAAATTTTCTTCAGCTCATTAAAGTTAACAATTGCATGTCAATGCATTCTGAGGTTATCAGCAATTACACTAGGATGTGTAAAGATTATGCGGAACATACTAGTTTTACTGTTATTCCATTATATCTGCTTTTAAAAAATCTAATGGGCTGTGATTTCCTTTAGCTCAACTGATTAACCAATATGGCAAATTGAATGTTGCTTGGGTCCAAATATCAGTGTAGCCTATTTTTAAAACATTGTTGTCAGTAATTTATGTATTATTGCACATCACGCATGGAAGACCAATATTTGTTTGGTAACTTATACAGAACAGGCCGTGTTACGTTGATGTCTATTGTGCTTAGGCCGCAGATGAGTATGTATTCGTTATCTGCAAAGCTTCTAGATGTGCAAATGCTGAGTAATACATACATTTGTAAACCCTAAAGTTTAAAAATCACAGCAGTTTTTCATAATTCATGCCTGCTTTCATCAGTTTAATGAATGCAAGATCAATGCAGGTCATCATGGCTGAAATATGTATGAGTCTTGTTAACACAATACAAGTACTAGAAGTGTGGATCTGTGACCCTTATACTGTCTTATGGCTGCAGGGTTAGCACAGTGTGTGAAAACTTCCCTCATACCTAATTTATATGTGTAGGTTTGAATCCCACAGTTGTGCAATAATTCATGTCATGGCTATTTATTTTTTCTAAGTAGATACAATTATTTTTATGCAAACTATGAAAGTTAAAGTCAGTGTGCTGACACATGATAGTTTAACTCTGAGGGCCAGCTTGGTGACCATGAAAAGGGCGATGGTGATGACTACAGACCAGGACATGCACGTGCCATTGTTCTTGTGGCTCAGTGGAGAAGACATCAACCACCATGCTAGGCAGATGATTTTCGGGACCAGATCTGAGACATAATGACAGACATCTTCCAGATGCAGATAAGGAACATGATGGGTAACTTCTTTCAGGTCATGGAACTGACCAAGTGCAACTTCTTCTGGGAGATCGCTAGAGAGATATTTTGTGATGTTCAGTCCCATCAGGGTGGTCCCTCAAGTGATATAAGTGGTGTCTGTGTCATCCACTTTTCTAATGCTCCCACCATGGTGCTTTCAATATTCAAATTAGTATAGCCTAGGCACACTTGTGCAGGCATCCCATATTTCTGTCATGCTTATTTGTCACACATTAAATTGTGCACTGCACTTATCAGGTCATATGTGGCTTTATCTTGCTGCTGCAGTATGACACACATTACCAAATGTCACATGCATTGTCATTATTGTTTACATGATCATCAGATGCTGTCATTACTGCATACATTGCTCCATATGGCAGGGGTGCTACTCCTTTAATAGATATGTGTGTACTCTTATGCATACAGTGCAGCATAATACTGTTATGTCTAATAAACTCTGACCCTGTATGTGACAGATATGACTACTGCAGTTAGTAAAGTGTGAGTGGGACACAATTGTTATACTTGTGTTGTTCTTGTCTACACTTCTTGAGGAATGACAGCAACTCATATTCTACATTATTACATATTTCATCATTTTTGGAGCTTTTCTCCTGGTGCGTCAACTGAAAATGGGCTCCTACCCAGTCAGACTTTCCAGTAATCAAATGTCAGTAAATAAATAAATTCCAGTTCTTATCATAAAACACAGTAAGGTCAGTTAAGTGTGTTTATTTGCGCATGTTATCTATGTGTATGTATTACACACACATTTGTCTATTGATAGTTGCTATCTTATGTCTGTTTAACAACGTGATAGTCCTTGAATTTGTAACTTATGTAACACTTTTGGGTCATGCTGTTCTACTGTCACAATGACCTTGCCTGTGCCATGTACTGGCAATTATTGTGCCATGCTGTGGTATAGTACTGCAACAGGTACATACTGCGTGGAAATTCATTGGTCCCTTAACAGATATACAGATGTGATGCTTTGCTTAGCATCATTCATGATTCCTTTTTTTCTATATTTTGCTTATGGCACTAGCCATTTTTTTAAACTAGCTTATATTAGGAAATGTAGACACAGATTAGCATACATGTCTATGGGACTGCCTGTGTTGCCTCTGGCTTTGCATGTGCCTTTGACATATGGCTCACATTTCTCCTGCATTTGTGGTTTGTGTACATGTTTACTTATTACACAGCCACATTAATCACTGGCTGCAGTACCTCTGGCTTTGCATGTGCCTTTGAAATATGGCTCACATTTCTCCTGAATTTGTGGTTTGTGTACATGTTTACTTATTACACAGTCACATTAATCACTGGCTGCAGTACCTCTGGCGTTGCATGTGCCTTTGACATATGGCTCGCATTTCTCCTTCATTTGTGGTTTGTGTACATGTTTATTTATTACTCAGCCACATTAATCACTGGCTGCAGTACCTCTGGCTTTGCATGTGCTTTTGACATATGGCTCGCATTTCTCCTGCATCTGTGGTTTGTGTACATGTTTATTTATTACCACATTAATCACTGGCTGCAGTACCTCTGGCTTTGCATGTGCCTTTGACATATGGCTCGCTTTTCTCCTGCATTTGTGGTTTGTGTACATGTTTATTTATTACACAGTCACATTAATCACTGGCTGCAGTACCTCTGGCTTTGCATGTGCCTTTGACATATGGCTCAATTTTCTCCTGCATTTGTGGTTTGTGTACATGTTTATTTATTACACAGCCACATTAATCACTGGCTGCAGTACCTCTGGCTTTGCATGTGTCTTTGACATATGGCTCGCATTTCTCCTGCATTTGTGGTTTGTGTACATGTTTATTTATTACACAGCCACATTAATCACTGGCTGCAGTACCTCTGGCTTTGCATGTGTCTTTGACATATGGCTCGCATTTCTCCTGCATTTGTGGTTTGTGTAAATGTTTATTTATTACACAGGCACATTAATCACTGGCTGCAGTACCTCTGGCTTTGCATGTGCCTTTGACATATGGCTCGCATTTCTCCTGCATTTGTGGTTTGTGTACATGTTTATTTATTACACAGTCACATTAATCACTGGCTGCAGTACCTCTGGCTTTGCATGTGCCTTTGACATATGGCTCGCATTTCTCCTGCATTTGTGGTTTGTGTAAATGTTTATTTATTACACAGCCACATTAATCACTGGCTGCAGTACCTCTGGCTTTGCATGCGCCTTTGACATATGGCTCGCATTTCTCCTGCATTTGTGGTTTGTGTACATGTTTATTTATTACACAGCCACATTAATCACTGGCTGCAGTACTGCTGTTTGGCACTTGTGCTTTGTCATTTCCCTTTTGTATGCAGGGTTGGAGGTTCCAGTCTGCTCCTGCATTTTGTCATCCTTGCTGTTGTTTGGCTTACACTTGCACTGCTGACAGCCTAGTAGATGATTGGGCTTGATATCCATTGTCTACTTCAATGACAGCAATCCCACTTTAGTGCTCTGTAACACACACCTACCATTGATCATACCGATTTTGTTATGAATGTTATCTCAGCAATGACTTGTGCTTTTGTAAATATGTGTTTTTGCATTATACCATGTCTGGTATGCATTTTTTCCCTATTTGTCATTTTTCCTTCACCACTGGTGTATGGTCTATATGTGTATTGCATGTGTAACTTACTCATCCTTTATTTGTATGTCCAACCTTGGTCTGTCATGTCTTGTGATAGTTGTTATTTATTTTTATTTATTTATTTTATTTTACATTTGTTGACCGGGCTAGTCCAGCTGGATTAATGTCCATTTTCAGTGGAGGCCCGGGGAGAAAAGCTCCAGAGGATTGAAACAGTTATTGGGAATACAATTGTATTATAGAAAGGGAAAAAGTGTAAGTACAAATATTAAATATCTTCACTAATTCAGTGAGGTTATAGGTTAAAACTAGCAAACAATATAATAAAGTATAAAATCTAAACAAAAAATTTTTTTTTTTTTTTTGAGTTAAGTAATATTTGTTTGTACCTGTTCTTTTACCCCCTTCCTCTTTCCAGATCTTTTACATCCCTTCTAGTATCAAAAAAAAAATAGGAACTATTCTCACCCCTCCCAAAATAATTGCCTATGCCCACTGACATTTGATCTTCCTATTCCATCACCCATCTTGTGTGCCCCTCCTCTTCACCCTTAACCCACACCTGCTTTTCTATCACCCTGCTTCCCTGGGTGTGTGCATTACATGTGTTCCCCACACATGTCCTGCATGCATTTTTAGATATTGGTACAGATGTCCCTCTCACCAGGCTAGATAAGAAGACAGTTACATTTAGTTGCCTGTCAGGGGCCAGGATTCACCAGATCATGCAAGCACTCAAGTAATTAAACCTCAAGTACCACTACCATTCAACTGTACAGATTTTCCCAGAATGTCCAGATTTTTGCCTTATATTTATGGTCCGTTTTTCATAAAATTGTGGCTTTCTGGCAAATAATTGAAGATTGAAGTTGGAAAATAATGACAGACATTTGAGTTTCAGACTTCATACCCTTCAGAAAATTCATGCTAATGCAAAACCTGTTATTCTATCAGCTTTCTAAGTTTGGAAGAGCAATATTTCAAAATTGCCCCTCTTTGTGTCAATTCTTTATGGCTTTGTCGAGATTTCTTACTCTAAGACGTTGAGGGGTCTGTACCAGTATGACTTAGCCATAGTCCATGTGGATCTAAATGATTAGAAAAACATTTTATATAGCCCACGTAATCATGAAGGGATTCACATCTAGATCAGGGAAGGTCATCGTGCCTCTTTACTCATCAGGCCCATAATTGAGTACAATGCCCCTTTTGGGATGTACTTTACCAGACACCTGCAGCAACTGGAAAGACCCAAAAAGTACCTCACCAAGAGGATCAAAGGGCTCAAACAGATGCCATATGCTGCCCGGTTAAAGAAACTCCAGCTCTACTCAGTGGCATACCGCCTGCTCAGAGGCGATCTGTGCCTGACGTATAAAGCCATGTCCAACCCGGAATTAATGGACATGCTGCACCTCAGAAAATCCAAATCCCATCGAGCTACACGCTTGAGAGACTTGAACCTCAGCACTGAAATAAATAGGACATGCTGGAGGGACAGATTCATAACCCAGAGGCTCCATTCACTCTGGAATAAAATCCCAGTCCAAGTTAGGCAGAGTCCCTCATTGACTCTCTTCAAGAAGAATCTTGATGAGTGGATGGGAAATCGTAGGTTTACCCTGGGTATCACTTCTGTGTCACTGTTAGACAGAGGCACAGTATACTAACCTCGAAAAAGGGCATAGCAAAATTCATTTAAAATGGGTGGCGAAAGCCAAACACACTCTGGCTAGGCTTATAAATGCCCTAGGGCAGATAGCCTAGTATGAACCTAATGAACCTATGAACCAGAGACATGCCTTTGTGGACTATATGAAGAAAGACATGATTGAGCTCTCAGAATATGTGTCACAGGTGGGTATGAGCCTAGCACTAAGCAGCATTCTACCATCTCAAAGGATGATACCACAATACCAATAGAAAATTATTGACTTGAATAACTGGCTTAGCTACTGATGTCATTCCAAAGGGGTCCAATATTTGTCAACCTGGGAGAACTTGATTGATGGGCCATGTTGCTTTGCCAGCTATCGTCTGTAACTGTCACCACTAGGTTTTCAGATACTGAACAAAGCATTATCCACCCCGGCAGTACCTTTCAACATGGCCAGATCTACTCAGAATAAGCTAAATGTATTACTGCACAATGCTAGGAGTCTGAACAAGAAACTGCACTTCCTAGAAGCTCTCCTCACCATAGAGAATGCTGATGTCTGTGCAGTTACTGAGACATTGTACAAAGCCAAGGAATGTATCTCAGCAAGACTATAATGCTTTTCATATGTTCTGACCTCCATTGCACCTGAAAGGACAAAAGGTGGAGGTGTATCCCTCTACATAAAGAATAAGCACACATCAAGGCTGGTCAAACAATATGACACATTTGTGTCCAACTAACTATAGGAAACATCTCTTACCATATCCTTGCTACTTACAGGTCCCCAGCCATGAACCAGGAAAAAAAACATACCTCATACCTGAATTTACTAGAATCCCTTACCTTTCAGCCCAATACCCTCCACAAATACCCTCCACCACGTCTCTACCAGTTATCACCAAACAAGCAGCCACCACTGCACTCTTTGAAGACAAAATCATGGCTTTGATGGGTTCCAACAATATCCCAGAATGCCTCTTAAATAGCATGAAACAGGACCTATTAGGCCCACTATGATCTCTATTTAACCACATCCTCTGGACTTGCTTTGTCCCTTTGAAGTAGAAGGCAGCAACAGCCATCCCTCTGCATAATGGGAGACCATCAACAGACCCAGGAAATTACAGACCCATAAGTTTGACTTGTCTTATATGCAAGGCCCTGGAAAGAATAATCATGGATCTGATAAATAATGACATAAGAAACACTGGACCCAACCCAATTCAGCTTTGTGAAGGGCAGGTCATGTCTGCTCAATCTGATGGACTTTTTTGCAAAAGTCACTAGGACCATGGATGAGGGTAAAACAGTGCATAATGACTACCTTGACCTGGCTAAGGCATTTGATGCAATTCCTCACTCAGGTGTTATAGATAAAGTCACAAAACTGGTCATACATCCCAACATCACCAGATGGATAGCTAAATGGCTCACAGGAAGCACACGTGTTAGAACAGGAGAATCCAGATACAGCAAGAGGCCAGCTACTAGTGGTGTGCCACAGGCTCAGTGCTAGGATATCTCCTGTTCGGAATATACTTCTCTGAAATCAAGACTAATGGAGAAGACCTTTGGCTAACCAAGTTTGCTGATGACTGCAAGTTCAGGGGTATTCATTGACTCCCCCAAAGGAAGTACTGCTAGCCCAGCTATCTGGAACTTTGTAAATAATTATGTCATTTATGAATATCAACATGATTCATATAAGATGCTTGTGTTACAAATATATTAGAACTGTATATCATGTGTATATTAAACTGCTGTACAGAAGTGTGTGTTGAAAAGGTTTTTGCAAAGTGCTTGAAATGTATCCACAGTGTACCCTAACAGAAAAGAACAGAAATGTAAGAAATCTACATGCATTATTGTAACTGTTTAAATCTATGTTTTAACAGTGGAAACTGGAATACAGGAGGTTAACTTCAGAAAAATAGCTGAAATTAAATTACCTTATGGCTACGCAATACATGATGATATATTTCAGTTTTAAAACAGCAAGGAGACACAATGTCTAAAACTAGGGAGCTTTCTGCATTGTCTTGGACATGTTTTATTGTTTTATGACTTCCAGGATCTGCCAAAGATTTGAGATCCGTATATTTTCACAGTTAGATTCTAAATCTTACCAGCTGCCATCAATGGTTGTTTTGGGCCTGGGATATAGTCAGATGACAAGAAATGATGTCATGCTGCAAGCTAGCCCAGGAGTAATATTTGAGATATTAATGTGAGAACTCTTTGAGTGAGACACATCATTCTGTATTCTGTCTTTGACCTGACAACAACCAAAGAAGACCCATTCACCACATTTGCCTTGCTCTGATGAAGTAAGTTACTAGGGAATAGTAATTCTCTTGGACATAGTCAAGAATATAGCAAAGCTTAGCATATATATTTTCTTTATTTATTTGAGACTGTCCTGCAATGTTGTTTTAAATATTTCCTGTGATTTTGAACTCTGATGTCACTGTAAATATATAGTTAGTATTGTCTTGTTCTTTTATTATTTAATATATTTAAACCTTTCATTGTGGCTGATCTGTGTAGAGATATTTAAGTTTTATAGATTACTATAGATTTCTATAGATTCTATAGATTATTATATACATTTCTTCCTAACCCTCAATCTCAGTTCTTCTTTTGTAATCATAGCATCTTATTTTCACTTAGATTGCTATATCAACTATAGATGTATTACATTGTAATTTAATTTATTAGGTGTATCTAGTGTGTGAACATAAGGTTTTTATATTCATCCTTATTTCTGCGTTAACTATAGTTGTACTACATTGTATTACTTTTATTAAGTGTGTATCAAGTGTTGTACATATTCCAAGTGCTCTTCTGTTCAGTAGTCTTTTCCTCCATTGTTTCTGTATATACTTAAATTGTATGCCTTAATTTACTATGTATTCTATTTTGTGTTTTATGTGTAGCTTTTCTCCCCGGGCCTCCACTGAAAATGGACTTTCCCAGCAAACAAATGCCAATAAATCAATAAATAAATAAATATAGCCCTTAAGGAAAAACAATTGGGTAAAGTTCAGTAAAATTCAGATAAAAATGGCTAGGCTTGTAAGGGCTCAATGAGCCTATGAATCTATACTGTTAGCCATAGCAAAGTGACCATAATTGCCCTTCACCTTACTTAATTTATTTTGTTAGAAATGTTGTGGAATATGTCAGATTCTGCAAATTGAAAGGGGTGTCTTTACATATGTCCATCTATGGATTACAGTGATATGCATGTTTGCAGATATTTGTCATTTTCCAGACATAGCAGCTGTTGCACATTTGTCTTCAGTTATTTCTTTCCACATATTCATGTAACTTCTGTTGGGCTTGTATAAATTGCATAGATGTACATTGGTTATGCACATGCACATATTACTTTATGAACAACTTTTCCTTGAATACATATTTGACATGACTGATAGTTGTTGCTCTGACATCACTGTTATGTCTGCCTTGCACTGAGGTATTCTCCATCAACTTGCCCAAAATTCCATATTCCTTGGTTATCCTCAATTCTTGCACAGAACTCGGAAGATTGCTCTGAATTCTGCAAACCTTACGGAGTACATCCCATTGTCCCCGGGATTCATGAAGCTCGGCGCAAGGCCGGTGTAAGGCTTGCGCCAGCAGTGCAGTGAATAATCGGTGTAGCAGCGCCATATGCATAGTAATGAGTGCGCGCCGCAACCACAGACACGTGCGGAGGGCACGTGAGCGAGCCCAAGTAGGATGCGTTCGGAAGCGTGGCCAAGTTGGCAGGCGATGAGCAACCTAAAGTGTTGACTTCCACAGGCCGCCTGCAATAGTAACTGCACCAGCCAGGGCCCGTGGATAATGAAACGTACGCAGACTATGCAACATAGTACCCATACACACAAAACGGAGAACCAAACATTAACCCACGAAGTTCAAAGTGTACCCGTCCAAGGAACAAAGGATACGCATAATACCGTGTCCATCCTGCAATGCACTGTTAGTGGGCATACCCAGTGAAGGTGTACCGCAGCATGTCAGCGCGCCGCACCGACATAGAAGTAGCGACATGGGCATGGTCACCAGCAGTAGTGAGAGTACACAGCCAGGTAGCCGTGTCGATATAACAACAAGAAGGAAACAAGATACCCTAAACACAGGCAAACATGTGCATAGCAACATGTACTACACCCAGCAACGTGCTCGTCGCATACACATAGGACGGCGTATGCCTAAGCGTAATATCCAGAAGTGGAACTCATGCATGCAAATGTAATACACAACAGCCCCGTCATAGCATGTAACCCGCACCCATGTACGACCGTGCACTCAACCCAGCTAGCAGCCTTGCGCAGCTACACACCTACACACAATGGGCATACCTGAAATGTAGTAAGAAGTATTGTCCTAGGCAGTGCCACGCGGGCAAATATGTACCCCACATGTTAACATCCCACCTCAGGTACAGATATCCAAATGGCTGCATGTGAATGTGTCGGCAGAATGTGTACATCCCGCATATGGTATGGACCTGTCGAAACCCCATAGGCGTGCACACGCCACGGTGCCCATAACTGTACACATCTGGACAAGGCGGTATGTTCAGCCACCATACCGATGATTAGCTATGCAGACATGTCAAACACAACACATACGGCTGAACATCTGCCCACCAAGCAGGTCGCCCCAACAGGGTGCCACAGGCACAGAAGGGGAAGGTGGGACATCACACGTTGAGAGTAGCGTTGCCAGACAGCCAAACACCCACGGCCAACGCAAAGGACAGAATAACATGTATATGCCTGGATGGATGGGTATGTCATAGCATGGGAATAGGCCAAGCTATCCACCATAATAGCCATGCGTAGCAGATACAAACAGTCAGTAACATGCAGTAGTAATGCAGGAAGGCATACACGACTGTGGGAATAGCACAGGACATATGGCACGTGCCAAGTGTAGATGCATGGCACAAATGTCCAGGATGGGGCCCCCTGCAAAGAGGAACATGTGCCAACCCCACCTCCCACAGATGTACCGGCAGTGAAAACACATGCCAAACACACACCAACACTACCGTCCATCCCACGACAGCAACGGAGGCTGGTCAAAGACCACCATGACGCGTGCACAAACAGGGACACGTGGAACCATTGCCTTAACACCCCCCCTCAGGCCAAAGAATAATAGAATGGACATATGCATGTAATGCTGTGAAGGATGTGTGGTTGTCCTCAGTATCACAGAGGTAGGTACACAGATACACTGTAATCAACTGTGACGTATGTGTACTGTAGACAGCATACCTGCAGGTAATACATAGTTCAATCACGTGCCACAGAAATATACACATAAGAATGAGGATAGGGGATAGACAAGTGTGAATGGGACAAACTATGAACATAGGTTCATAGGTCCATAGGTACAGAGTAGGCTATCTACCCAAGGGCAGCCATTACCCTAGGCCACAGTTATGTTACCTTTGCCAACCCTCCAGTCTGGAGATAAAATGCCTATTATATTGCTGTACCTCTGTCAAGCAGTGACAATGATGTAATCCCTGGGGTATATCTGCAATCCCCCATCCAATGGACAAGATCCCCCTCGAACAAGGCTAGCAAGGTTCTCTGCCTCACATGTACTGTGATGTTGTTCCACAGCATAGTGAGTGTCTGGGTGATGTATGTGTCACTCCAACACATTCTATGAATGACCGTGTCAAGGTTCACGTTACCTGCCCTTGTGGTTCTGAGGGATGTAGATCCAGTAGGTGAAGCATAGTCATCAAATATGGGTCGACATGGCCTCGTATGTCAGGCACAGGTCACCACTGAACAAGTAGTATGTGACTGAATGGAGCAGGAGTCCTTACAGTGGGGCAGCATAACACAAATCCCTGACACCCTGCATCTGTCTGACGATGAACCTATGGGGCCTTCCCAGCTGCTGTAGGTGTCGGGTCAGATACCTTCCGAACTGGGCAATGTACTCAATCATAGGTCTAATGAGTAATGAGTACAAGGAGACGATGACCCACCCTGATCTAGATGTGAATCCCTGCACGATCAGGTGGGCAATGTAGAAGTTCTACCGAACCACCATAGCAACGTGTGTGTCGAACGAATGGTGACTGACAACCTGGGTCCCCAGATCCCTGGTAATTCCCCCCGTGATCAGTGGACTGCCACCCATATGGCGGACAGGGGTGACCTTGTTCTTCCCAATGGGTATGACTATGCATAACCCGGCATTTAGCTGTAGGCCATGTCCCTGACAGCAGATATCCATATCTGTGAGGCCCCTTTGAAGGATATCTGTGTCAGATGTCCGTCCCACTATGGCACCCGGTTCGCAGTCATCTACAAACAATGTCAGCCCTAACCCCCCTGTGTGTGCTTGTACTTTGGAAATGTAGATGTAGAAAAAGAGTGGACCCAGGGCAGAGCCCCGTGGGACACCGCCTGTGACAGGCAGTAAGTCTGACATGCTGCCAGCAACTATGACCGCGTGGGTTGTGTCACCTAGCCAGTTTGCAACCCATCCTGCGATGTACGTGTTCACATCCAAGCCGATGAGTTTATCAATGATACCCGAGGGGGGTATTGTGTTGAAGGCCCTTGCCAGGTCGAGGTAGGCTGTATGGACTGCATGACCCTCATCAATGGCCTCGGTGACTGTCCCTAAAACGTCAACCAGGTGTTAAATGCATGATCTGCCCCTGACCAAGCCAAACTGGGTTGGATGCAAAGTATGCAGGTCCCCTATGTCATCATCTATGGGCTGCAGTATGATCCTTCCCCATGTCTTTCCAGATAAGGCATCTCATGCTAATGGGACGGTAATAACCAGGGTCAGTGGAGGCACTGCCCCTGCGGAGTGGGACTACAGTCGCTGTGCGCCACAACTTGGGTACGTTACCCGAGGTGAGGCTAAGATCAAACAGCTGTCCTAACTGTGAGTCTAATTCCTCAATGAGATCGTGGAGTACACAGTCGGGACACCAGCTGGTCCCATGGATGCTGTGTTCACTACCTTGGAGAGAGCATGTCCCACCTGTGTGGTACAGAACATTCGGGGGCCACAATCCGCTGGTACAGACATCTCTCCATGTGGGGGGGAGGGGTGGAGTCGTCTTCACCGAACCTGTCAGCCAGTATGTTGGCAATGTGTGTATGTTCAGTACACTTCACATCATTGTGAACCCAGTCAGAGCATATCTGGGAGTTACCTCCCAGGTGTCCAGCATAGCTAATGAAGGCCGTATGATTGTCTGTCGAGTCCTTGGACATATATCTGTGGAACCTGCCCCGGACTATGTCATAAGAGCTTGTAGCTCTTCACATATAATGAGCAAGGGTGTCATACCCCACAAGGAGTCTGCTCTGTCTTGTAGTAGCCACCTCCTCTCGTTGTACAGCTTGGGTATGGCTGGGGTACACCACACTGGATGCTTGGCATTGGTACAAAGAACCACAGTTGGGTAAGGGAATGCCTGATCCATGCAGTCCTGTAGGTGCCGGTAGAAGGCATATGTAAGTGATGCAGTGGCTTGAGTAATGTTGACCACTGGCTAAGGGTCCTTAAAGGAGACCACAGTAGTGTTTAGAATTGTGAATTCGGCCTGTGAGAAAGCCATGTGTATGGTAAACGGCACCACCCACAGCATCGTATGTCAATAGCAGAAGCTATTGTCCAAATAACATAAGATTAACTTTATTATTAAAATATGTATTATTATTCATTTAATGATATGTTTCTGCTAATTACATTTGCAAATGCCCGGTAAGACCGGGCGAAAGTGCTCGTGATCCACCTGTTATGGTGGTGACATTCTGACAAGAAAGTGGCGATACTTCCCTACTGGGAACTCTGGGGATTATTTAAAGCAGTTGTTAACCTGCATCATTGGATGTACACCATTTGGTCTCGGTTTTGGAAAACCTGGTTTACGTAGCACTACATACTATGGGTAGTCAAGCAGACATCCGCGAATGGGGAACATACAGCAGCGGTCAAAACCACTGGCCACATGGACACAGTCCGACAAGTTCTACACTTTACATATGCACATTGGTGTCCATTGTAGGACCCAAAAATTGTCCCATACGGAATACCATCCAGCCTTCATCATTCAACCAGGAGAAGCGACAGTCGTGACCACGGCACAGCTAGACATATGCACCACCAGTGTGTTTAGTGTTGATGACAAGTGTCCATGAAATGCAGGACATATGAACAGAAAACCTCAGACTGTCGAGTCCATAGAAGTTCGTCCACATCCCAGTCCCGCACACATGAAGGATGTGTAATGGGTACTGTCGAGGGTTTCAGCCATGGGATCGTGGGTATGCAGAAATGGGGCTCGGTGTTGTTTGGCAGATAGTCCATTGTCCCGCCCCATGGGAGGGATGTGGGTGTAGCACATGCCTCACTCCCCACTAATAATGCAAAGCATCCACCGGATATTGCTAAATGCAGCTATGAAATGTGTACAGCCCTATATCAGTGTCCAGTAGGCAATTCCCATGGATGGACAAGCGTACGAGCAAGATGGCACCCATAACTGCAAACCTGGTGGAATTACACAGCTGCAGTAAGGCATAACACAGGAAATACAGATAGGGACTACAGTAGACACACCCCATAGAAATCCAGACGCCGATGCATTACCGTCGTACACAGCACTCAATCTGCCAGCAGGAGAATGGGGATCACTCGCTTCCATACTGCGGAACAAATGGGCGACCTGTGGAACACATATTAATGGCACACCAACAACGTCAACTAGGAAGGTCATAGGATGGTTAAACAATGGCGTTCACACTGATAAAGAACATCTGTCAATGAATAAACAGGATGTACATGTTTTGCTGGTGTTATTATGACAATATAGTGGCGGATATTTCCTATTGGGCCGTCTGAGGTTTATTGAAAGCAGTCGCTAACTTGCATCCATGGATGGACACCATTTGTATTCAGTTATGAAACACCTGGTTTTCGTAGCACCAGATAATATGGGTAGTCAAACAGACAACCCCGATTGGGGAACATACAGCTGCAGTCAAAACCACTGTCCAGATGGACACAGTACAACAAGTTCTACACTTTACATATGCACATTGGTGTCCATTGTAGGACCCCAAATATTGCTCCATATGCTATATCATCCAGCTGCTGCCATTCCACCGAGAAGAAGCGACAGCCGTGACTACGGCACAGCTAGACATATGCATCACCAGCGTGTTTAAGGTTGATGACAAGTGTCCATGAAATGCAGGACATATGAACAGAAATCCACAGATTGTCGAGTCCATACACGTGCGTCCACATCCCAGTCCCGCACACATGAAGGATGTGTAATGGGTACTGTTGAGTGTTGCAGCCATGGGATCGTGGGTATGCAGAAATGGGGCTCGGTGTTGTTTGGCAGATAGTCCATTGTCCCTCCCCGTGGGAGGGATGTGGGTGTAGCACATGCCTCACTCCCACTAATAATGCAAAGCATCCACCAGAGAATGCTAAATGCAGCTGTGAAATGTGTACAGCCCTATGCCAGTGTCCAGTAGGCAATTCCCATGGATGGACAAGCGTATGAGCAAGATGGCACCCATAACTGCAAACCTGGTGGAATTACACAGCTGCAGTAAGGCATAACACAGGAAATACAGATAGGGACTACAGTAGACACACCCCATAGAAATCCAGACCGCCGTGCGACTACCGTCGTACACAGCACTCAATCTGCCAGCAGGAGAATGGGGATCACTCGCTTCCATACTGCGGAACAAATGGGTGACCTGTGGAACACATATTAATGGCACACCAACAACGTCAACTAGGAAGGTCATAGGATGGTTAAACAATGGCGTTCACACTGATAAAGAACATCTGTCAATGAATAAACAGGATGTACATGTTTTGCTGGTGTTATTATGACAATATAGTGGCGGATATTTCCTATTGGGCCATCTGAGGTTTATTGAAAGCAGTCGCTAACCTGCATCCATGGATGGACTCCATTTGTATTCAGTTATGAAACACCTGGTTTTCGTAGCACCACATAATATGGGTAGTCAAACAGACAACCCCAATTGGGGAACATACAGCTGCAGTCAAAACCACTGTCCAGATGGACACAGTACAACAAGTTCTATACTTTACATATGCACATTGGTGTCCATTGTAGGACCCCAAATATTGTTCCGTATGCTATATCATCCAGCTGCTGCCATTCCACCGAGAAGAAGCGACAGCCGTGACTATGGCACAGCTAGACATATGCATCACCAGCGTGTTTAAGGTTGATGACAAGTGTCCATGAAATGCAGGACATATGAACAGAAATCCACAGATTGTCGAGTCCATACACGTGCGTCCACATCCCAGTCCCGCACACATGAAGGATGTGTGATGGGTACTGTCGAGTGTTGCAGCCATGGGATCCTGGGTATGCAGAAATGGGTCTCGGTGTTGTTTGGCAGATAAGCTGTTGTCCCGCCCCGTGGGAGGGATGTGGGTATAGCACATGCCTTACCCCCCACTAATAATGCAAAACATCCACCGGAGAATGCTAAATGCAGCTGTGAAATGTGTACAGCCCTATACCAGTGTCCAGTAGGCAATTCCCATGGACGGACAAACGTGCGGCCAAGATGGCACCCATAACTGCAAACCCGGTGGAATTACACAGCTGCAGTAAGGCATAACACAGGAAATACAGTTGGGAACTACAGTGGACACTCCCCATACAAAGTCAGACCACCGTGTGAATACCGGCGTACGCAGCACTCAATCTGCCAGCACCAACATGGGGATTACTCGCTGCCATGCTGCGGAACAAATGGGCGACCTGTGGAACACATACTAATGGCACACCAACAACGTCAACTAGGAAGTTCAGTCAAAACCACCCACCAGATGGACACAGTCCAACAAGTTCTACACATTACATATGCACATTGGTGTCCATTGTAGGACCCAAGAATTGATACTTATGGAACATCATACAGCTGTTATCGTTCAACCAGAAGAAAAGCGACAGCCGTGACTACGGCACAGCTAGACATATGCACCACCAGCGTTATTAAGGTTGATGACAAGTGTCCATGAAATGCAGGACATATGGACAGACATCCCCAGAGTTCCAAGTCCATAGAAGTGCGTCCGCATCCCAGTCCCGCACACATGAAGGATGTGGAATGGGTACCGTCGAGTGTTGCAGCCATGGGATCCTGGGTATGCAGAAACAGGGCTCAGTGTTGTTTGGCAGATAATCCGTTGTCCCGCCCCGTGGGAGGGATGTGGGTGTAGCACCTGCCTTACTCTCCACTAATAATGCAAAGCATCCACTGGATAATGCTAAATGCAGGTGTGAAATGTGTACAGCCCTATACCAGTGTCCAGTATGCAAATCTCATGGATGGACAAGTGTACGACCAAGATGGCACCCATAACTGCAAACCCGGTGGAATTACACAGCTGCAGTAAGGCATAACACAGGAAATACAGTTGTGAACTACAGTGGACACTCCCCATACAAAGTCAGACCACCATGCGAATACCGGCGTACGCAGCACTCAATCTGCCAGCACCAAAATGGGGATTACTCGCTGCCATGCTGCAGAACAAATGGGCGACCTGTGGAACACATACTAATGGCACACCAACAACGTCAACTAGGAAGTTCAGTCAAAACCACCCACCAGATGGACACAGTCCAACAAGTTCTACACTTTACATATGCACATTGGTGTCCATTGTAGGACCCAAAAATTGATACCTATGGAACATCATACAGCTGTTATCGTTCAACCAGAAGAAGCGACAGCCGTGACTACAGCACAGCTAGACACATGCACCACCAGCGTTATTAAGGTTGATGACAAGTGTCCATGAAATGCAGGACATATGGACAGACATCCCCAGAGTTCCAAGTCCATAGAAGTGCGTCCACATCCCAGTCCCGCACACATGAAGGATGTGGAATGGGTACCGTCGAGTGTTGCAGCCATGGGATCCTGGGTATGCAGAAACAGGGCTCGGTGTTGTTTGGCAGATAATCCATTGTCCCGCCCCGTGGGAGGGATGTGGGTGTAGCACCTGCCTTACTCTCCACTAATAATGCAAAGCATCCACTGGATAATGCTAAATGCAGGTGTGAAATGTGTACAGCCCTATACCAGTGTCCAGTATGCAAATCTCATGGATGGACAAGTGTACGACCAAGATGGCACCCATAACTGCAAACCCGGTGGAATTACACAGCTGCAGTAAGGCATAACACAGGAAATACAGTTGTGAACTACAGTGGACACTCCCCATACAAAGTCAGACCGCCATGCGAATACCGGCGTACGCAGCACTCAATCTGCCAGCACCAAAATGGGGATTACTCGCTGCCATGCTGCAGAACAAATGGGCGACCTGTGGAACACATACTAATGGCACACCAACAACGTCAACTAGGAAGTTCAGTCAAAACCACCCGCCAGATGGACACAGTCCAACAAGTTCTACACTTTACATATGCACATTGGTGTCCATTGTAGGACCCAAAAATTGATACCTATGGAACATCATACAGCTGTTATCGTTCAACCAGAAGAAGCAACAGCCGTGACTACAGCACAGCTAGACACATGCACCACCAGCGTTATTAAGGTTGATGACAAGTGTCCATGAAATGCAGGACATATGGACAGAAATCCCCAGAGTTCCGAGTCCATAGAAGTGCATCCACATCTCAGTCCCGCACACATGAAGGATGCGGAATGGGTACCGTCGAGTGTTGCAGCCATGGGATCCTGGGTATGCAGAAACAGGGCTCGGTGTTGTTTGGCAGATAATCCGTTGTCCCGCCCCGTGGGAGGGATGTGGGTGTAGCACCTGCCTTACTCCCCACTAATAA